>NW_012149108.1:187124-213741 GCF_000956105.1 Propithecus coquereli
AAAAAAAAAAAAAAAAAAAAGAAATGTTTACTATTATTTGATGACTGAATTTACGATATGAAGTGAGGCTTGGCATGGTGGCTCACTTCTGTAATCCCAGCACTTTGAGAGGCTAAGGAAGGAGGATCACTCGAGCCCAGGAATTTGAGGTTGCAGTGAGCTATGATCTCATCACTGCACTCCATCCTTGGCAACAGAACACCTGTCTAAAAAAAAAAAAAAATTCAGTCTTCCCCGTAGACTATGAAAAATAAAATAAAATAAAATAAAATAAAATAAAATAAAATAAAAAGGATAAGAAGATCCATCTCAGTAGCTCTCTCCTCAGCTCTCAAGATCTTTATACACACTTTTGGGGCACATTTTTCCACATGAGAGTAATTATTTGATTCCATCTCACCAAATGGCTGGAAGTTCCTCAAGGGCAAGGTCAATAGGACATTCATCTTTATGCCTAGACCAGAAGTAGGTTCAAAAAACATGCCAAATTATATACATACTTTTAATTAAGCCTCTCTCCAACTCAGTGTCCACCTATTTATGGGTAAAGTAAAAATTCTATTGTTTGACATAAGAGATCTATAACGTCGCTTTAACTTACATGTCTAGGTTTCTCTTCCTACACAAGCATTTCAGGCAAACCAAGCCACTATAACAGGCTGAAAAAAGAAAATCTGAATAACCACTCCACTTAAAAGTCAGTCCAGGAAGCTTTCTCTCATTTCAGCAGCTCCTCCTAACCTAGAGGTCAGAGGAAGCGAATAAGGGAAGTTAATACAGGGAAATTGGAATGGGTTTTATGACCTCTGTGAGCCAGTTTTTTCAGCAATAAAATTGGAACAGTAATAATATTGATCTTAAAGGCTGCTAAATAGGCAGGAAATATGATATAAAATGCCTAGCAATTTCATGCTGTTTTTGTAATTCAAGGAGCAAAGAGCATAATGAGGGCCAAGGAAAAAGAACCATCAGAAGGCAAGAGATTATCACGGAGCACAAGCAATGGGCTAGAACAGCAAACAGAAGAAAAACAAGCAGGCAAACAGGACTGCTCCTGACTGTCTCAACCCAGGAATAAGACCTGGATGACTCTCCCAGGTGGGTTACCCTTTTCCTAGCCTGCACTAGTGCTATCTTCTTACCAATTTGTAAGAAGATAGCACTTCTTACAAGTGCTATCTTATAAGATTGTACAATAAAATCACAGGTGTTCAGTATTAGAATAGAAAAAGAATGTAAGGCAAGCAGTATGGTGAGGAACTATACAATGGAAGGTCTTTGAAGGTTCACAGGAAGAAATGAGCTTCCCATTCCCTGGAATACCATACTTCCTGTGACTGAGGGTACTGTATTTTGTAGAGAGAAAAAAAATTGGGATGTACAGAGAAAAGGAAGATTGGAACACTACACAAGGAAAACCCTAAAGTGATTAAATCAAAAGTTAAAAGGTTGGGGCCTGAATACACATTTTGACATAATGAGAAAGATAGATAATAACAAATGTTGGTGAGGATGTGAAAAAATCTCAAAGACTGACAGATTGCTAGTAGGAATGTAAAATGGTGCAGCTGCTTTGGAAAACAGCTTGGGAGTTCTTTGAATGTTAACTTTTAGTTACCATGACTTAGCAATTCCACTTCTAGGTATTTACACAAGAAAAATGAAACATATGTCCACACAAAAACTTGTACACAAATGTTCATAGCAGTAATACTCACAATAGCCAAAATCTGGAAACAACCCAAATGTCCATTAACAGATGAATTGAACAAAAAAAGTGGTATATCTATACAACGGAATTTTATGTAGCTATAAAAAGGAATGAAATAATGGTGCATGCTACAGCATGGATGAGCCTTGAAAACATGTTAAATGAAAGAAACAAGACAGAAAAGGCCACAAATTGCATGATTCTATGTATATGAAATGCCTACAACAGTCAAATCCACAGTGAAAGTAAAGCAGCAGTTGCCATAGGGCAGGGGAAGGAAGGGGTGGAGAGTGACTGCTGATGGGCAGGCGGATTTCTTTTCAGAGTTATAAAAATGTTCTGAAATTAAGATAGTGGTGATAGTTATACACTCCTTGTAAATATACTAAAAAACACTGAATTGTATATTTTAAAAGGGTGAATTTTATGGTATGTGAAATCTCGATTAAAAGGAAAAAAAAAGAAAGCAGGGACAACCAATGATGCAGAGCCCAGCCTATGACCCCAATGAGGTATTTACTGCGTGATCTGCTGCATACCAGGCCCCTAGATGAAGAAGATGTTGGCTGACTATCCTAGAAGTTAATGCTGAGTGTGGGGAAGCTCACCCTCACTATCTGAGAGAGGTCAAGAATGACAAAACTCCAAAGCTTGGCCAATGACCCAGATAATGAAGCACAGCAATGGCTCATAGGATCACAAATTTCAAATACACCTGAACTACTGATTAGCATCTACCATGTGAAAGGAGAAAAAGAAAAAGAGAGGTGGGTATAGAGAAAATTAAGATACATGCCTCTGGCCTCACACTGCTTAAATTTTTGTTGTGCAGATATTCAAAGATAAATGTGCTACTCATTTCTATTTTGTTAAGGGCAATGTAGACATATTATTGTGCCACTTGATGTTAAAAAAAAACAACCCAACTAATTAGATATGCCTAAATAGCCATAATCTACTGTTACCACAAAGTAAACACTGCAAATGAAAGTTGCAAATAAAAAGAGTACTCTAAATCTGCAGTCCCCAACCCCAGGGCTGTGGAGTGGTACTGATCCATGGCCTGTTAGGGACTGGGCCGCAGAGCTCCACCATGCCACCCAGTGGCTCCCCATCCCTCCCCCCATCACTGTTTGAGCTCCAACCACCCCCCGGCCCAGCCCCCATCTGTGGAAAAATTATCTTCCATCAAACTGGTCCCTAGTACAAAAAAGGTTGGGGACCACTGCTCTAAATAACATGTAAATAATTCTTGTGCAGGACTATTTAATCTACACCAGAGGTGAGCAAACCTTTTCCGTTAAGGACCAAACAGGAAATAATATAGCCTTTGTGGGTCACATGGTCTCTTTTGCTATTACTCTGCTATTACTGTGCAAAAGCAGCCATAGAAAATACATAAATGAACATAAATGAATAAACATAGCTGTATTTCAATGACATTTATGAATAATGAAATTTGAATTTCATGTAATTCTCACATCACAAAATATTATTCTTTTGATTTTTCTCCCAATCATTTAAATATGTGAAAAGCATTCTTAGTTTGTTGAGCCATACATAAAGAGGCAGCAGGATGTGGGGGTGATCTAGCTGGGACATCAGTCACCCCACTAATTGCCAGGGTTGATTCTGCTGATCTGGCTGGCTAGGCAGGTGTTCCCTTCCTTCCTCACCGCTCTATGTGTGTCCCTCCCAAAACTGTGTGTTCACGCTCGGTTGAAGAGGATGACCTTCCCCGATAGAGGAGGACCGTTCTTTGGTCAAGGGTGTGTACGAGTAGCTGTGTTCCCCTACCAGAACCTCCAAACAAGCTCTCGAGATCTGTAAAGAGGCAGTAGGCAGGATGAAGCTCATGGGCCATAGTTTGCCTAGAGAGCCAGAAACCAGTTGAATCTATCAGAGACTATCTACAGCAGTGTATTCCTGGGTCCTGGAAGCAAGGGGATCCCAATTACATTGGCAATTCCTATTAACTCCCCATGCTTCAACTTGATTCTGACCAAGAGGCAATATAATTTTAATTTGGTTTCACATGTAATTTCTCCTTAGAAAAGAATGTTCCAATATCTAGAACATAAATATTTTGATATAACATTCAAATTTATCACCATAAATTAGCATGAAATATTGGTTTTATGTTTCTCCAAAAATCTCATTAATGAGAGGTCAGATACTGTTTTGTGTCCTCTACATGGTACCTGAGGGACAGCCCTTCACCTGAAACACTTTCAAAATCAATGTTCTGTGCCTACAAGGCTGAAAGCCAAATACAGGGCTTGGGAGGTATCCTGGCTACCAGGCTGCTGCTGTTCCAATACTCCTTATGTCTCTTCCTCCTAATTTCTACACACAGGAAAACAAAGTTGAGGATGGAAGATGCTGGGCAGACAAGAAGAAAGGAGCTTTTAAAGCTTCTACAGCAGCTCAATATATATAGGAAAGGTGCTTTCACAAGCCCGCATAGCAAACTGATAGAATTTATCTCAGTAGGATCATTAACATATTTATCTTGGGTTCATATATACAAAGTACCGACAATCTTTTTCTTTTTGACAACTCATGAAATAAGGAATTAAAAAGGGGATGGAGAGTGAGATGGCTTCTAGCAGCCTAAGGCCTCCTCCCTGAGAGGAGCTTCCCCCGCTTAAATTCCAGTCTGGAAAAGCTTAAGACTACCAAAAGAATTTACTATTTGTTCCAGCCAACATCTGAAGATAGGACCCAGACCTCTCTTTCCTATTTATTAAGAAAACTTACAATTGTAAAATCTTCCTCTGTCCCTTTAAGATGTATATGTATTTCCTAAGACCTGGGATTGTCTTTCTTAAGGATCTGAAAGTCATTTCTGTGAAATGCAATCATCAGAAAGGTAAAAGACTCTATCTCCCAGACTCTGTGGGAGGGGAGAAGCCTAACTTCTCTTAATGCCAGTTAGTAGACACAAATAGCATAATTAACTGTGAACAACCTTCTTACCTGCTTTTTGTAATTTTTCCCTTCGCTAACATTGCTCAAGCTTTCCCATTACCCCCACTCGTCTCTTCCTACTCCCTCTTTCTCCCAGTCATCTCTGCACAAACTGGAATCCAGCACAACTCTTTACTGCAATAGCTGCTGAATAAAATCTATTTTTATAGCCTTAAACCAGTGTCAGGCTTTATCTTTGTTTGATAAGGAGAGTCCTCGGAGATCATTCTGATCCAAATCTTTATTTTATAATTGAGAGACATGAAGCTGAAAGTGATTCACTTATCTGGTTGATTCCACAAATATTTGCTGTGTGCCTACTTACATGGCAGGAATTAGTCTAGGAGCTGGGATACCACAGTGTCAAGACGACAACCTATCATCATGGAGCTTACATCCTATGAGGTAGTCAAACAGGTAAACTAAGAAAATAGCAAGCAGTGAAGATGCTATGCTGAAAATAAAAAAGAGTAATGTGATACAGAAAATTTGAGCACTACTCTGGATTAGTTGCTTACTGAAGGTCTCATTAAAAATTTGACATCTGACATAAAAAGTTGAAATATGACTGATAAAAGAGAAATCAACCACAAAAAGATCTGGAGGAGAATGTTCCAGACAGAGAAAACAAGCTAGTATAAAGGCCTTAAGTTTTGGCATATTAGAAAACAGAAAAAGGAAAAATGTACATGAAGTACAATCAGGGGGAGAGGGGCAGGAGATAGGTTGGAAAAAGTAACCAAAGGCCAAATCATGTAGGTGAGAGTAAGGAATTAAGATTCTATTTCAAAATGATGGGAAGCCACTGGAGGATGTTAAATGGGGGAATAATATAATCTGATTTACGGTTCAAAAACACAGCTGGGCAAGGCATGGTGGCTCACAACTGTAATCACAACACTTTGGGAGGCCAAGGCAGGAGGATGACTTGAGCCCAGGAGTTCAAGTTACAGTAAGCTACGATCTCGCCTCTGCACTCCAACCTGAGCGACAGAGTGAGACCCTATCTCTAGAATTTAATAAAAACCACCACCACCACCCCTGACCCTGCCAAAAAAAAAAAACCATGGCCATTGTGTGGAAAATGGACTATACAGGGGCAAGAATGAGAACTAGGAAACCAATTTTTGAAGGCCAGTGATGGCATGAACTATGATGGTAGTGGGGATCAGAGAGAAGTAGATAGCTATATTTTGTAGATAGAATTATCAGAACTTCTGATGGTACAGATGTGGAGGGTGACTGAAAAGAAAAATCAAGGATGATATCTAGATATTACCTCGGCTTTAACAAACAGAAGGACAAAAGTACCTTTAACTAAGGTATTAACACTGGGAGAAGGAAGTTAACAAGAGATCTGTTTGTGGCCGGGCGCGGTGGCTCACGCCTGTAATCCTAGCACTCTGGGAGGCTGAGGCGGGTGGATCGCTCAAGGTCAGGAGTTCAAGACCACCTGAGCAAGAGCGAGACCCCGTCTCTACTAAAAATAGAAAGAAATTATCTGGACAACTAAAAATATATATATAGAAAAAATTAGCTGGGCATGGTGGCGCATGTCTGTAGTCCCAGCTACTCGGGAGCCTGAGGCAGGAGGATCGCTTGAGCCCAGGAGTTTGAGGTTGCTGTGAGCAAGGCTGAAGCCACGGCACTCTAGCCTGGGTGACAGGGTGAGACTGTCTCAAAAAAAAAAAAAAAAAAAAGAGATCTGTTTGTACCTAAAGTTTGTGGTAAGTAGTTGGGCACGGTAGCTCATGTCTGTAATCTCAGCACTTTTGTAGGCTGAGGAGGGAGGATAGCTCAAGGCTAGGACTTTCAGACCAGCCTGAGAAACATAGCCAGACCTCAACTCTACAAATAATAAAAAACTTAGTCAGGAGTGATAGCAGGCACCTGTAGTCCCAGCTACTCAGAACGCTAAGGCAGAAAGATCGCTTGAGCTCAGGAGTTGAAGGTTGCAGTGAGCTATGATTGCTGCCACTGCACTCCAGCCTGGGTGACAGAGCGAGACCCTGTCTCAAAAAAAAAAAAAAAGAAAAACCATGTTTTAAATTCTTACTAGAATAACAACAACAGCTAACACTTATTGTATGTTTATGATGTGCCAAGCACTATTCTAAACACTTTATAATATTAACTCAGTAAATCCACATAACCCTTAGATTGGGTGTACTGCTATTCTCAGGAGAAAGTGAGGCAAAGAGGTTACGTGCTTTACTCAAGGAATGAGAGAAATGGAGATTATTATCTCTAATCATTTACAGTGAAATCAGTATATATTCAAGATACCAGTCAGGTCAGTTATCACCAAGGGAACTGTGGACAGAAGACAGATTGAGAATTATTAATATAAATCATCTAGTTCCACATTTATACTAAAATCACATCTCACCTGAAGTCTCCTAACATTTAAAGATGTCCTGTTTTGTATGTAATAATCATTCTGGAGAACTAAACCAGACATTTATAGAGCACCACTACATGACGCACCCCACACTAAATACTGGGAGGGCAAAGACAAATGAAGAAACAGTCTCTGCTCCCAGAAGTTCAGAATTCAGAGAGGGAGAGACAGTCATGCAGACAAATAATTACAGGGGGAAAAGTATTCAGTGAGATACCCAAAAACTGAATAACTGATATTATATATCTATAAACTACCATGAAAACACAGAGGAGAGAAACACTAACTCAGCCAAGGGATAAAGAGGTACCAAGGAAGGTTTTATTCAAATAGTGACATTTGTGCTAGGACCAGAAGGATGAATGAGGTTTTACCAGATAAGGAAATAAAGAGCATTTCAGGAAGAAAAAACAATATTTTCCAATGGCAATGTGAATGACTATAGCATGTTCTGCCAAGGTGGAGTTCAAAAGAGGAGTTCTTTATACTGAGTCCTAGAGCCCTTGACCATAAGGGTACTTGGGGTTCACAGTGGACAGACAAGACTCTGAAGGAAGAGTGAGCAGGGTTGTGAAAGTAGGTCTTGACTAGTAAACACGACACTCAATGAGGCTTTGGAAGAACTAACGGAAAACAGTCCTAGGCAATGTACAGTACAGATATGAGGATAGACTCTGATGTCAAGGAGACCAACTAAAGCCTGCTGTAATAATGCAAGGTAAAGGTGATGAAGCTTGAGCTAAGCTGTAGCAGAGGATATTCAAGAGAAGGCATATTCAGATTGTGCACATCTCATGAAAGCAGTAACAAGTGCATACACTTTTACCATGTACAAAAGAACTTTTTCACATATTTTATTTCATTTGAAGTGAGTATCCTGTAAAACTACAAAATTTTTGAAAGCAAAAACAAGGTCCAATTCACCTATTATATATAATAAATATATTTGTAATGCAACATCCATTCATCTGTTAATGAACACTTTGGTTTTTTCCACCTTTTGGCTATAGTGAATAATGCTGCAATAAACATTGGCATACAAGGATCTGTTTGAGTCCCTGCTTTTTAGTAGTTATATACTTAGGAGTGGAACTGCTAGGTCATATGGCGATTCTATGATTAGCTTTTTGAGAAACTGCCAAACTCTTTTCCATAGCAGCTGTACCATATCACATTCTCATGAGGAATGTAGGAGGGTTCCAATTTCTCCATAACCTCACCAACACTTATTATTTTTTTAATTTAAAAAATTAGCCAAATGATTATGTATAAAGTGTTATTTCATTTCATTGTCATTTTGAATTGCATTTCCCCAATGATTAACAATGTTGACTGTCTTTTCATGTCTTCTTTGAAGAAATGTCTATTCAAATCCTTTGCCCATTTTCTAATTGGGTTGTCTTTTTTTTTTTTTTGAGACAGTCTCACTCTGTTGCCTAGGCTAGTATGAAGTGGTGTCATCGTAGCTCACTGCAACCTCAAACTGCTGGGCTCAAGTGATTTTCCTGCCTCAGCCTCCCGAGTTGCTAGGACTACAGGCACACACTACCCACGCCCAGCTAATTTTTCTATTTTGTGTAGAGACGGGGTCTCACCCTTGCGCAGGCTGTTCTCGAACTCCTGACCTCAAGCAATCCTTCCACCTTGGTCTCCCAGAGTGCTAGGTTTAGGGGAGTGAGTCACCGCTGCCCTGGGTTGTCTTTTTGTTATTGAGCTTTAGGAGTTCTTCATGTATTCTGGGTATTAAACCCTTATCATTTATATGATTTGCAATATATGCAATTGGTAGTATGATTTCTTTCATTCTATAGGTTGTCTATTCACTTTCTTCATAGTATCATTTGATGCACAAACATTTTAAATTTTGACAAAGTCTAATTAATCTATTTTTTCTTTTGTTGCTCACTCTTCTGGTGTCATATATAAGGATCCACTGCCAAATCCAAGGTCATGAAGAGCTCCTCTTGTTTTCTTCTCAAAGTTGTATGGACTTAGCTCTTATATTTACGTTGTTACCCATTTTGAGCTAATTTTTGCACATGGTATGAAATAGAGTATCTGTTATATTCTGCAAGCTGTTATATTTCAAGAAATAAGTATTTTATATTAAAGTTAAGAGACATTTTAAAAATACTATAGTAAGTACTCAATAAACCTTGTATTCTGCATTTTTCTCTCATTTTCAGCTCAGTCAAAAATCAAGGAGGGGCCAGGCGCGGTGGCTCACGCCTGTAATCCTAGCACTCTGGGAGGCCGAGGCGGGCGGATTGTTTGAGCTCAGGAGTTCGAGACCAGCCTGAGCAAGAGCGAGACCCTGTCTCTACTAAAATTAGAAAGAAATTAATCGGACAACTAAAAATATATAGAAAAAATTAGCCGGGCATGGTGGCGCATGCCTGTAGTCCCAGCTACTCGGGAGGCTGAGGCAGGAGGATCGCTTGAGCCCAGGAGTTTGAGGTTGCTGTGAGCTAGGCTGACGCCACGGCACTCACTCTAGCCCGGGCAACACAGTGAGACTCTGTCTCAAAAAAAAAAAAAAAAAAAAAAAAAAAAAATCAAGGAGCATACATATCATTAATGCAATAATAGTTTACAATTGATTTCTAAAGTTTTTTATACATATGAAATTTTACGAAAAGATTTCATTTTTATTTCCCAGGTTTATCTGCTTAGCCAAAGCAATGAGAAACAACTTTAAATTACTATTTTTATATAACTTCTTTCAAAACACACTGACATGGCTGGGCGTGGTGGCTAACACCTGTAGTCCTAGCACTCTGGGAGGCCAAGGCGGGAGGACAGCTCAAGGTCAGGAGTTCAAGACCAGCCTCAGCAAGAGTGAGACCTGGTCTCCACTAAAAATAGAAAGAAATTATCTGGACAACTAAAAATATATAGAAAAGATTAGCCGGGCATGGTGGCACATGCCTGTAGTCCCAGGTACTCGGGAGGCTGAGGCAGAAGGATTGCACGAGCTCAGGAGTTTGACGTTGCTGTGAGCTAGCCTGACGCCATGGCACTCTAGCCCAGGCAACAGAGCAAGACTCTGTCTCAAAAAAAAAAACAAAAAACACACACTGACATTATACTTATAGGTATTTTTTACTAAGTAATTATCTGTGACTACGAATGAGCCGTACTTTAGAGTATATAATTGAGAGGTCATAACCAATACAAGTGTTGCACACTTGGAGAGAAAAAAATAAAAAAAAAAAACCTGCGGAGAGGAAAACCAGGTTCCTGAAGTTTACCTAGGGGTACTCTTGCCACAGGAGGTTTCCCAGCCGTAATTAAGGTATTTACCATGTTTCTCTATGAGAAAATGTTTAGGTATGTTATTATTATAAAACATTCACTGGAACACCTGAAGTCAGTAAGAGTTCAGTAGAAAACTAAAGAAAATATAACCCAACATTTCTACATCCACAAGTGTAAAAAATTCGGCCTAAGTTCATGTCAATTTCCAAAGGCATGCCAGCCACAGAAGAGAAAAAAACTTCCCTAAAACTGCTCTGCTGTTCCTTCGGTAATTTTTTGTATGTATATATGTATGTACGTATTTATTTATTTAGAGACAAGGATTTAGTCTGTCTCCCAGGCTCGACTACAGTTGCAGTTGTGAGATCATACATCTTTGCAGCCTTGAACCTCTAGGCTCAAGCTTTCCTCCCACCTCAGCCTCCCAAGAAGCTGGGACTACAGGCTCGTACCACCACGCCCTTTCTTATTTTTTGTAGAGATAAGGTCTCACTGTGAAAGGCAGAAATCGATAGTAGGAGAATGTACTTTGTTTTGTGTGGAACAGAAACTGTTTTAGATTAGAAAAATGTGTTCTCTTTGATTCTAACTAATGCCGTTTGCTTCTGTAACCGCGCTTGCTTTTAGTTGTTAGTCAAATATAGCTAATCAGAATGAAAAACAGGGCAGGAGTGACTCCATGACAGGCCCAACTTCCTAGAGTAGGCCTAAGTTTCAGTTTCCCCGAAACCGAAACGTGGACCAAAACTGGCGCCGGCGCGAAAGTTGATAATCCCGAGGCTTGGAGCCAACCAATCAGGGGTCAAAACAATCAGCCACTTTCAAAGGAACCAATGGACTAAGGGGAGAGGGGGGATGGTGTGCCCAGCGTGTCATGTGGAATCTGCGTGTCGTGTGCCACCGGTGTGTCGTGTGCAAAAGGAAGTATAAAAGCTTCACTTTTACCCCAGGGCAGGGTCCTGGTTCATAGAGGAGGCCACTGCGTTGGTGCTCTGGGACTTGGACCCTAGCTCGAGCTAGCCAATAAACTCCTTTGCCATTTGCAGCCTCGGTGACTCCGCCTCTCTGTTCCTGGGGCTTAGGGGAACCGGTTCTAACAACTGTTATGCCCAGGCTAGTCTTGTACTCCTGGCCTCAAGCAATCCTCCTGCCTCAGCCTCCCAAAGTGCTGCGATTACATGTGTGAGCCACCATGCCCAGCCAGTAATTATTAATATTTAAGCAACATTTGCTGAGTTCCAACTATTTGACAGGTACTATGCTGAGAGTATTCACATATGCTTCCATTAAAAAAACCGAGGGTCAAATAAGTAACTTAACTAAACTTATACACCTAGCGATTAGCAGAGTTTAGGTAAACATTTTCCCCATTACAAATTCAGTGTTCTTTTTGCACTACCACGTGCAATTCACTTATGGGAGTACATACTATCATAGAGTAAACAGGCTTCTTTAAGGAATATTTTACAAAGTTAAAAGTATATGAAAATGCTTTGCAACGTGTAAAGTATTAAGTATTCATGCTGCGGTATCTGACAAACCTGTGTTCAAGCCTTGCTTCACCATCTACTATCTATGTGACTTTGGAAATTATTTATCTTTCTGCCATCTGGGTTGTTGTGTGAATTAAATGGTTAATACATGTAAAAAAATATAGTACCTAGTTTATAGTAAGTTCTCAAATATTAGCTATTATCATTATAATTAAAGTTTAGGAGAAACTGAAACACTAATAAATTGTTAGTGGGAATGTAAAATGGTACAGCCACTAAGCAAAGCAGTACAATTCTTCAAAAAGTTAAACACAAAATTATCATGTGACCCAGAAATTCCACTCCTACATTATACAGCAGAGAAATAAAAATACATACCCACATAAAAACTTGTACACAGGCTGGGCGCGGTGGCTCACGCCTGTAATCCTAGCACTCTGGGAGGCGGAGGTGGGAGGATCATTTGAGCTCAGGAGTTCAAGAACAGCCTGAGCAAGAGCAAGACCCCATCTCTACTAAAAATAGAAAGAAATTGGCTGGACAACTAAAAATATACAGAAAAATTAGCCGGGCATGGTGGCACATGCCTGTAGTCCCAGCTACTTGGGAGGTTGAGGCAGAAGGATCGCTTGAGCCCAGGAATTTGAGGTTGCTATGAGCTAGGCTGAGCCACGGCACTCTAGCCCGGACAACAGAGCAAGACTTTGTCTCAAAAAAAAAAAAAAAACTTGTACACAAGTGTTCATGGCAGCATTATTCCCAATAGCCAAAAAAGTGGAAAAAACCAAATGTCTGTCAACTGATGATGGATAAACAAAGGTGGTATTATAACAGATTTGTATTTGGCAATAAAAAGGAATGAAATACTGATACATGCTACAATATGCATAAACCTCGAAATCATTATACTAAGTGGAAGAAGTGAGATAAGAAAGGCCACATATTTTATGATTCTATTTATATAAGCAATGTCCAGACTAGGCAAACCCACAGAAATAGATTAGTGGTAACCAGAGTTAAGGGGAGGGCTGTTGTGATTGGGACAGATTGATAATACGTACAGGGTTTCTTCCAGAGTTGTTGGAATTAGATAGTGGTTATGGTTGTATAACATAGTGAATATACTAAAAACCAATGAATTGTGTACTTTAAACTTTAAAATTGTATTTTCTGTTATGTGAATTGTATTTCAATAAAAAAAGAAAAACATAAGTTAATATTAAGGATGCAAATAAAAATTAGGAAATAAATTTTAATTTACTTCTGAGAAATACAGCAGTAAAGAAACATCTAATCGCTGTGAAAAAAAAATGCCCAAATTGATAAATGACAAAAGATGACCCTTATGGTTTGCTAATAGATGACGCTCTTCCTAAGGAATGAAAGCAATGGGCCTTTTTGAAATTACTATTTAGATCGGCCATCTATTGTCAAGCTTATTTGCTTAAAGGATTTTTAAACTTGGGTACTAAGGAACTGAGATTACCCCTTGTCTTCCCTTTACTTCTGAAGATCAAATGAATAAGGTCACTTCTTGCTGAGGGGCAGAAAAATACCCCAGAAAAAATACCCCAGAAGAGACATATTATTTTCTACTTAATGTCATTATCCTTCAAGTATTAAGCCCCAGAAAATACTCTTTGCTTAATTTTGTTTTTTTTTTTTTTTTTTGAGACAGGGTCTTACTCTGTTGCCCGGGCTGGAATGCAGTGGTGAGATCATAGCTCACTGTAACTTGGAATTCCGGGACTCAAGTAATCCCAAGTAGCGAGAACTACAGGCAGGAACCATTATGCCAAGCTAATTTTTTTATTTTTTTGGAGACAGGGTCTTGCTGTGTTGTCCAGGTTGGTCCTAAATTCCTGGCCTCGAGTGATTGTCCTGCCTCAGCCTTCCAAATTGTTGGGATTATAGGTGTGAGCCACCATGCCCAGCCCTCTTTGCTTACTCTAAGAAGCATATTTCCTTTTATATTTTAACATTTCTTGAAATCAAATGCCTCTTAAAATCAATAATTTGATGTTTTTCTTTGAAAAACTCTGTAAATCATTGGTGTGGCATGCATTGACAAGATCACAGAATCAAAGAAAAACAGCAATAATAAATTATCACCTGTTTATTTACTTAGAAATTACTGTGAGGCCAGAGGAAATCAATTGTGATTTTCTTTAAAGGACACTTTATTAAAAATTGGCTTTTCCACTTTTGAAGACCTTCATATAGTTGTCATACAGTTGGGAGGGAGGTGGGCAGTAGGAAAATAGAGGCACCGGTCCTGAATTTTTGAAGGCAGATGTCTATTCATTTAGTATAACAGTATTTATTATCCGTGGTCAAGGTTTCTGGAATTAGTCATGTGGTATCTAAAATCATTAACAACCATAGGAAATAGAAGAGTTTCATGGAAGCATGAGAGGTCACTGGCAAACTTCTTTATGACTTGCCAAGTAAAAGGAGACCAAAGCCTGTATATAACTAAGCAAGGGGTTAATAGGTCCTAGCAGAACTGCTGGTTTAAATTTCTACTTACTGGGTTTATTTTTAGAAGGGTAATTCCACCTTAAAAGTAAAAAGTCACCAGCTCAGATTTTTGGGTTTATTTCCACTCTAGATGATGTGGAGAGTACGTGTTAACAAATGCAAATTACAGCACAGGGATAAGAGCCCTTGGTTAAGTTGAGTTGCTACACACCTCTCCCTCCCTCAATCAATTATCAAGAGTTGTTCATTCTACCTTCCAAATACCTCTCACATCCACCCCTCCTTTCCATACCTAATGCCTTAATTCAGGCCTCTTCATTGCTCAATTGGATTATCACAATTAACTTTCTTATCACAGGATTGGTAATTCATTGTCATTCTCTCTAGGTGCTTTACATTACAGTAAGACTAAACTACTAGTAATTTCCTAACAAATATCTGCTCATTCTATAGGTCTTAGTTCAGCTGTCTTAGGGAGACACTGACAAAGATGACAAACAGGTGCTTTCTGATTTGTAATAATTGTGCAGTCTGCTGAGCAAGAAAGGATTAGACTAGTAACGCCTGCTATAAACAAAGCACCAAGGCCTAGCAGATGTCAGATATTGCTCTGGATTTAAACAGAATTTTAAATTAATTATATTCTATTGACTTTAAAGGGAAAAGAAATGGCTCTCAGTAATACCTTTGTACAATGGTGCCATAAGGAGAAAAAAGATCAACAGCCATGTAACAGGGAAGGTAAAAACTCCATCAAAAACCTAGCTAATGATTACAATTGAGAAATAAATATAATAAGTTAAACTTACTGGCAGTCAAGGAAAAGAAAATGGAAACTGCCTAAGTGGTTAATTAATTCATCTAATATTAATGCATAAAAGATGAAAAGAAACCTATAACCTGTAAGAAAGACAAATGTGGGAAATATTTCATCGGTGACATTTCAAAGCATTGGATTCACCAAGTCCTGGGTTTGAATGCTGGCCCTGTCATTTTCAGCAACGTGAGACCAGACAAGTTACAGCCTTTAATTTCACAAAATCAATTTCCTTATAAATTAAAATGAGGATGATCAGTATTTTGAAGTTGAGATAATATAAAGAAAGCATTAAACACAGTGCCTGGTACATAGCGAACATTCAGTATATAACTATATGATAGTTTCTATAACAAGAGTTAAACAAGGTCCATGAGGGAACATCTTCCTGGAAGGCCACAAGGAGACAATAATACTTGAACTGAGATCTAGAGGATAAATTAGTTTGCCAGGAAAACAAGTTGGTGGGAAGGCATTCCACGCAGAAGACAAAGTATATGCACAAACTCTGATGAATGAAAAAAATGGCACGTTCTGTATGATAGAGTCTAGATTCGTAAGTGAAAAGAAACTATTAAATAATTCTATGTGTACTGTATGATTTCAAGCAAAAATGACAACTTCTCTGGGCCTTATCCATATATTATATGATTTGATCAGGATGATTCTAAGAATTAAATGAGAGAAAACATGAAAAGTCCCAGAGTACAGTGTTAGGCACAAAAAAGATAAACACTTCTGAAATCTAACTTTAAGACTCAAGATCATTACTTAATAGTAGCAAGAGGAGAATCACATACTTATAGTAATATGGATTTTGGAGTCATATTCCATAACTTTTAGTAAACTATTTAAAAGTTATGCACATTATGAAACATAACATCAATTTATGCTAGACAGAGTAATATTTCAGTAACAGAGAAGGTAATTTACAAATACTAGTTACCTTGATCAAATACTTTTCCCATCTGTCTGCTGTAACAGATTTACCAATCTTCCTCATCAACTTCAAATGGAGCTCCACCAATTCTTTTGGTACTTAAAAGGAAGAAAAAAAATACTGTTAGCCAGCAAAATAAAACATTTGTAAACATTTAAGATTATAGAAAAGTAACTTTCTCCAACCCTGAATACTTTCTCAAAATAGATGATGTTGATTCTAACTATCTTTTAGGCCTCTGAATCAGAAAAGCCTAAAGTATAGCTTGAAATGACTGAAAACCACTTTCTTTCTTTCTTTTTTTACAGACAGGGTCTTGCTCTGTGGCCCAGGCTAGAGTGCAGTGGCGCGCTATCATAGCAAACTGCAACCTCCAACTCCTGGGCTCAAGCAATCCTCCTGCTTTAGCATTCTGAGTAGCCTTCTGCCACACCTGGCTAAGATTTTTGATTTTTTTGTAGAGACAGGTTCTTACTATGTTGTCCAGGCTGGTCTTGAACTCCTGGTCTTAAGGGATCCTCCTGCCTTGGCCTCCAAAGCACCAGGATTACAGGCATGAGCCACTGCGCCCAGCCCCACTTTCTTAAAGAGCAGGAATATTCATAATTTCTTTCAAAATACCATAAAGGAAGAGTGAAATCTAATATAAACTATATGCTCTGGGTGATAACGATATGGCAACAAAGTATGTTCATCTATTATGATAAATGTACCACTGTTACCAGAGTCCATAGTAGGAGAAGTTGTACATGTGGAGGATGGGGGTATATCTGAACTCTGTTCTTTCCACTTAATTTTTCTGTCTAAAACTGCTCTAAAAAATAGTCTACTAAAAAAAAAAAAAACTACTATCAAGTAAAAGCACTTAACTACACAACTAAAGTTTCTAATTTGTTTGTTTCCCATTACACATATTTGGTTTCTTTACTGAGATTTTAGACCAAGACAGATTCACAGAATTAAAGAAATCAAGAATTATAAATTCCAAGTTGACTCAGAAATCAAGTCTAATTAAGTCTAATTCAAACTGTTTCAAAAAACCACTCTTCCAATCTATCCCTTATCTCATGTGCTAAACTTCTCCACAGCATCTCTATGGATCTTTGCTTGACAACCTTCATGGACAAAAAAATTATTTACCTTCTAAAGCACTTAGTTCCATTTTCCGAATACTTCTAATTATTATAAAGTTACTCTTAATCTAAGTAAAAATTTGCCTTCCTACAACTTCCTCCTTTGATTCTGGGTCTTATCCTCTAACCTTTAAATATTTGACGATTGCTATATATCTTCCCTCGGGTTCTCTGTTCTGACTGTAAGCACCCAGAGTTCCTCCAAATATCCCTTTTGCCATGATCTATGTTTTTAAATCACATTAATTAAACCTAAGGGAAATATAGGACACATACACCTGTCAAATTCAGCACTGCCTAAATCCCAAATATCACTAGTATCTAAGAGAAATTATATGTAGACTATCCAAAGAGGTCCCATAACCAAATATATTAGGAAAATGTTGGATCAAAAAAAAAAAGAGTTTGGCCGGGCGCGGTGGCTCACGCCTGTAATCCTAGCTCTCTGGGAGGCCGAGGTAGGCAGATTGTTTTTGAGCTCAGGAGTTCGAGACCAGCCTGAGCAAGAGTGAGACCCTGTCTCTACTAAAAATAGAAAGAAATTAATCGGACAACTAAAAATATATAGAACAAATTAGCCAGGCATGGTGGCACATGCCTGTAGTCCCAGCTACTCGGGAGGCTGAGGCAGGAGGATCGCTTGAGCCCAGGAGTTTGAGGTTGCTGTGAGCTAGGCTGACGCCACGGCACTCTAGCCCAGGCAACAGAGTGAGACTCTGTCTCAAAAAAAAAAAAAAAGGTTTTTTTACCTCAGGACTGTTGGAAGTCTTTATTGATTGCCCTTATGTGCATTGTGAATATCCAAAGAAGGGATATAATCTGCAGCATTATCTAATATATTTGATACAATATCCTGTGGGACACAAACGCTGAGGAACAGATTGGGAAATGATGACCTAATATTTTTCAGTCATGCTTTCATTCTCCACTAAAGCTACTTCTAATCTGAAACAACACCTTGAAGTATAAAAATATTCACCTGCTCAATAAATTTTAGTGGCTCTACTATTAGTAAGCAAGAAAAAGTCCCTGTCCTTAAGTGAGTCTTAGTGAGGAGGATTGGTGGGTTGGGGATAGGGGCAGGGGAAGAGTGGTTACAAACAAGCAAATAGACAATTATACTAAGGCCTGAAGTGTGGGGTTGAGGGTGGAGTGGAGAAAAGGGAGGGAAGGACATTGCTTGCAGAAACAAAAGCAGATGCAAATGGCTAAAAAACAAAATGATCATGGAACTGGAGGCATGGGCATAAGAAAAACGGCATGATCATGAAGAGCCTTATAAGGCCAGGTTAAGAAGTTTAGATTTTATTTAAAAGTTTAAGCAGAAGGGTGCTCTACATTTTAGAAAGATTTCAATGACTGAATTGTGGAAGATACAATTTTTAAATAAAAGCAGCTTTTATATCCTTGTTTTAGAAGGTAGAGTGCAGGGCAGAAATTACACGGAAATCAGGAAAACATCGTTCCAGAAATATGGGAGTAGCCTGAACTAAGGTAGAGGAGGTATAGGGAGAAGTAGACAGGTCTGAGAAATGTTTAAAAAACAAAATATTAAAACATGGTGATTGTGCAGTGATAAAGAATCATGAAAATCTGAGGTACTGGCTTAGGAACTGAGTAGATGTCAACAACAACACGATAAGAAAAAAAAGACATGGGCTCAATTTCTCAGTTCCACCACATATACAAGGAGATAATGATTCTGGTCAAGTCCTCGAAACACTGAACTTCAATTTTCCCAACAGTAACAAAAGGCTGCGTTGGCTATCTCACGGAGTTGTGAAACTCCAAACAATGTATAAAGCTAAAATACTTTTTATTTGTCATGATTTTTTAGGAACGAAAGTCACTTTCAGTTTCTCCTTTTCCCCAAACACAGGAGTCTGGATGGTTCTCCCTTTCTACATCTTAAACCTGCTCCCTATTTCCTCCAGTTTCTCTAGAACATTACTGTACCTTTTCATGTCAGAAAAATAGCTGTGGATAGTCTCCTGCAACCAAACCAATCTTCCAAAAATACTGCTTTCATGTCACTTCCCAGTTGATAAATATGCTTTATGGCTCCTAAACACCTACATAAACCTATGTAGATTTCTTATCCTAGCCTCAGAGTCCCAATATTCAGTCTCAATCTAACTCTCTAATCTTTCTGTCTTCTACACTGAAATCCTTGATTCAAATCATTTTGGCCAGTTATCATCCACTAAGCATACTCAGCTCATTCATTACCTATGTGGGGGGGCTATATAAAAAGTCTTCCAGCTTACTGTTTTCTGCCCACTTGAATCACATTCATCTTTCAATATCTAGGCAATACAAGTCCCAAAAGTCTCAGTTTTCCAATACCAGCAACTCCTTTGTCTTTGGAATGCCCATTGTATTCCTGTTATCTGTATCACTCATTTAGTAGTTGGCTGAAAGTTTTGCACCAGTGTTTGATGCATGTCCCCCACATCATACTGTTATAAAAAATCATGAAAAGATTTGGATACTACTAATACTATTTTTTAAAAGCCAATACAGGACAAAAATAAATATGCAATAAATATATTTTCATCCCATTTTATAAATCAAGTTGTTGATTTAGGTATGTACGAATACATTATATAATATTTGATTAATATTATTAGAGTATCAGCTTTTATACAGACAGCATTGTCCAATAGAAATATAAGGAGAGTCACGTAATTTCAAATTTTCTTTCTTTCTTACTATTTTTTGTAGTTACAGTCTCATTCTATGACCCTGGAGCCCAGGATGGAGTGCCGTGGTATGATTACAGTGCACTGTAACCTCAGAGTCCTGGAGTCAAGCGATCCTCTGCCTCAGCCTCCTAAGTAGCTAGGACATTAGGTGCATGCCACCACACCTGGCTAAGTTTTAAATTTTTTTTGTAGAGATGGTGTCTCGCTATGTTGCCCAGGCTGCTCTCGAACTCCTGGCCTCAAGTGATTCTCCCTCCTACTTCGGCCTCCCAAAGTGCTGGATTACAGGCATGAGCCGCTGTGTCTCGCCCAATTTCAAATTTCTAGTAACATATTTATAAAAGTAAAAAGAGGTTAAAATTAATTTTCATAATACATTTTATTTAATACTATATACCCAAAATGTTATTTCAACATATAACCAGCCTTTAAAAGTTGGGATATTTTACATTTTTGTACTAAATATTTTACACTGACAACACATCTCAATTCATATTATCTATATTTCAAGTACTCAAGAGCCAAATGTGGCTAGTGGTTACTGTACTGAATAGCACTGGATGGTATAGAGCTAACTTATTTGAAATTAAAATATATAACCCACTAAATTTATTAACTGAAATTATTTATACTTCTGTTACAAATAGAATTGACAAGCTGATAATCTTTAAGGGTACTAGCAGCTCTTAATAATTTGTCAATGGATAAGAGACAGGCAAAAACTTCGACAGAAAAATTAATCAGCATTATAGTTTATTAAATATTAAAATCATACTTTTTATTCTCTAAACAGCACTGTGTATTTGATAGATCATTCTAGGATGATCAAAATGTTCCATATCTGCACTTTTCAGTACAGTAGCCATTAGCCACATGCGACTATTGAGCATTTGATATGTGGCTAATGAAAATCAATTTTAAATTTTATTTATTTTTAATTAACTTAAACAGACACATGGCAAGTGGCTATAGTTTTGGGCAGGGTAACTGTTAAAGTATCAATCATATTTTTAAAATACATGATAATTTGCTAAAACACTGACAAGCTTTCAATTCACTCATTTACCACCTGGAACATTTTCTAAATAGTCTCATTCCGGAAACATTAGATAATAACTTCCTTCTAAAGACTCATTAACCAACTTCAAGTCATTTTGAAAAACACAGGTTTTTGTGCCAATTCAACTAAGATCTCTACCTTTTTACATAATACAGGGTGTCCCCAAAGTCGCCATACATAGGGAAAATGGGAAATTGTAGCTAAATGTGCCTTTATTTACTTATTTTGTAAATCGTAGTGAAATGTACCTTTATTTTGTAAATTTTTTAAATAAGGTACATTTAGCTACAATTTCCCATTTTCCCTATGTATGGTGACTTTGGGGACACCCTGTATTATGTAAAAAGGTAGAGATCTTAGTTTAATCGTAGATTTGATACATAACCTTTAATTGGCACTTTTCTTTCACAAGGCATCAGGAGGTGAAAGATTCCGTAGGAGAGAGAAAAGGTCAGGCAGGGGCAGTGTGAATTTATGAAGGCCTGCCAACATGATGTAGGTATGAAGCAGGAGAAAGTGGTAGAATCCCAGACTGTATTAGTGATCCAATTACCCAAAGATGTTTTATATTTTGATATTTTTCTAACCACTTTCCAGCACCAAGTCTTAAAATGCTGCTGTCTCTGCAATTCTGTTGTGTTACTTATAATTCTGCTTTTCTGAATGGTAAAAATTTACAGCAGTTCATAATGACTAAAGACAATTCCTCTCATTCCTCAGTAAAGTCTTCTATTTAAATTTCCTCTAACATTATATGTAGAGATACAGTTATGACAACAGTTGACTTTATCTAGGCCACTGATAAAAGAACATTGATTTCAGATACAGTGACTGAAAGACATGCTTATAATAAGCTTTTATTATACTTACTGCCCAGTTTTTAGAAACTCTGTTGGGGGAGCACAGTTTTAGAATATTGAGACTAGCCCCACAGGCCACTTGATCCTTGAAATCACTGTCATGTATTCATAGACCTTCCTGCAAAGAGTCCATTGACTCAATCATCCTACTTTTCTGAAAAGCAAAGAAATAGCTCAAGACTATGAACTGTAACTTAGACCACCATCTAAAGAGTATAGTACAGAAATTCCAGGTAAGTGTAATATAAATGACTAAGCTTAACTCATTATCATTATGGAAAAAAAATAAATCGAAGAATAACTGTTATGCAGGCAGATAAATCAAAGGGTATCTATAGCCTCATTTTAGGTTTTTGAATTCTACTGAGAATCATATTGCTGTTCCCACATAAGTAAAGAAAAAAACCCAAATGTAGCCCATATTATTTCAGAATCAAAATTAGAAAACTTTCTCTGCTACGAAGAAAGTAATCAGTGTACTACAAATACCAGCAAGGCTGGAGGTGGTGATAAGCAGCAATCCATAAAGGAGAATAGAATTAAGAGAAATGAAACCCAACAAAACGGTAGCACCATGTGAAACCACCCTTCCTGAAGGAGAAGGTAGTTGATTCTTTAAAGAGAAGCAAGGCCTGTGAGTAAGATGAAGTGAGCAACCCTCACATCAGTCAGTCTTTAAAGGAATACTCTTTGCTTATAAACAGTGTCCCAGAATTTGAGGCACTTGAAGCAATGGCTTCTAGTCCCATATTCCTCCAGCTCTAACCAGATGACCCAATTTCCCTTCTCTCTTTTCTCTCTACTCAATTTAATAATCAAGGGGTCAAGAGTGTGCGGTGGGGGGGAGATGGGAAGAGAGAGAAAGACACAAAACAAATTTAAAAAGAAAGAGTGATGTCATAATATTCAAGGAGGAAGAGGGATTTTCTCCCCCAATTAATTTTTTCCCAATAATTTCAAATCCAGTGAAAAGCTGAAAGACTAGTACACTCTTTACCTAGATGCACCAATTGTTAACATTTTTGCCACTGAAAGGGAAACATTTCACACAGGGTTAAAACCATCAGGGAATGCCTTTTTTTTTTTTTTTTTTAGGGAATGCCTTTTTAATAAAGATGAGACCATAAAGATAAGAAGCTGCCAACTAAGCCAAGGAAACGAGGAAAATGCCAGGCAAAAGGAAATGCTTTTATACGACTCCTGGGGTAGCCAAAAGCTACCAGTGTGGCTGGAAAGAAGAAAGGGTAAAAGATTCTGCTGGAGAAGCAAGCAAAGGCCAAATCTCATAAAGCCTTTAAGCCATGTAAACAGTTTAGATTTTTATTCTAAGTGTAATAAGAACCCACAGGGGGAATGTAGAAAAGTTTCATGATTTAAGTTTTTATACAATCACTCTGTATCCAGGATCTGCTTCAAACTAATCTAGTGGGCAGGCAGGGAGTGGGAATAGATGGAGTTACAAAAGAAACAAAATTGTACAGAAGCCGGGTGATGGGCACGTGAATGTTCATTATACAATTTTCTACTTTTGCATGTTTCACATTTTCCATACTTTAAAAAGGTCTATAGGACAGGGAGATAGATCACTTTGGCTGCTCTACGAGGAATGAACTGAGAGGGTGGGAGGTGCAACCATGACCAATTAGGATGCTATCCCTATACTTCAGGCAAGAGATAATGATGGCTTGGACTAAGGCTGTGGCAGCAGAATGCAGAGAAGTACCCTCAAGGAAAACTGCAAGATTTAGAAATTTTCTAAAATTCTAAAAAATTTTCTAACAAGCACCTTTGCCAATCATAATCCAAAAAAGTGACTAGTTTATTATATGTGTCTTGTGTGATCCCTATTATTCATTATCAAAAGCAGAAACCATGACTTTTAGTTTAACCACATTTATAACTCAGAAAGGCAACATGTACACATAGATATTTAATAATAAAGTCAAATAATTTGTACCACATCTTGTTTCTCATACTCTTTACCATTTCAAAGTCCAAATATCACTTAAAAGCCTGCCCTTAATATTTCAACTATGTATTCTTAAAAACTATCTTGTATATACATTATGAAAAGCACTAAACAGGAGACAGGGGTACAAACATCAAATTTCTCATCCATAAATGAAGGAGTTACACCAAACGATCTATAGTCCTCCAGCTCTAATATTCAATGTTTATGTCTAGGTACTGAGGTATTTATTTGCCTTATAACAAAGCAATTGATCATAGGATCTTAGAATTTTGGAACTGAAAGTAATGTTCTAATTCACACCCTTTGACAGACTAGAAAATTCAGACCTGTGATGTAATATGAATTACCCAAAATCAAACAGAGCCCAAGGAGAGCCCAGACTTTTGCCTTTCCAATCCAGGCCTCTTTCCAATGTTTCTAAAAAGTATCAAATGGATGAAGGAATAGTTCAGAAGACCTAACTTATGAATCAAAACACCCTTTCTGCACAGGTCAATATCTGTTTTTTGATCTTGGGTTGCTCCTGTCTGCACACCCTGAGGCATCATCCATTTCTAAAATATAATCCAGCTAAATATTAATAGCTGCTACATAAACAGAGGGACTATTATTATACCTCCAGATCTATTCTTTCATTTTTAAAAAACAGCATTATTGAGATGTAATGCACATACCATACAATTCATTTATAGTGTACAATCCAATGGTTTTGGTGTATTACATTATTGATTTGTTAACTGTGGCAAAATATATAAAATATAAAATTTGCCACTTTAACCACTTTTTAGTGTACAATCCAATGGCATTAATTAAATGTCCAATGTTGTACAACCATCACACTATTTCCCCACCCATTCTTACAGTCAAAATTTTTGAAACGGCCATTCCACTTACAAACTGCTTTCCAGAAAATTTATAAATATAAAAGAAAAGTCTACCATAGTATGTATTTTCAATGGGGGCAATATTGCCCCCAAGGGGAAAAAAACAGGTTCATGGTAGGGAAAAACAATCTCAGATGATGGCTTATGGTTCTTTAAATCTTAACTCTACCTATCAAAGTCTTATTCCTTAGTACTTAATGTCTCTTGTTTATTTTAAATTAAATTAAATTTTTCTCTTTAGTGGTGTGATAATTTTTAAAAATGTTGCCGGACGTGGTGGGTCATGCCTATTAATCCTAGCACTGTGGGAGACCAAGGCGGGAGGATCGCTTGAGGTTAGGGGTTCCGAGACCAGCCTGAGCAAAAGCAAGACCCCATCTCTACTAAAAAATAGGAAAAAAAAACTAGCTGGGCGTGGTGATGTGTACCTGTACTCCCAGCTACTCAGGAGACTGAGGAAGGAAGACTGCATGAGCTCAGGAGCTTAAGGTTGCTGTGAGCGAGGCTGATGTCAGGGCATTCTAGCCTGACAGAGTGAGACACTAGGGCTCAAAAAATAATTTTTTTTAAATGTTGAGAAACACTGTGTGCTATAGAATCCAAAAATAAGCACTGTTACTCAAAATGTAACACGTTTACTACAGACAATGCCCAACCTACACAAACCAAGCTATTAATATATCCCACCAAAAACCCAAAGTTGTAAATTGGTCAGTTACCCCACAAAAACCAATTTTATCAACAATGTTAACCAGAATAATAGAAAAATTTGTTTTGCAATTTTAACATTTAAAGTACAAAAGAAAGCATACTGGGTAAAAAATTATTTAAAATTTATTCCAAATGCTGATACTTAAAAGAAAACAACTGCTTAGGCTTTTGGCTAAGATCAAGCGTAGTATCTATTCTTTTCAGTGTAATGTCTACAAAAAAAAAAAAAAAAGAAAGAAAGAAAGCAGGAAAGAAAACAAGAACTAAGTAAAACCAAGAAAGGAAAAGAGAAAGAAAATAAGGGTAAGCTTGATGCCATATAGACCTAATTATCTTTACGGTCTCAGTTTGTAATTATCTATAATCTATCTCCTTCCTTCTCTGTCATCCTTAGATATAAGCTCCATGAAGACAGGGACACATCCATCTGCCTTTCAAATCACTGAATTCCCAGCACCAAGCACAGTTCCAAGTTCATGGTAGCCATTCAACTAATTGAAGAACTGGAATAGGACAAGAAAAAAAAGGAGAATGAAAGCAACAGGAAATGAGGAAAATAAAAAATTTCTGCAGACAGCTAGAAAAGAGAGCTCCTGTAGCTGTGAAGGAAAAATTATCTGAACTAATAACAGTGTGAAGGAAAGTGATCGGGAAGATGAGATGCCATGAAAGACTGGGTTATTCGGTTTATTGTGTGAGACACTAGGTGATATCCTTAATCCAAGAGGGCTCATTTGTTGTCTTTTTTCCCCTTTTCTCTCCCGCTTGTATGGGAATGGGAGAAGAGAATGCTCCCATGGACATTTTTATAAATATATAGGAGTAAATAAGTCCATATGTTTAATTAAAGAATTACCTATGTAGGGATATCCCAGCACAAGACCTCTATAACATTCCAGGCTTTTATTCTTATCATGTATGTTTCATAGGTATTTAAAAACTTGAACAGGCTGGACCGCGTGATTTAGTGTGTAATCCTAGCACTTTGGAAGGCTGAGGAAGCAAGACTGCTTGAGGTTAGGAGTTCAAGAGCAGCTTGAGCAAGAGTGAGACCCGTCTCTACAAAAAATAGAAAAGGCCAGGCATGGTGGCTCAGGCCTGTAATCCTAGCTCTCTGGGAGGCCGAGGTGGGAGGATTGTTTGAGCTCAGGAGTTCGAAACCAGCCTGAGCAAGAGCGAGACACCGTCTCTACTAAAAATAGAAAGAAATTAATCGGACAA
>NW_012149108.1:214727-227250 GCF_000956105.1 Propithecus coquereli
TCAAGATCAGGAGTTCGAGACCAGCCTGAGCAAGAGCGAGACCCCGTCTCTACTAAAAATAGAAAGAAATTATCTGGACAACTAAAATATATATACAGAAAAGATTAGCCGGGCATGGTGGTACATGCCTGTAGTCCCAGCTACTCGGGAGGCTGAGGCAGGAGGATGGCTTGAGCCCAAGAGTTTGAGGTTGTTGTGAGCTAGGCTGACGCCACAGCACTCTAGCCAGGGCAACAGAGCCAGACTCTGTCTCAAAAAAAAAAAAAAAAAAAAAAAAAAGGTTCTGCCTAACGACTTCTAAAGGAACTGATTTCTGCATGTGAACATTTGCTAACTCTGGAAATATAAGAAAAAGACAATGGATGTGTTCCTGATAGTCTTGTATCACTTAAGAAACCATTCATTCCACACTGAATTTCTTGAACATACAGAGGATTTCTACTCAGCAAAATGGTGACACTAAACACTTTAGGAAAAAAAAATTTATTATGAAAATGTTGAAAGAAACCCCAAAATAGAGACACTAGTACCATAAAACCCCATGAACTCATCACCCCACTTCAAGAATGATTAGAAGAACAAGAAACTTTTTCTTCTCCAATGGATCATTTTAAAGCAAATTCCAGATATCATGATTTCATCCATAAATACTTCAGTGTTTATCTCTAAAAAACAAAATAACCATAATACCATTATTACCTCTTTGAAAATAATCATAATATCATTACGGTATTAACCATAAATAATCATTATATTTTTTAAATAAACACAATACCATTATTACCACCTTTTAAAAATCAATAACTCCTTAATGTTATGAAATTTCTATTCAATTAAACAATTTTTAAATATCTTTAATTAACCAAGAAATGAAATTACGTTTTATTGTTACCTCTTAGCAGATGCTGGCAAGGACCTCATCTGTATCCCCTCAGCATTTATGATTCTAGTGCAGAAATGTCTTTGCCTGAGGATTTTCTCTGACTGTAGGGCAGGGAAGTTAACCCGTCCTGGCAACAGCCCTCAACCAGTAACCTACAGAAGCTCCTTTACCCCTTGGTTGGGGATAAATCTGATATACGACCTACACTGTCTTCCAGAGCTCAAAAGGAGGATTTAGCCCTAGTTGCCCATAGTGGTAATTTACTTGATAACCCCTCCTGTATTGGCTTTTTGTTCCCTTCCCCATCTCACTTCTCCCCTCCCCCACTTCCTGGCATCTTTCCTGACATCACTTCCCAAATAAACTACTGGCACTCACATTTTTGTCTCAGGGTCTGCTTCTTGGGGAACCCAACATAAGACAACCTCTTGGTTTTGAATGAAAGCGAGACATTCCTAAGAAAAATGTAAACATAAAAATTTCCGTTCAAGGAGTTTACAGACAATCCAAAATACACAGAAAGGTCCCAGTTAAAAGAATCCTTCCTCATAAAGGTCAAGACAGCTGAGATCTTAACTATATTTTTAAAAGAGTTACATCAAAATTATTCAATTGTGCCAGGTGCAGTGGCCCATGCCTTTAATCCCAGCTACTCAGGAAGCTGAGGTGGGAGGACTGCTTGAGCCCAGGAGTTCAAGACCACCCTGTGCAACATAGTAAGACCCCCATCTCAAACAAAACAAACAAAAAAATTATTCAGTTATGTTGAAAAATTAACATCCTCGTTACTCTTCATTGTTGGTGAAGAAGCATCATTATCTCAATACTTAGATCTTATGTGCATAAAACCTAACATAACAGAAAATAAGAGAACTGGTGGCTTAAACTTCTATGCTTTAGAGAAAAACAAATGTTCCTAGGAGTGGTTTACTAAGACTGGGTCCCTTGAAAAAACATTTTAAAATGAAATTAACAAGTGTTTTTATTTATATATGACTTTGAATGAATCTTTTAAACTCCTGTTGGTCTCAATCAACAACAATACAAGTAAGAATACAAATGTGATTTTTAAAGAAATCAACTTGGAATTACCATGCTAACAGTAGTCCCCTCTAGCTAACACCTGCTCCTCTCCTCTTCTAACAAAAGTTCCCTGCACTCAGTCTCTATTTTCTCACCTGTCCCATTTGCTTCTAAACCATCATAATTTTACTTCCACTAGTTAAATTAAATGGACTCTTTAGCCTTTGTCTTAACTTGGCAGCATATGACCCTACTGCCCATATCTTCTTTCTTGAAACCTGGGCATTCTGTGACATCACTGTTCCAATTTCTCTTTTCATCTCTTTGCCCCTTTTTGGATTCCTTTGCAAACCCTATGCTCCTGCCCTATCCTTGAAAGCTAGTTCCTTTTATTTTAGGACTTCATTTCTTTTGTCCATAAGTTATCTCATCCACCCGTTTGCTTCAATTTAAACATACTATTGTCTCACTGTGCTTGTTAAAGACATGTTCAAATAATAGAAAACCTTACCAGAGTGGCTTCACAAAGAGTTAGTTTTTCTCACATACCGAGAAGTCCAGAGTAATTAGTTACTAGTTTTCATGTAATGGCTCAACAAATCCATCATACTGAACTTCTTGAAGTTCTCAAACATACTATGCTATTTCTAGCTTCCAGGCCTCAGCACATGTACCCCACCTCTTCTCATCCTCATGGTCCAGCTTGGTTGTTGCTTCCTTTGGAAATCATTCTTTTATCCCAGCATATCAGGATTAAGTGCCCCTGGTGGATATCCCAAAATGATCCTAACGTCTACTTGAGCATCACATTGTATCATTAATGCCTGTCTGATGAGCTATATCCCACATTAAACAGGTCTATTTCTTCAGCACCTAGGACAGTGCCTACCCCATACGGATGCATTCAATGAAGACTGTTCAATAAATGGATCTGGTCTTTAAAAAAGACAAAAAACTGGCTCACGCCTGTAATCCTAGCACTCTGGGAGGCCGAGGCTGGTGGATCGCTCAAGGTCAGGAGTTCAAGACCAGCCTGAGCAAGAGCAAGACCCTGTCTCTACTAAAAATAGAAGAAATTAGCTGGACAACTATTTAAAAAAAAAAAAAAGAAAAAAGAAAGTAAAAAAGACAAAAAACCATTTTTCATAAACATGAACTTCCCCTAATCTAAGTAACTAACTGATTAGCAAATGAGTAAGCAATAATACATGTTTCTGCTCATACTTAAAGAAACAGAAAGCAAAAAAAACAACAAATTTGAAAACCAGTAAAGCAAACATGTAAAATAGAATATCCATTTTGAAGATGTGCATTTATAACATTTAATCAAGTATACCTATGCTATCAACTTATGAATAGCCAATGACAAACTGGTTTTTATGAAAACTGAATTTTTAGGATGTTTAGTGAGCTTCCTAACATATGGTAAGAGGACAAGATAAAGCAAAAACCAAAATCCAGAAGAGACTATGACTAAATAAATGGTTCCCCTGTCCTCCTCCTGGCAGTCACTCACCCCACTTCTGGCCTCAGGAAACCATTCATCTGCTTTCCATCACTACAAATTTGTCTTTTCTAGAGCTTCACACAGTATGCACCCTTTTTGTATAGCTTTTTTCACTTAGCATAATGTTTTTGAGATTCATACTTTTTATTACTAGTGGTTGCTTTATATGAATGTATCACAATTTGTTCATCTAGTCATCAATTGATGAATGTTTGATCTGTCTCTAGTTTGGGGGTATTGTTAATAAAGCCGCTATGAACATTTCTGTAACAAGTCTTTGTGTGGAGATATATTTTTATTTCTCTTGGGTAGATAGTAGTGGAGTTGATGGGTTGTATGGTAAGACATAGATTTAACTTAGTAAGAAAATCCCAAATGTTTTGCCAAAGTATTAAATAGTTGTACCATTTACCTAGAATTATTGTATAAGGATTCCAATTGTTTTACATCCTCACCAATACTTGAGGTGTCAGTCATTTTTAAAAAAAAATGTGTTTTCTACTCAGTTGGATGGAGTGTTCTGGAAATGGCAATAATGTTGTTTGCTGATAACATTGTTCATGTCTTCTATATTATGTTTTTCTGTCTAGTCACACTATCAATTACTGAGAGGAATGTTGAAATTTCCAATTATAACTATGGATTGTATTTTTTTCAGTTGTCAGTTTTTGCTTCATGTATTTTAAAGCGTTGCTATTAGTGAAAAGACTGTCGGAATCATCGTATCTTCCTGATGAATAGCATTATGAAATAACCCTATCGACAAGGTGTCCCAAAAGTCACCATATACAGGGAAAATAGCAAATTGTAGCTAAATGCACCTTTATTTACAAAATATTCATTACAAAATTTTACAAAATTTTTCCTTTGTATGCAAAGTTAAAAAAAGGTACATTTAGCTACGTTATCCCTATGTATGGTGACTTTTGGGACACCCTGTATTTCTATTAATATTACTTTTTCTGAAGTCTCCATTTTCTGATATTAGTATAGCCATTCTGGCTTTCTTGTGATTAGTTTTGCACAGTCTATCATTTTCTCAGCTTTCACTTTTAACCTGCATCTTTATGTTTAAAGTAGATTTTTGTAGACAGGACATAACTGGATCTTGCTTTTCTATTCACTCTGACAATCTCCATCTTCTAATTTAATTTTAATTAAAATACCACGTGGTTAGTAGTGACATATTGAAGAGAGTAGGTTTAGACCAAGGGTTAGCAAACCATTACCCACGAGGCAAATGCAACCTGTCATCTGTCTTTGCATTGCCTACAAACTAAGAATGTTTTCACATTTTTAAAAGGGTTGGGGGAAAGAAATCAAAGGAAAAATAATATTTTGTGACACATGACAATAACATGAAATTCAAATTTCAGTGTTTATAAAGTTATATGGGAACACAGCCATACTTATTTATTTATGTAATATCTATGGCTACTTTCGTGCTATACTAGCAGAATTAAACAGTTTCAAAAGATACCATATTGACCACAAAGTCTAAAATATTCTTTGATTCTCTGATATCTTTACAAAAAAACTTAGCCAACCCATAACTAAAATTATTTATATTTATTGCAATAATACAATTGAATTAAAATACATAATCCTACCATTTATTTTGTATATATATACATTTCTTTGTTCATTTCTTACTCTTTTTCTTCTTTTGGATTAACTGGATTAAAATGAACTTCATTTAATATCCACTACCTAATGAGGTATACTTCTTTAATTTTTAGTGGTTGTTTTAAGTTTTACAAAACACATCTTTAATTCAACAGTCTGCCATCAAATAAAATTCTCCCACTTCACATACAGTGTCAATACTTTCTACCCTTACAACTCTGTTCATACTTCCATTTCCCTGCTCTCATCCTTAGCACTACAGTTGTCATACATTTTCCTTCTTCACAGTGTTGTGAAATTTGCAATACACTGTGATTTTTGCTTTAAACAGTCAATTCTCTTTTTTAAAGTCTTTTAAAATTAGGAAAAGTGTATTTCACACTTACATATTTATCATTTCTTGCATTCTTCATCACTTTATCTAGAGCCAAGTTTCCATTTAATCCAATTTTCCTTTTATTTGAAGACGTTTCTTGTAGTACAGGTCAGCTAGCTCATACCATATTATTCTCTGGCTTTATTCTTCTGAAAAGGTTTTCATTTCACCATTTGTGAAGGATATTTTGCTACATACAGAATTATACATTAAGAGTTCTTCTTCATTTAGTACTTTAAAAATGTTCATTATCCCCCTAATTTATACAGTTTCTGACAAAAAGTCTTCTTTGTTCTCCTGTACATAATGTGTCCTTTTCTTAGGTTGCCTTCAAGATTCTCTATCACCAGGCACTGTGACTCACACCTGTAATCCCTGCACTTTGGGAGGATGAGGAAGGAGGATAGCCTGAGGCCAGGAGTTCGAGACCAGCCTGGGCAACATAGCAAGACTCTGTTTCCATGAAAAATAAAAAAATTAGCCAGGTGTGGTGGCATGTGCCTGTAGTCCCAGCTACTCGGGAGGTGGAGGTAGGACGATTCCTTGAGCCCTTAAGTCTGAGATTCCTGTGAGCTATGACGACGCCACTGCACTCTAGCCTGTGCAACAGAGTGAGACCTTGTGTCCAAAAAAAAAAAAAAAAGGATTCTCTATCACTGGTTTTTGGCAATTGATGTGTTTTCATATCTTTGTGTGTGTTTTGCTGAGATTATTGGATCTTTGGCTGTGGGTTTATAATTTTCATCAAATTTGAAAATTTTGAGCCGCTATTTCTTTATTTTCTTTTTTTGAGACAGAGTCTCACTGCGTTGCCCGGGCTAGAGTGCCATGGCGTCATCCTAGCTCACAGCAACCTCAAACTCCTGGGCTGAAGCGATCCTCCTGCCTCAGCTTCCCGAGTAGCTAGGACTACAGGCATGTGCCACCATGCCCAGCTAATTTTTTCTATATATTTTTAGTTGTCCAATTAATTTCTTTCTATTTTTAGTACAGACGGGGTCTCGCTCTTGCTCAGGCTGGTTTCGAACTCCTGAGCTCAAAGAATCCGCCCGCCTCGGCCTCCCAGAGAGCTAGGATTACAGGCGTGAGCCACGGCGCCCAGCCTGAGCCACTATTTCTTTCAATATTTTTGCTTCCATTCTCCTTTTAGGATCTCAAATATGCTTTATTGTGCCTCTTTGATACTGTTTCACAGACCAGTAAAGCACTTGATTATTTTCAGTTCTTTCTCTCCCTGCTTTGTTTTAGAATAAAGTCTATTACTATGTCTTCAAGTTGATTGGTTTGTTCTTCTACAGTGTCCAATCTTTTGCTGAATTCCTTTAATTTCAGATATTGTTATTTTCATCACTAGACATTCCATTTGGTCCCCTTTTTACATCTCTTATTTTTCTCATTATGCACATATTTTTCTTTAAATACTTTTACTAATTAAAATACCTATTTTAACATCCTTGTCTGCTAGCTCCAGCACCTCTGTCATTTCTGAATCTGCTTCCTTTTAGACTGATTTTTCTCCAGGTACTCAATAACAATGGACCAGTTTCTCAACATGTCTAGTAATTTCAGCTTGGTTGCTGGAAAATATCAATGTTACAATGCTGCTGTTGAATGGCTGGATTTTGCAATCATTCTGTAAAAAGAGTTAGGTTTTGTCTTGGCAGGTATTTATTCTCAGAACCATCTGATCTTAAGGCCTTTTCTGTCAGCTTTGTTACAATGAGCCCACTGGGTTTCTCCACTGAATGCTCTGGTGCTCCAAAGAACCCTTTATTCTGGTCACAGTTCAAACATCTCCAGCGTAAACACTGGGAAATGTTCTCCTAATAACTCCCTGGATGTTCAATGCCTAGCCTCATGGAGTTTAACTCTATGCATATATGACCCAGCATTCAGCTAAGACTCAAGGTGGCCCCTATACATATTTCTGGAGTTCTTTTTTCTGCATAGCTCCCTTCTTTTCAGAACTTGGCCCTGAAACTTCTAGCTGCCTGAGCCTCTCCAAATCCAATCTTTGCCTCCTCAACTGAATGAGGCTAGCAGGCTTTCAATAGATTCCTTCTCCCTGTTTCTGTGGTCCTGAACCTGCTTTTAGGCAGGAAGCTATGGTCATCACAGGGCTCACCTCTTTATTTCCCCTGTCACAGGGATCATAGTCCTGATCTGCCTTGGTATATCTAAAAAGAGATGGCTCATATATTTGGGTCCAGTTTACTAGCTGTTTATAACAAGAGGGTAAAAACCCTTTATTACTCCATAATGGCAGAGACAGAATTCCTAATTTTTAAAGCAACATTAAAGACGTGCATGTATATTTGAGCAGATGATGTGAATTTAAAGAAAAGTGAATTAGAAGTAGATATATTTTTAATACATGAACTATGAACTAGCTAAAAAGAAACAATGTGCATATTGTACAGTAGTTTTCAACATTTCCATAAAGAGAAAAGATCCTTAAAACTTTATAGGGTGGCTATTACTATATCCATTATGAAGAAGCTCAGAAGTTAATAAATTGCCCCGTCAGAAAAATATCAAGCAGCAAAGCTAGTAAGATTCCAACCCAGCTAATACTGAAGACCATGACTTTTACTCTATACCATTTTGCCTCCCACTAATTTCTCACCACAGATACTATATTTTAAATAGAGATTTGGTTCACTGAACTAAATTTATTAAAAAGTCTCCTGTGTTTTACTTAGGAAGGTTATTATTATCAATCAGAATATCTGATAGGCATGGGGAAAAGAAATTACCACACTGAATTAAGAAAATTTCATATAAAGACAATTATACATGAGATTGTTAGCCTAGGTGACACTGTGATAAATAAATGTATATTTGTTTAAATTTAAAATTGGCATTTAAAATATTTAAAATGGGCCGGGCGCGGTGGCTCACGTCTGTAACCCTAGCACTCTGGGAGGCCAAGGCGGGAGGATTGTTTGAGCTCAGGAGTTCGAGACCAGCCTGAGCAAGAGCGAGACCCCATCTCTACCAAAAATAGAAAGAACTTAATTGGACAACTAAAAATATATAGAAAAAATTAGCTGGGCATGGTGGCGCATGTCTGTAGTCCCAGCTACTCGGGAGGCTGAGGCAGGAGGATTGCTTGAGCCCAGGAGTTTGAGGTTGCTGTGAGCTAGGATGACACCACGGCACTGTAGCCTGGGCAACACAGTAAAAAAAAAAAAAAAAAGAAAAAAGAAAAAACAATCAAATCTGGCCTAGAAATTACTCAGATAATAGCATTATTACTCAGATAATAGATAATAGAAAAGGACGTGTGTCCCATATAGCATTTTACAGAGGCAAGAAAAAAATTTAAAAAAAGGACATGAAGACGTATTATATGACTACAAATGACTATAATCTATATGTTCAAGAAGCTAGAGGAAAAACTGAACATGTTGAATAGAGACAAGGTTAATATTAAAAAAAGAGCCAAATGAAAATTCTACAAAGGAAACTACAATGTCTGATACAAAAACATACTGAATGTGAAAAGTACATCAGACCTTACCAACAAAAAAGATTAGTGAACTTAAAGATGCAACAATGAAAACTAAACAAAATAATATGGAGGAAAAAACTGTCTTAGTCTGGTGAAAAACTTACCAAATATAATAAAAATAAAATGGAAGTTGTGGCATACAGCTAAAGCAGTACTTGTAGAAAAATTTATGAAACTAAAAATCCATTAGAAACAAAGAAAAGTCTCAAAGCAATGACCACAGTTTTCAAAATGAAAAACTACAATAAGAATAGAGGGATTTAAAGATGGGTGACTTAGAGGCATTTTGTACTCATCTCCTCCACTAAGAAGAACCAAAATAGTCAGTACATAATGACAGTTCCAGTAAGTCATCCGAGACAATGCTAGAATTCAACAGAAAAAATGACAGGAAACACCTACAGCTAGGAAGGAGAGGCAAGGCAGTCGGCTCAGCAGGGATCATCTGGGAGTTAGGAGAGACTCAGCAAGGCAGGAAAGAGAAAATGATAGACCCTTGGTGGTCCACATCCCCACCATGGACTTATGCAATCCTAGCCATGGGAGAGCCCTTTTACCCACTTGGGCCCCAAAACTAACATAGGGACCTGCTAGGAGATTGGGAGATTGTGCAACACACATTGTTCCAGGAAGGGAGCTAGCCTGGGTCCCACACACTCCCTGAGAGTTAAGCAGCTGCAGCAAGGCGCCATCTTAGGGTCCTGCCCCAACAGACTGCACACTGTCCTGGGGCTGAGGCACAGGCTGCACAACTGACACACAAGCTACCATCATAAGGGCTGAGCTGTGAAACCAGCCTAGCTTCGACATCTCCCCCACACCCCAATACAATGCTACAGCACACAGAACAAGAGACAGGATTGCTCAGCCCAACATCACTGGCATCTGAGCACTCCTCCCAGGTGCCTGAGATTGGGCCTATCAACCTTGCCACAACCACCATAGCTACCATCTACCTCTATGTCACCCGCACACTTAGAGACTGGTCCGCCCAGCCCACTGCAGCCATCATCAACATCAGCACACTCCACTCAGAACCCAGAGAGCCGTCCAGCCACTATCAGCACCATGCCAGCTGCCCAGGGGCCTCAGAACCTGCCCACCTGCCCAGCACAATGCTGCCACTACCAGCATCCAAGTAAGCCATCTGGGGACCTAAGAATCAGCCTACCTGTACCCCCTCCCTAACATTGGTGCCAGTGTATGCCACCCTGGGGCCAAAGAACAGGCATGCTCAGACCACCACTGCCACCACTGGGGCCTAAAGATTAGCATCCCAGTTCCCAGCAAACACCTACCCAACCAACACCATAGATACATCTTCAGGAAAAAGCCCTCCCCTATGAAAGAAAATTCAAAAAACTGGAAGAAGTGACTATTACACCAGATGTGCAGATACCAACATAAGGACACAGGAAACATGAAAAAGAAAATATGACACCTCCAAAGGAACACGATAATACTCCAGGAACAGATCCCAATCAAAAACAAATTTACAAAATCCTGAAAAAAGAATTCAAAATATTAATTTTAAAGAAGCTCAGTGAGATACAAGAGAATACTGAAAAATAACACAAAGAAATCAAAAAAAACAATTCAGGATATGAATGAGAAATTTACCAAAGAGGTAGATACCATAAAAAAGAACAAAACAGAAATTCTAGAAATCAAAAATTCATTGACAGAAATACAAACCACATTTGAAAGTTTCAACAACAGATTACAGGGTCTTTTTAAATAACCCAGTCAGACAAAAATAAAGAAAAAAGAAAACAAAAAGAATGAGCAAAGCCTTTATGACATCTGGGATACCATAAAGCAACCAAATACTTGAATTATTGATATCCCGGAAGTCAAAGAGAGAATGAAAGGGTTAGAAAACCTATATAACAAAATAACAGATGAAAACTTTCCAAGTCTAGCAAGAGATTTAGACATCTGGATATGGGAGGCTCAGAAATCCCCAAACAGATATAATGCAAAAAAGGTCTTCTCCTTGGCACATTATAGTCAAATTAACACCAAAAACAAAGAGATAACTCTAAAAACAGCAAGAGAAAAGCGTCTAGTCACCTATAAAGGAAACTCCATCAGTCTAACAGTGGATTTCTCAGCAGAAACCTTACAGATCAGGAGAGAACTGGATGACATATGCAAAGTGCTGAAAGAAAAAGCAAAAGGCAGCCAAGGACATCATACCCAGCAAAATTACCCTTCATAAATAAGGAGAAATAAAGTCTTTCCCAGATAAGCAAAAGTTGAGGGAATTCATTACCACTAGACCAGCCCTACAATGAATGCTAAAGGGATTCCTAAAACTGGAAGGAAAAGAATAACATTTATGATCATGAAAATACACAAAGTATAAAACTCACTGGTAAAGAGAAGACAAAAATGAGGAAGAGAAAGGATTCAAATGGTACCACTACAGAAAACCACCAAACCACAATGACAAACAATAAAAGAAAAATAAAGGACCAGAAAATGTAGAAAACAACCAGAAAACAACAACATGACAGGAACAAAACCTCATGAATCAATAATAACCTTGAACATAAATGGATTAAATTCTCTGCTTAAAAGATATAGACTAGGTGAATGGATAAAAATAAATGATCCAACTATGTGCTGTCTATAAGAAACACACTTTACATCCCATCCTTATGGATTGGAAGAATTACTATCATTAAAATGACTATACTGCCCAAAGCAATCTACAGATTCAATGCAATCCCTATAGAAATACCAATGTCATTTTTCACAGAAAAAAAAAAAATCTTTAAAATTCATATGGAACCGAAACAGAGCCAAAATAGCCAAAGTGATCCTGAACCAAAAACAAAGCTGGAGGCACCACACTACATCACTTCAAAATATATTAATATTACAAGGGTATAGTAACCAAAACAGCATGGTATTGGTATACAAATAGACACACAGAACAGAATAGAAAATGCAGCAATAAATCCACATATTTACAGTCAATTGATCTTTGACCAAGCTGTCAAGAACATACATTGTGGCCAGGAGCAGTGGCTCACATCTATAATCTTAACACTTTGGGAGGCAGAGGCGGGAGGATCGCTTGCAGCCAGGAGTTTGAGACCAGCTTGAGCATGAGCGAGATCCCATCTCTACAAAAAAATAGAAAAATTAGCTGGGCGTGGTGGCATGCACCTGTAGTCTCAGCTGCTCAAGAGGCTGAGACAGGAAGATCGCTAGAGCCCGGGAGTTTGAGGTTGCTGTGAGCAAGTTAAGTGAAATTAGCCAGACCAGAAAGACAAATATCACATGTTGTCACTCATATGTAAGAACAAAAAAAATTGATCACTTGAAGGTAAAGAATGGAATGACAGATACCAGAGACTAGGAATGGTATATGGGGAGGGGTGGAAATGAACAGAGGTTAGTTAATGGGAACAAACATACAGTTAGACAGAAGGAATAAGTTATAATCTTTGAGAGAAGAGTAGAGTAACTATAGTTAATGATATATTGTATAGTACTTTTTTTTTTTTTGAGACAGAGTCTCACTGTGTTGCCCCGGCTAGAGTGAGTGCCGTGGCGTCAGCCTAGCTCACAGCAACCTCAAAC
>NW_012149108.1:230420-234456 GCF_000956105.1 Propithecus coquereli
ATTGAAATAAAATTCACATAACATAAAATCTACCATTTTAAAGTGTACAATTAAGTGGTTTTAGTATAGTCACAATATTTGGCAACCATTACCACTATCTAATTACAGAATATTTCTGTAATCAGAAAGAAATCTCATCCCTTCCAATTTCCCCTATCCCAGCCTCTGGTAGCCACTAATCTACTTTCTGTCTCTATGAGTATGCCTATTCTGGATATTTCATATAAATGGAATCATACTCAACAAAACCAAAACTTGGTTGTTTGAAAAGATGAATAAAACTGACAAAACTTTAGCTAGAGAGACAAAAAATACAAGACACGAATTACTAAAGTCAGAAATGAAAGCAGGCCGGGCGCGGTGGCTCACGCCTGTAATCCTAGCTCTCTGGGAGGCCGAGGCAGGCAGATTGTTTGAGCTCAGGAGTTCGAAACCAGCCTGAGCAAGAGCGAGACCCCGTCTCTACTAAAATTAGAAAGAACTTAATTGGACAACTAAAAATATATAGAAAAAATTAGCTGGGCATGGTGGCGCATGTCTGTAGTCCCAGCTACTTGGGAGGCTGAGGCAGGAGGATCGCTTCAGCCCAGGAGTTTGAGGTTGCTGTGAGCTGGGCTGACGCCATGGCACTCTAGCCCGGGCAACACAGTGAGACTCTGTCTCAAAAAAAAAAAAGAAAAGAAATGAAAGCAGACCATTAGATATCACTAATGACCTTAGAGAAATAAAAGGATTGCAAGAGACTCCTAGGAACAATTGTATGCCTACAAATTAGAAAGCCTAGATGAAACGAACAAATTTCTAGAAACAGACAAACTATCAAAACTTACTCAAGAGGAAACAGAAAATCTGAATATTCCTATATAAGGAATAAAGAGATTGAGTTAGTAATCAAAAAAATTTCCCACAAAGAGCAGCTACTTGGGAGGCTAGGGTGGGAGGATTGCTGGAGGCCACAAGTCAGAGGCTGCAATGCTCTGTGATGGCAACTGTGAATAGCTACTGCACTCTAGCCTGGGTAACATAGCAAGACTCCACACCTAAAAAATTTTTTTAAAAAAGAAAAATTTCCCACAAAGAAAAGTCCAGAACCAGATGGCTTCATTGGCAAATTCTACCAAACATTTATAAAAAGAATTAACAGGAGGCTGGGCATGGTGGCTCACTCCTGTAATCCTAGCATTCTGGGAGGCCGAGGCGGGTGGATTGTTTGAGCACAGGAGTTCAAGACCAGCCTGAGCAAGAGCGAGACCCCATCTCTACCAAAAATAGAAAGAAATTAATTGGACAGCTAAAAATATATAGAAAAAAAATTAGCCAGGCATGGTGGCGCATGCCTGTAGTCCCAGCTACTCGGGAGGCTGGGGCAGTAGGATCACTTCAGCCCAGGAGTCTGAGGTTGCTGTGAGCGAGGCTGACGTCATGGCACTCATTCTAGCCCAGGCAACAAAGTGAGACTCTGTCTCAAAAAAAAAAAAAAAAAAGAATTAACAGGAATCCTTCTCAAACTCCTCCAAAACACAGAAGAAGGGGGAATACTTTCTAACTCATTTTATGAGGCCAATTTTACCTTATGTGTCATAGTAAGAAATACATATTTGGTCTCTGCTCCCTGGTTCCTGACACAGAGCTCCTAAAATCCTTGTGATTTCCTGAGTGATAGGGTGCTAGCAGCATCTTTTGTTCTAATATTTGGTTGCTGCCCCTGGTTCCTGACACAGAGCTCCTAAATCCCTTGCAATTTCCTAAGTGATAGGGTAAGAGGAGAGTCTTACATGGAGCTCTTAAATCCCTTCAAATTTCCTGGGTGATAAAAGCATATTTTGTTCTAACAGAGCGATTCTTGGTGGGTTCCTGGATATCTTCAGAATGGGAAATGGTCACCAGAAGGACCAAGCCATGATTGCAAGCCTTGCAAGCCTGGAACTTTCAGCCCCATCCCCATCCTCTGGGGAGGAGAGAGGGGCTGGAGATTGAGTTAACAATTGGTAATGCCTACATGATGAAGCCTTCATAAAAATCCCTAAACTACAGGATTTGGAAAGCTTCTGGATTGGTGAGTATATCCCTGTGCTGGGAGACAGAAGCTCCTACATTAGGGACCCTTCTGTATCTTGCCCTGTGTACCTCTTCATCTGCATGTTCATTTGTATCTTTTATATAATAAACCTGTAAATATCAGTAAAGTGTTTTCCTGAGTTCTGTGAGCAATTACAACAAATTATTGAATCTAAGGATGCGGCTGTGAGAACCCCCAATTTATAACCAAGTCAGATCGAAGTACAGGTACCCTGGGACACCCAATACTTGTAACTGCTGTCTAAAGTGGGAAGGCAGCCTTGAGGGTCTGCATCGTTAACTTGTGGGTCTGTGCTAACCCTGGGTAGCTAGTGACTGAATCAAATTAAATTATAGGACATCCAGTTGGTGTCCGCGGAGAACTGGAGAATTGCTTGGTGTGGAAAAACCACAAATTTGGTGTAAGAGTGTTCTATGGATGCAAGATAGCGTTTTTCTTTTACCCTGACACCAAAACCATTCAAAAGATATCATAAGAAAACTACAGATGAGCACCTTATGAATATGAACACAAAAACCTTCAACAAAATCCTAGCAAAATGAATTCAGCAGCATATGAAAGAGATTACGTATTATGACCAAATGGGATTTATCAGGATAGGGCCTTGCCATGCCAGAAAGACCCATCGTGAGATTACATGGTTGGGACTTTGGACCAGTTCCCATTTTGAGCCATGTGGTATCAAGAAGAAAAAAGAAGCTAGAGATTGAGTTCAATCACAGGGCAAAAACACTAGTAAAATTGTTACAGTGAACGTCAGTGGAATTTCCTGATGGGTGAACATACTGATGTGTCAGGAAGGTTACATGCTGAGAAGGTGACCTGCCCTGATTCCACAGGGAAAAGGCATGGAAGCTCTGCATCCAGGACCCTCGTAGACCTTTTGGTATGTGTCTCTCCATCTGGCTGGTCCTAAATTGCATCCTTTATAATGAAACCATAATTGTGTAAGTACAGCACTTTCCTGAGTTCTATGAGTCACTCTGGTGAATTACAGAACTGAAGTGCGTTATGCAAACTCTTCAGATTTGTAGCCAGTTGGTCAGAAGTGCAGGTGGCCTTGGGGAACCCACCTGTGGCTGGTGTCTGAAATGGCAACAGTCTTGTTGGTGACCATGCCCTTAAACCTGTGGAATCGGAAGCTAGCTCCAGGTGGTTAGAGTTAAATTCCAGGGGGTTCTGATTCTAACCCAGTACACCAATTGTACAACAGTTGGTGTCAGAATAAAACCCTAGCAAGGATTTTTGTGAAATTTGACATGCTGATTCTAAAATTCAGATAGGAATATAAAGGGCTGAAAATAAGCAACAGCATTTTGGAAGGCAAAAAAAAACCAAAGAATTTGCCTTATCAGATAGCAAGACTTACTTTAAAGCAATAGTAACTAAAAGCATGTGATGAAGAGATACACCAATGTAATAAATAGAGTCTAGAAATAGACCTACAGATTATATATGTGGAAATTGATACACAATAGCTGGCATTACAAATCAGTGAGGAAAAATACCTCATATAATACACAAAAATAAATTCCAAGAGGTTTAAGACCACAATTGGAAAAACAAAACTTTCACAAGAAAATACAGATCACTATCTTATCACCTCAGAGTTATAAAGATAAGGATTTTTTAAACAAGATATAAAAAGTGTAAACAAAAAGATTGGCAATTATACTACACTAAAATTTTAATGTTTGCATCAACAAGAGATGCTATAAAAAGGCAATCCACAGAAGGGAAAAGTGAACTAAAAACACGAAGAAATGCAACTTTATCATACAACACAATGAGAAACTAATTCACAACCACAATAAAAAAAGCTTAAAAGTCTGACAATACTAAGTGTTGACTATCTGGATAAATGGAAACCCTCATACACTGGTGGCAGTGTATAAATTGATAAAACCTCTTTGGAGAGCAATCAGGTTATACCCAGGATAAAAAAAAGACATATAT
>NW_012149108.1:235581-236619 GCF_000956105.1 Propithecus coquereli
CTTATGTGTTCATCAGTTAATACCAATTTGATGGTGAGTACATGTGGTGCTTGTTTTTCCATTCTTGGGATACTTCACTTAGTAGAATGTGTTCCAGCTCTATCCAGAAGAATACAAGAGGTGCTACATCACCACTGTTTCTTAAAGCTGAATAGTACTCCGTGGTATACATATACCACATTTTATTAATCCACTCATGTATGGAATTTTCTATTTAATATTTTCGGATGGCAGTTGACCAAAGGTCAACTGAAACAGCAGAAAGCAAAATGGCAGATGGGGGGGGAACTACTTTAATTTCATGTAATGGGATACTACATAGCAGTTAAAATAAACAAAACAACATGCATCAATATGGATATATTTTTAAAACAGTGCTGGGAGAAAGTAAACTGCAGAGGAATGCATACAATATTATACCATTTATGTATAAAGTTTTAAAGCTTGTAAATATATATCATGTATTATTTATGGATACATAAATATATACTCTTAGTATAAAAGTATTTGTGGGAATAATAAACTCCAAAATTCAGGACAGCAGTTGCCTGTGGGAATGGAGGGAAGAAAATAGGAATAGGAATTGTAGTAGTACACAGAAGCCTTCAAATAAATCTGTGCTTTTAATATCGCTTAAAAAGTCAAAGCAAAACTAATAAACTTGAAAAAAAAGGCACACCCTAGAAAATTTCAGAACTCCAGGGAGAAAAAAAAAAATCATAAAAATCTTTCCAGAACGAAAAAAAGCTCACTTACAAAGGAATGAGAATCAGACTGACAGATTTCTCATCAGCAACAGTGGATGCCAGAAGATAAAAACAGCAATATTGTCAAAGTTCTGGAGCAAGTTATTTCAATACTATACTGGAATACTATATTCAATCAAACCAGTAGTCAGAAGAGAGGGCAGGCTGGGCGCGGTGGCTCACGCCTGTAATCCTAGCTCTTTGGGAGGCCGAGGCGGGCGGATTGTTTGAGCTCAGGAGTTCGAAACCAGCCTGAGCAAGAGCGAGACCCCGTCTCTACTAAAATTAGAAA
>NW_012149108.1:236849-238817 GCF_000956105.1 Propithecus coquereli
AAAAAAAAAAAAAAAAAAGAAGGGCAAAATAAATATATTTTTGGGCATGTGAGAACCCAAAGTTTACCATTAGTTACCTATTTGGAAAAGGATGTACTACAGCAAAAGAATGAATCTAAGAAAGAAAATATGGGAATAAAGAACAGCGGTGAGCAAACTACTAAAACATACAGTTTGATTTAAATAATTATTGAAAAATAATGTAAAAATAAATTCATGGCAAGATGGAACTAAAAATACCAAGTAATTAAAAGATGACAGGTTGAGTGTGGAACTGAGAGGCAGGGTCAGGAAAGAAGCCTTTTAAGATTTTTATATTGCTTGAGTATATTAAACCTATTATAGCAATATATTATGCTCTAGTATTAATCACAGAAGAAATGGAGAAAATCTCACAATATTAATTTCCTTGTTATAGACACATGTTGTTTATATTATTGATAATTACAGAAATATACATAATTTCATTCTTTCTTTTTTTTTTTTTTTTTTTTTTTTTGAGATGAGATCTCATTATGTTGCCCAGGCCTTGAACTCCTGGGCTCAAGCAAGCCTCCTGACTCATCCTCCCAAGTAGCTAAGACTACAGGCATGCACCACCACACCTGGCTTAATTTCTTTAAATGGTAACATTTTTTTCTGTTAAAATGATATAACCATCCATCATCAATTAAATGGCATGAGACCAGACTTTATAGCTCAAATAATATTAGGGGTCTGAGTTAGCACATGGTGTCTAACAGTGTGTTTAATAGTTGGAGAAATAGTTGCTCATTTAGAATTCAACTCAAATGTCTCTGCTAGAGAATCTTTCAAGATTAATCAAGACTCTCTTATCAACTTTCAACCCACACAATCATATATATAACTTATGTATTTTTCATCTATATAATGGACTCAATCCACACTATATATTTGACATATGTTTGTCTATCTAGAATGGCATTTTAATTTCTTTGAAGTTTCATTTGCTTCTTTGTGGGAAGAGGAAAACAGAAAGGAATATCCATCCAACAACTATCAAATCTCTATACCTAGCAGAACACGGCTAATCTCCAAAATTACAACAAACTTTTTTTGCAAATAAAAATGGCAGAATATCTTAGTTAAAGAAAGCTCTACCTATAAGAGAACACATTGGGCACAAATGCCAAGATAGTTAATTAAAGTTAATTTTAATTAGCTTAAGTACATAAATAAGGCACTCTCAAAAACTGTTCTTAAAAGTGTAACAGAATATGTTAAATGTATATTTAAAGTATATATAGCATAAACATGTATAACAACTTAAATAATTCACAAAAGGCAAAAGAGCTGTGAAATAAGATATATTGTCATAGTCTATTCAGAATAAGCTTTTAGTAAGCTATGAAATTAACACAGTGCTTCAAACAGTACTCATATGTAAGTTTTTGGAATTCCGAATTTTTGTTACTAGAAAGTTACACATTTCCCCAAAAACCCTGGATCTTTTCAGCTGTTTCCTTCCTCAGTAAATGGAACTATTAACTGCTAACTCTCCAAGCCAGAAACCTGGGAATCAATCGCTTCCTACTCAAAGACCTTTCACATCAATCCATTCACTAAGTCCTTATCAATTCTGCCTGCAAAATCTTTCTCAGATCTAGCCTTTTCCCTCACTCCCCACAGTCACTGCCCCAATTCAAATAACAACCTCTAGCTGGTTTCCCTATCCTCAAACTGCCCACTGTCTTTCCAACAACCCAAAACCATTTAGTTTCATAAAAGAGAATTGTAGGTCACCCCTGGTGAAAATCATATATTAATAAAACAATTCAGAGAAACTGGTATGGGAATTTTAAAAAAAGAAGGTAAATAGCAGAAAAGGAATAATGACTTTTCCCCAAGATATCTTGGCAAAGATAAAAGAAAAACTGGATTTTAAAACTATACTCTGGCCGGCGCGGTGGCTCACGCCTGTAATCCTAGCTCTCCGGGAGGCCGAGG
>NW_012149108.1:239137-262741 GCF_000956105.1 Propithecus coquereli
AAAAAAATTAAAAAAATAAAACTATACTCTGAGGATTCCTGTAAAAAGTAATAGGCTTAGAAGAAGTTAACATATGCTTTGCATGTAGTTAAGGCATGGTATAACCACATAATCCAAGAAAGGAGATATTCCATCTCAGACTTCTAAGGTACTATTATAAAACCCAAGATAAAGAGGACCCAAGAGGAAACACCTGAGTCATAAAAAAAATTAAATGAGTGAAAAAACAAGTGGGAGGGGGATTCAGTAATGTATATCTTTACAAGCAATACCCAAAAGAAAAAGAGTTACACCTTGAAAAATGTCTAGCAAGTAAAAGATGAAAAGAAAAACCAACAATACATCAAAATACTCATTATTACTAATATGAAATATGTGACACATTCATTCAACTAACATTTGAGCATCTACTATGTGCTAAATATTATGCTAGAAATAGAATAAGACAAAATAAATTCCTTATGGAACTTATTGTCAGTCTTTGACATGTTGCCTTTACTTAATGTGCTATTTATTTTACTTTAAAGAAAGGAAGAAATACTTCTAAGGAATTTATAACTCCCAATCTAATTTTCTCAGATGGCCTTCAGTTCCTCAACCACAAATCTTATCAGAAACCTCATGCATATAGTTAGGTTACAATTTCCTGTACACACCATATTATCAAACGTCTATGCCTTTTCTCATGCTGTTTGCTACCCGGAATGCTTTTCCAACTTCTATTCAACCATTTAAATTTCCGTAATGACTACAGTAAAGTTATGATTTCCTCTGACCAAAGTTAGGTATTTGCTCTTTCATATCCCAAAGCACCTTAGAATTCCTCTACACAGCAGTTATACTTCATATTATAATTGTATCCATAACTAGAAGCATGCAAGCATGATACAAACATACGCTGTCTGCAAGAGACATACTTTAGAATCAAAGACACAAGGAGGTTATAAGGATGGAAAATGATACAGCATGCAAAGCAATAAAATACAAAAGTGGATATACCAACACCAGACAAAACAGACGTTAAACTATGCGTAGTGGTGAGCACCTATAATCCCACCTACTCAGGAGTCTGAGGCAGGAGGATGACTTGAGCCCAGGAGTTCAAGACCAGCCTGGGTAACACAGCAAGACCCTTCTCAAAAATAAATAAAATAGACTTTAAGACAAAATTTGAAGAAAAGTATCAGGACAACTAGGTGAGATATTCCTGGTTACACATTACAATCACTGATGCCTCAATCCCCAGAGATTCTGATTTTAATGGAACATTGTAAGGCCCAGGCATCAGTATTTTACAAAGGGATTCAGGTGATTTTAACGCAAAGCCAGACATAATTAATTAAATCACATGATTATCATAAGGGTCGAAATCCACTAAACTAGAAGGAAAAATAAGACCCTTTCTTTAATTAGGATAAATGGAAGTCACATAGCAAGGGAACATACCCTTGGAGGCTTTTGATGACACGATGCACAAAATTTTAAAGCCACAGGACATGGAGTCTTATTTTAAAAATATTGAAGAAGAAAACTATTTCAAAGTATGAGAGGACGAGGGTTATCCTAAGCAACCATGAAAGGCAAGTAAAGATTCATGTTCAAGGAATTCAACTGTACCTATGAACTTGTGTTTCTTTAGTTTCAATATATTTCAGTATCCTGTTAAAATACAATTACTTTCTAAAATATTGTTCATACTAATAAAATTGGAACTTTTAAAAGTAAAAAAAGCTAAGTGGAAAATACACTACGATCTGACTTAGAAGCCTAAGTGTTCAGACTAAGATCATAGTACTGAGGATCACATTATAATCATAAGACCATACCTGAAGAGATAATACAGTGGGGGTTAAGAGCTAGGGCTCCGAAGCCAGACTTAGCCAGTTTTAAATTCCACAGCATTACAAACTATCTTTTAATCAAATTTTTCTCCAACTCTAATACTGTGTTACTTTAGGCAAATTACTTTACCTAAGATTCAGTTTCCTTATCTATAAAATGAAAATATTAACAGCAATATACAGTGGTTGTGAGGATTAAAGAAATCTTGGTAGAAGACTTTACTAAGGAGTCTGGCTCAAAAGTAAGCTCTAATAACTGTAACAGTATTATTACAGGTATTTAACCTATAAAATTATAGTAAAGCATGCATATTACAAAGACCCCCCTCTTTTTTTTTTTTTAAGAGGAGTCTCGCTCTGTCATCCAGGCTGGAGTGCAGTGCTGTGATCATAGCTCACTGCAGCCTCCAACTCCTGGGCTCAAGCAATCTTCCCACCTCAGCCTCCAGTGTAGCTAAGACTACAGGCATGTGCCACCAGGTCCAGCTAATTTTTCCCCAATTTTTTTGTAGAGACAGGGTCTCGCTATGTTGCCCAGGCTGGTATGGAACACCTGGCCTCAAGCAATCCTCTTGCCTCGGCCTCCCAAAGCTCTGGGATTAGAAGCATGAGCCACTAAGCCCAGCCTTAGTTTTACATTTTTATAATTTCTTTTTATTCCTATAAAAGATGGGAATGCAGAAGATAATTAAGGTAGAAAGGGAAGGTCCAAAATATGGGAAAACAGGAAAGAAAAAGGGTGATATATAGTTATCATTGGGAAATCAGACCAGGTAAGAGTAGGAGAGAAGATAGGCTATAAAATAAAAAGGCCCTGAGACATAAAGAAAGATAGTATGGACAAACCAGCTAATCACAGTGAAAATTTATAGGATGAAAAAAATCTCTAAAATGAGGAATGTTATGGAATGTCTCAATTCAGATGCCAGCCCAAGTTAGTGCTGCTGTAGATGGCTCCTTTATGGTTCTAACAAAGTAGACCTCGGCAAGATTTTGATGGGAATATAAATTAAACTCCATTATACTTCTTGAGTAATGAAAGTTTTCCAATGTGTTACAATCTTGCCAAATCCCAAAACTCCAAATACCAAAAGGAAGTTACAATATGGAATAACTCATTTTAATTTTTTTCTTCCTAAAGGCTTTTAAAATTTAAACATTGATAAAGTGGCAATTAGATTTATTTGCAGAGCCAACTGTGAGGTTGCTCAGGACAAAAGGCATAGGGTAGGTATGAAAATAAATCCCCTGAGATATCCAGCATAGCCAGTGCCAGAGCCTCATAACAATGCACTTTTCCTGTAAAACACTCACTGTCTTAGGACCAAGGCACTTAATCCTGCATACTAGTCGATTGTCAAGTATGTTCTCTCCCAACCCTCTATCCTCTAAGTAACCTAACTAAATCTTTCAAGTTGTACCTTCAATAAGCACATCCTTTCCCATCTGAGTACAGAGCATCATCAACATTCATTCATCCAACCTTATCCTCACCAAGACCTCAGAACTATATCTCCAAATCAGATCTTAAATCAGTCCACTCAGATGAGACTTTGAGGGCAGTATAACAGAAATGTTGAAACAACTCTTGCCCTTACTTCCAATTACTACTATTATGTCACTTGGCGCCTATCCCAGCATTGCCTTATGACAATTAGACAGAAGAAACCACCGTTATCCTTGGGTGAAAGAAATTAGTTCAATGGCCGGGCGCGGTGGCTCACGCCTGTAATCCTAGCTCTCTGGGAGGCCGAGGTGGGTGGATTGTCTGAGCTCAGGAGTTCGAGACCAGCCTGAGCAAGAGCAAGACCCTGCCTCTACCAAAATTAGAAAGAAATTAATCGGCCAACTAAAAATATATAGAAAAAATTAGCCGGGCATGGTGGCGCATGCCTGTAGTCCCAGCTACTCGGGAGGCTGGGGCAGTAGGATCACTTGAGCCCAGGAGTTTGAGGTTGCTGTGAGCTAGGCTGACGCCATGGCACTCACTCTAGCTAGGGCAACAGAGTGAGACTCTGTCTCAAAAAAAAAAAAAAAAAGAAATTAGTTCAATGTAATGTCATCATTCTGTTAACAAAAAAGCTATTACACTCACCTAACCCAAAAAAGAGGGAAAGAATTATATGTAAAATTAGATAACTATTTAGGAAACAGCAATTACTCAACTCTGCCACAGTAGGGTGAAAGCAGCCATACACAACAGTATGTAAACAGATGAACATGGCTGTGTACCAATAAAACTTTATTTACAAAAAGAGATCACATGCCAGGTTTGACCCACAGGCTATAATTTGCCCACTCCTGTACTGAATTATCACCGACTAGGCTTTAACTTCAAATTACATGTATTTATATCAAACACAATATTACATCTAATGAAATGGGGGCACAAAGTATGCTTAATTTAAGCAGTAGCACCACTAGTCAATTACTTCCAACTATCAACGGAAAGACTGTCATTCTCGCATGCTGGGCAAATGTTTAATTTAAAAGTTTACCTTATATAAGGCTTAACTCTAAAAAGAAGTTTTAGAGTGGAACATGGTCCTATAATAAATTAGGAAAAAACTATTAATTTCATAAACATTTATTTTTAGAAACGGGGTCTCTGTCGTCCGGGCTGGAGTGCAGTAGTGCAATCACAGCTTATCGCAACCTTGAAGTCCTGGGTTCAAGTCATCCTCCTGTCTTAGCCTCCCAAGTAGCTGGAACTATAGGGTTATGTCACCACATGTGGTGAATTTTTAAATTTTTTGTAGAGACAGGGGTCTCACTCACTATGTTGCCCAGGCTGGTCTCAACTCCTGGCCTCAAGGCATCCTCCCTGCCTTGGCCTCCCATAATGCTAGGGTTGCAGATGTGAACCACCATGCCCAGTCTTCATAAACATTTATGATGTATACTCACTATTACCCATCAGTCACTAGGGATATATGATAAATAAGAATCCCTGCCCCCAAGGGAAGCTTACCATCTCATAGGCTAGACTGTAAGTGCAAAAAGTGTTATGAGTACTGTGACATAAAATCGACACAGGGTACATGCAGTGTGAGGAGGAAGAAGTGATTAATTTAACTTGAGAGACAGAAAGAAAAGAAGAAAAATTTCACAGAACACTTGACGTTTAAAGAACAGACTCGTGATGGGTACAGTGAGGAGGCAAAGGAAGGAAGATGGGGAGGGGATTTTCAACTCAGTGGGAAGAGGATAAAGAAAAAGCATAAAGATGTGAAACAACCTTTCACACCTTTAGGGATCTGCAAGCAATGATTGAAACAGTAGCAATGACGATAGAAAAGTGAGGTTGAATATAAAAGGAGAGAATTAAGTAGATTCAATAAGACTTGGTATCAAGGCAGAAAGTCTGGCAAATGTTAGAGTCTAGGATGGCTCCTTGATTTCTAACCTGGGTGACTTGGGTGGATGATGGTAACGAATGAGGCAAATCAGGATTAAGAGTAAATAAATCAAAGCAGCAGCTCAATTTTCCTTTTATAAAGCCTCTTCAGAAAACTACTTTTAAATCATTTTTTTGGTGATTACCAAAGAAATATACAGTTAGCACAGAAAATGAAATGTGAAAAAATATAAGAAAAATGAAAGAAAAATAAAAACCTATAATATAAGCCTACCATTCTGAAAATGATTAAGATAAACATGTACAAATACAGGAAAAAAGCTTAGAGTCTATAATAAAGGTGACTTAACCTTCACTATGAATGCTTTCTTGAGGAACTCTTGCTTATATGAGCCATACATACATTATATACTTGATTTTGCTATTAACAATTCCATTTATTAAGTAGTTAGCAGTCACGTGAAAAAATAATCCACCTAAATTGAAAAAAATTATGTTTTTACTTCATTCATAATGATATTTACTTTATGGAATGTATATTACTGTTCGGTACTGCACAACTTTTCAAATCTTGGAATCAGAGTGGACACTGCTATCCTACTTCCTGTTCCATACCGATTTTCACGCCGTACTTGCATTTTACCATAGCAACCATTAAAAAACCAGTTTCACAAAGATATATCATCTACAGGAATGTAGCACAATCTAATCTTGAAACCCTCAACTCTGTCAAGCCAGTAGTTCACCTGGCAACTAACAAATGTCAAGTAGCACTATATCTTCCTTGAAAATTTACACTGTCAAATGCCACCTTTGTAAAGTTGGCAACAATACCTTGGGGTGCCTTGGTACAGTTTTGGGAACCATGGTCCTCTGGCGAGGTATATGATTTTGTGGCTTTGGACTTGGGCTGGAAATCAGTTCCGTCATTAACTATATAATCTTGGGCAACTGAATCAACCTTTTGAACCCAGTTTCTATGCCTACCAAATAGGAATACTATCAACCTCAAAGAATAGTTGTGAGAATGAGATGATGCTTATATATAGTAAATAATCAATAGACAGCAGCTATTATTATGTCACTAAAATTAAACAAGTAGTTTATAAAACCAAATTTTATAACTGACTCTGTGGGGGGTGGGACATTCTAAGCTAAAGCCACAATGTCAAATTAAAATTTATAAATAGGCCAGACACAGTGGCTCCCACACGTAATCCCAGCACTCTGGGAGACTGAGGAAGGGAGGACTGCTTGTGGCCAGGAGTTTGAGACCAGCCTGGGCAACATAGTAAGACCCAATCTCTACAAAATAAAAAATTAGCCAGGCATGGTGGCACACAACTGTAGTCCTAGCTACTCAGGAGGCTAAAGCGGGAGCATCACTTGAGCCCAGGAATATGAGGCTACAGTGAGCAATGATGGCCCCACTGCACTCTAGCCTGGGTGACTGAGCGAGACCCTGTCTCTAAAAAATAAAAAACTAAAACAAAATAAAAAAAACTTATAAACAAATTTTTAGGAGAAAGATCATAAAGTACTTAAACAATGACAATACAGAGAACTACAGTTTCCTCCAAAGGATATCTTAATGTTGACCTATCTATCACAATAAATGCTATGTAAAAAGTATTAAACTGGCAACTCAGAAGAATATACTTAAAAAAGCACATTCTAATCACACTAGTAAAAACCACAAGTTTTATAAACTAGGATTTTTTAAATGGCACTAAGAACTGCCTTTTAAAAACACTTAAATTTATACAAAGCAAAACTCATTTGATTATAACAATGATTTTTCCCCAAGGGCATAATACTTCAATATTATACTTGTGCCCACAACATGCAAAAAATTTAACATTTTAATTCCAAATGTCTTTTATCTGAGAAACATCTTTAATAAAATTGATAAGAATATTTGTAAATGTTTGGTTTACAAGAGGATTTTTGAAGCATTACTTTGTTGGATCCTCAGATACTATCTCTATTTACAGAAACTGAGGTCCATATGAATTAATGATTTCGCCTACAACTTACATATTACACTGCTGTCCATGTCTTTTTCACACTAAACCATATCTTTTAATTCCTATTATGCCACACTTCCCTCCCAAGAAGATTCAGTTCAAATCTTGTTAGCTGAACCAGTATCATTTTATCAGCTATTACAAGTAGGTTGACCATCATCAAAGCTCTGAAAATCTTTTCCCTGCACAGTAACAGCATTTGACCTGCAGAGGCTTCTTATGTGCAAAGTGTTTTGAACTGTGTAACATTAATTAGTAATTATTCTAAGATCACCTTATGACATGATCTATTATTATGAGTCCCCTTAGCACCTATACCAATGGTAATGCAGTGGCTGAACTAAACGATTCCTCTTAGTCCAGATTATTTCCCATTTTTACTTAGCTGGTGGCCCACTAGTGAACTCTAGAAGTATTAAACTGATCCTAATATTTTTTTCTTCTGATATTAATATAAACTAAACGCGGTGGTCAGAACATCTAAAAGTCATGCCCCCTTGACGTCAAAAAAGGGAAAAAAAATCCTAAAAGTAAGCAATGTCGTACACGACCCAAATACCATGCCATCCTAAAAAGCCTATGCCTTGCCTTTCAACTTGGTCCAACAATTCCAAAAACAATTTGCCAGCAATCCTTTCCGCAAATTCACACATTTCTCTGACAAATACATTACTATCACTTCCAAAGTTATCCTAAAAGCAACTTACTAAGGCATCCTACTCCACAATGACGATTTTCTTTAAAAAAAAAAAAAAAAGTAAATACAACTTGATAATGGAATTACTACATGGGGCCTGGTGTGGTGGCTCAGGCCTGCAACCCCAGCACTATGGGAGGCCGAGTCAGGGAAGATCACTTGAGGTCAGGAATTTGAGACCAGCCTGGGGCAACACAGAGAGACCTTGTCTTTACCAAAAAAAAAAAAAATTAGCTGGGTGTGGTGGTGCACCTGTAGTCCCAGCTACTCAGGAGGCCAGGGTATTGCTTGAGCCCAGGAGTTGGAGGTTACAGTGAGCTATGATGGCGCCACTGCACTCCAGCCTGAGTGACAGAACAAGACCCTGTCTCTAAAAAAGAAAAATATTACTACATTGGGGAGCTTAATTCTTAAAGAAATCCTGCACGAAGTCTTTATATAAGGTAATTAATTACCCTCCTATTTTGCATTGTTTAAAAAATTAGCCTTTTGTAAGCCAGAGTTTATTAAGGGTAGAGGGGATCTGTATAGGTTAGGAGAGATATAGGCCTGTATTATAACTGCTGTATTAATATGAGCCTTTTGTAGCCATAGCATCATACACATTCTTTATAAGTAATATTTTGAAGAACTTCACACCTGGGACCTTCCTAGCAATGTAAATAAATTCTGTTAACAGAATCTTCTTCATTTACATAGAGAATAGAAGAGCGAGCCTGCTTTCTTGGAAAGGAAACAGTTATCTGTCTTGCACAAAATCCAGTCCACTTTGTCCATCTAATATGGACAAAAAGAAAAAAAAAAGACCTATTGGGAAAACGTTTCTTCTCCAGCCAAGGGCTGTTCCCAGATAAAGGCAATGCTCAGAGTACAACAAAAAAGCCTTCTCTGAGGGAAGAAATGTGTCAGAAAAGGAGAGGCATGGATCGGGAATAAATAGGGGTGAGTGTAAGCTCTCAGTGCGAGGGCTGGAGGCAGCAGGCGCAGCGCTGAGATGCTCCAGCAAAAGAACCAGCAGCAGCAGCAGGAAGTTTCAATGGGGCCGGGCAGAGCATGCGCCCTGCACCCGCGCGGTGGCCTTATGTGGAAGGAGCACCACTTGCGAACACCAATAATAGACCAGCGGCACCAGAGAGAAACATGAGCAACAAGCACCTTCTTCAACTGTTTCCCCCTCCGTCAGAGCCCCTCCTCCAGCCTACATACTAACCACTCCACCCCACCCAGCAAATGGGAGGGCGACTTCTTCTTCCCCTAAGCCCTGCTGCCAAGATGAAGGGGGAAGGGATTGAAAAAGTGGGGAGATGCTTTTCTATTATTTGGGGGGAGGTGAGGAGGGAGGAGGAAAACTATGGAGGAGGAATTAACCCTCTCCTCTCCAAAGAGAAGCTGAACCGACTTCGTCCCCCTTCCAAGAATGAAGGAGGAACCCCCTCCCATGAGGGAGGAGCAGACCTTCGTACTCGGAGGAAGGAGTTTTGGGGGTTAAACCAGTCTCGAGGGGAAGGGACGAGGGACGAATCTCTCGGGGGACTTCTCAACAGAGGGAGGGAGAGTTGAGTGTCTACTGGCCCCCGCCCACCCAGGTGAACGGAGATAAGGGGGCGCCCCGAGAAGACGGGCCCAGCCTCCCCCAAGACAGTCGGGAGGATTGGTGGGAGGAGGGGAGGGAGCAAAGGAGGGGAGGAAGAGAAAAGCGCAAAGCTGGCCGGAACCAGCGCTCCCCTTCCCCCGCCGCCAAGGGAGAGAAGGGGTGGGGGACCGGCCCCCGCCGCGGGGGAGCAGTCCCTGGGGCGGCCGGCCAGCACAATGACCCCTCCCCGCCCCCAGCCCACACCTAACCTGCGACGCCCCCACCTCTGCTCCGCTCCCGGCCAGACCGAGTGGCCCTAGGGGGCCCCCGCCCCGCCTCCCCACTGCCCAAGACCTCCGGGGCTGGGCGGAGAAGATGGGCCCGGCGGAGTTGCGCCCCAGAGGAGGACAGAGCCGCGGAGGCCTAGGGTGTCTGTGAAGAGCAGAGAGAAGGAGCGCGGCAGGGCCGCTTCCCGCCGGGCATTCCGGCCCCTCGCTTACCTTCTCCGTTGCCGACGTCTGGCGGCGGCGCCTGCAGCACCCGCTCCAGCTCGGGGAACGGCAACTCAGGCAGATCTAGCAGCGGCCCGTAGCGCTCCAAGAAGGAGCAGACTACTGCGAAGTTGGGGCACGAACCCGGGCAGCCCGGAGGAGCCATCGCCGCCGCCGCTGCCGCCGCCGTCGCCATTTTGAACTGGAGGATGGAGGAGGAGGCGATGGGGGTGTGGGGGGAGTTGGGGTGCCGAGGAATGGCAGGGCAGCCTTACGGACGACAGGAGGCGCTCTCTAGCGGGCTCCCCTGCGGATCCGAGTGTCTCAGGGACGGCGCCAAGATCCCACAATACATAGGCGGCCCGGAGCAGTCGAGAACCGAGTCAGACGGGAGACAGAGAGGCCCTCAGTGCCTTTCACTTTCCGCCCTCTTCCCGCCCCCTTCCCTCCCTCTATTTCTCCCCTCCCACTTTGGGTTTGCCACTGCCTCGTGTGACAGGGGGAATGAAAACAAGGGGAGCGGGGCGGGGAGGCGGGCTGAAAGCGGGAGGGGCGGGACTTTTCAAGAACAGTGACCAATAGGCTTTAGGGGGCGGGGTTTCGGGCGCCGTTCGGTGGAAAGGCTTGCTCCGGGCGGGGGGCAGGGGGAGTGCCTAGGCAAGAGCCGCTCGACGCCGGGAGGTTAGAGGTGAAGCATTGACCGATTTGGGAACTCAACTCTGAGGAGAGAGGGCAGTGGGTGAGTTTTCGGGGGAATCCAGGAACTGTAACTGGGCCACGGGATGGTAGAGGAGGCAGAGCAGAGTGAGTAAGAAGCAGAGACGAATGGGGGAGGAAGAAAAGTACAATTGTGGGAGGAGGTTGGGAAGGGGAGAGGTAGAGACGTGCCCTTAATTAGGGGTTGGGATGGGAAGTTTGTAAGAAGTCTCTGTGAAAGTTTGCTGAGGGGAATTGCTCTTTGACGGGGTATAAGAATCACAGCTTTGCTGAAAAACCAGAGTCTGCGGGTTCTGCTGGGTGACAAGGGCCTGAGGGAACGGGACTCTTGAGGGATCACCTGAGTGAGGAGTTGGGGTGCTGCTGGGAGAAGAGGGTCTGAAGGGACCAGGCTCAGCAGGGGGACCGAGGTGTGAGGAGACAGAGCTCTGCTGATATTATCAGTGGCTGAAGTGAAGGGGCTCTTTTGAGTGACCAGTGTCAGAGTGTGGCCGAACATCATGAGACCGTGGAACAGCAAGAAGTGTGTTAGAAGACGGGGTTCCAGTTCGTTGGGGGTGGCAGTGAACATTCTCCCACAAAGAATCCCAGAGGAAAACCACTAGTAATGTAAAATAGAATGTACAGCTTGGGAAGCAATATACATTATGGTTAGGAGCCTGAGCTTTGGATTCAGCCAAACTTGAGTCCTAGCAGGACCACTTAATCACGTCTTTGAAATTCTGTAAAGTGGGGTGATAAAATACATCATAATAATTCACAGTAAAGTGATTAGCACAATTCCCTGGCACATTGTAACTACTTAAAAAATATATTAGTTGTTATAGAAAAAAAGAGTTCCTATAATTTAGACTGAATTAAGCTATATTTATTTAGTCTACAGTTTATTACTTTGAGCCAGAATTTTCAGAGTGCATTTAAAACTTACATAATACCTACTTCCGGAAAAGCATTTGAAGCAAAGTACAACACAAGCCATGTGATAATATAGGCAAATTTGTGATTAAAAGAAGATAAAGAAATATATGGGCAAATAACTATATCAGGATCAGGGAAAATGGTTACACAGTTAAGCAGTGAGGTTTTTTTTTTTTTTATTTCAGCGTATTATGGGGGTACAGATGTTTAGGTTACCTATGTTGCCCTTGCCCCCTCCACAAGTCCGAGCTTCAACCGTGTCCATCCCCTGAAACATTGAGTTTTGTTCTGCGTTTCCAGGTTTTGAAAAAGGGAAAAGAGGGAAAAACCATCATTCTTGTTATCTAAAGAAAGAAAGAATACTCATGTATCAAGAGAAAAATTCCATATTGTAAGAAGAATTTATTACCATGGATAGTGCTTCTTAATCTTGGGTAATATTCAAACTCTTTTTAAAGGAAAAAAAATTATTTTGAAACTTGGCAAATATTTTGAAAATTTCAATTTAAGAAGTATTGATGTGAGAAATTGAAGTATAAACAACAATATAAATGTACTTAATGCTACTGAAGTATACACTTAAAAATAGTTGGAATGGTAAATTTTATGTTATTTATATTTTACGACAGTAAAGAAAGTTAAAAACAGTTAAAGTCTTACTTTAGGAAAATATCTTCTGGTTATGAATTATCATTGCAAAAAAGGTTTAATTTAGTGAGTAAAATTTTGTTTTTCAGCAATCACTGAAATGAAACACAAAATTAACCAAAACATTTTAATAGAACTCTCAAGCTGCCAAGTGTATAGATCTAGTCCCTAGGGACCTGAACCCCAGTTTAAGAATAATCTGACCCAGAACACATTTTTAACAACAGTTTTGTGGAAAGATATAAAAACCTTCATATAGTTTTTACTTAATTGATCTTAAATAAAAACCAGGTACACAATACTTTATCTTTGGAAGGAATTTCTAAAGAAAGGACCTTTAAACCAAAAGGAAGATTTAATTATATCATTATGTGAACCTTACCCTTTCTCTTTACTTTCAGCTTTTCCAGCACCTCACTTCCCACACTTCCATGAGATTGTAAAATAACATTCTAAAAAAGAAATAAAAACTTTTTTACTATAGTTTTCTTTTCTCAATGCTCACTGTTATTGAAAGGGAGACTGATAAATAAGGTTAGAGTTTCTGCCTATTGTAATCCAGATTGGCACGGGAACAAAGTCCTTGGGCCTCAGAAAGTTATATCCACCCAAAGATAAAGAGGTGTTTTACTACAAAGCAAGGTTTAGGTTATGCCTTCACTAAATCTGTTCTTGAAAATAAACAATGACACACACTCATAATATTACCATCTCTTCTTACCTTCCTGGACTAAGAGAAATTGTGAGTTACAATCCCAATTTATGTAATTAAATAACTTGAATTATGTATGTCAGACTGGAATATAAAGGTACATAAAAGAAGCTGTTTTTTAAACCTGTAATTGACTTATTGTAACTGCCATAAAGAGGCCTTTAAACAAGCACTAAATTACATTCAGTTCTACTTTGCTTATGAATAAGGAATTTCTTAAGATATTTCAAATTTCACATCCTCTTAGGGAAAAAAAAAAACTCTTAATTTGCTCAGTCAGAATTAATGGCTAGTTTATTCAAAATACCAAAAAGTCAAAACAACCCAAATATACATTAACAGAAGAATGGAAAAATTGTGATATATTCCTACAATAGACTGCTACTCATACTGATAGACATATTGACATACTCTACCTGGGTGAATCTCAAAAACAGGTGAACCCAGGCAGATATACAGGAGTTAGGTACTGCACAATTCCATCAATATGAAGCTCAAATTAATCTGTAGGAATAGAAATCAAATAGTCGTTTCCTTTGAGCTTGGAAGGGGATTGACTAGAAAGGGGCACAAGGGGACTTTGTAACGATATAGTTTCTATATCTTGATTGGCAAGTTTATTTGGTCAAAACTCATTGAACTGTAAACAATATCTGTGCATTCAAATATATGTAATTAAGCTTTGATTTTAAATGTTAATGATTTATCCCTACATATTCCCAAGTAGCATTGATAGCAGTTTGCTTTTTTTTTTTTTTTTTTTTGAGACAGAGTCTCACTGTGTTGCCCGGGTTAGAGTGCCGTGGCGTCATCCTAGCTCACAGCAACCTCAAAACTCCTGGGCTCAAGCAATCCTTCTGCCTCAGCCTCCCAAGTAGCTGGGACTACAGGCATGCGCCACCATGCCCAGCTAATTTTTTCTATATATTTTTAGTTGTCCGATTAATTTCTTTTCTATTTTAGTAGAGACGGAGTCTTGCTCTTGGTCAGGCTGGTTTCGAACTCCTGAGCTCAAACAATCCGCCCGCCTCGGCCTCCCAGAGTGCTAGGATTACAGGCGTGAGCCACCGCACCTGGCCGAGCAGTTTGCTTTTTATCAGAACAATTTATACACATTTCTGTTTCCCTCATATGTTATCTTTGCACTTGTTACACAGCTTTTTTACATATATTATTAACATTAGCTCATAAATTTATATTGAGGGGAATTGAATTCAGTTTATGAGCCAGTTTGGAGAATTCCTAATCAATGATGAGCAAATTAGGTTCGTTTAAAATTCAATTTTAAAAAGTGTTAAAACATCTGGAAGTATGTGGATGTATGTTAAATGTGGTGAAAAAGCTATTAAGTGTCAACAGAAATGAGAATCTCTGCTCTTCAAGGTAGTTTAATAAGAAAACAAGAAAATAAAAGGAAGTCCTAATATAAACAAGATGTAAACCAACCATTTTCTGTTTTTGCTCTTGATAACTGAATTCTATGTTACAATAGAGCTCTATTCAATGATGAAGGCACTTTTATAAGTGTCCTACTGAACATCTTTTTTTTAAAGAGTTATGCATTAGTCTATTCTCTTAAAAGCATGGCTGAGAACAGTTTCTCTGATGGAATAAAGATTTTTACTGAAAAAAATGATCATGGGGGATTGCCTATATTATAGTGTACTATATCTTATATTGTCACTACATTTTTTAAATTTTATTATTAGATAATTGAGAGCAGGAATGATGTTAGGAAGTTTGGTATTCTTAACAGCAAGGATTGCTATTCACTAGTATGGACCAGAAAGGCTATACTGGTTGTAAAATTATTAAGATACTGTATTTACATACAGTATCCAGTTGCAGAATAGCCCCTGCCCCAAGCCTCCTATGTATAACCCTGCTACACAGGCTACTCAGTCTCTCTTCAACAACTCCCTGCAACTGAACGTTGATTACAGACACAGCAAACCCTATTCTAGCACTCTACTGCCATTTTGATGTAATTAATGCTCATGCTGTCCTTAGTGAATATTGTGAACATACTCCTAACCTATAGCAATATTTTTCAAACTGTGAGTTGTGACTCATTAGCAGGTTTTGAAATCAGTTTGGTGGCTCAAGACCAGAATTATATTAAAAACAAAAAAGAGGCCAGGCTCAGTGGCTCACACCTATACTCCTAGCATTTGGGAGGCCAAAGTGGGAGGATGGCTTGAGGCCAGGAGTTTGAGACCCTGTCTCTACAAAAAAAAATTTTTTTTCACTAGCCAGGCACAGTGGCTTGCTTCTGTAGTCCCATCTACTCAGGAGACTGAAGAAGGAGGATCGCTTGAGCCCAGGAGTTAGAGGTTACAATGAGTTATGATTGAACCACTGTGCTCCAACCTAGGCAACAGAGCAAGACCCTGTCTCTAAAAAAAAAAAACAAAAAAGAATAAAAATAGAACAGAAAATACAACAGTGTATCACATATAGTAAAGATAAGTTTATTTCATAAGTATATTTCATGATATATGTTATACACATATATATGAAATGTGTATGTGTTGAGTCATGTAAAATATACATGTGGAGGCAAATTATTGAATAAGTGTGCGGATTAATGAACAAAATGGATCTTTATCACTTGTTTATGACAACGGAAACAGTTATTAATATTACTGGATAACTTTTTTCTTGAAGTCATTAAATCGTTCCATTTATTTTTCAGTAACCCTACCTTCCTTATTATTTCTTCTGCTACCTCATCACAATGAGTTGTACATGTCAGAAGCTCAAAAATGTTTCTTGAATAGAAATAAACTGAAAAGGCAACTGAAAGTATATTCAAACTATAGATGAAGAAAACTGTTTTTGAAACGTTTATAACTAGTTACCAGCATATATTAAATAAAGGTGTAAACAACAGAAGTGTTGTTGGTTATTTATCGGTTTTTAAATGATGATTTAAAAGGTTAAAATCTTAGACACATTCATGTAGATTTACATGTGCTACATAAACAAATCAAGACTATAAATACTATTAGGCCGGGTGCGGTGGCTCACGCCTGTAATCCTAGCACTCTGGGAGGCTGAGGCGGGCGGACTGTTTGAGCTCAGGAGTTCGAAACCAGCCTGAGCAAGAGTGAGACCCTGTCTCTACTAAAAATAGAAAGAAATTAATCGGACAACTAAAAATATATAGAAAAAATTAGCCGGGCATGGTGGCGCATGCCTGTAGTCCCAGCTACTCGGGAGGCTGAGGCAGAAGGATTGCTTGAGCCCAGGAGTGTGAGGTAGGCTGACACCACGGCACTCACTCTAGCCCGGGCAAAAAGAGTGAGACTCCATCTCAAAAAAAAAAGTTTGAGACCAGCATGAGCAAGAGCAAGACCCCATCTCTACTAAAAATAGAAAGAAATTGGCAAAACAACTAAAAATAGAAAAAAATTAGCCGGATATGGTGGCACATGCTTGTAGTCCCAGCTATCTGGGAGGCTGAGGCAGGAGGATCACTTGAGCCCAGGAGTTTGAGGTTGCTGTGAACTAGGCTGACGCCACGGCACTCACTCTAGCCCGGGCAACAGAGTGAGATTCTGCCTCAAAAAAAAAAATAGAATATAAATACTGTTAATAACTCAATGAATAAAATACAAATTATATATCAGCAAATACAAATGAAGGACAAAGTCACCTGATGGCGTTTAAGGAAGCAATGATTTCATTCCCAACAATAAACTAAACACCTTCGGTGTTTTGAAGAAATTAGTAGATGCAACTTTCCTACAGAAGTAAGCACATAATGAAGATTAGAGAATTTCTTAATTATGATTTTATTATCAAACTGAGATGGGCATGAGGAAACCGAGTACTTCTTTTTTGATGAATTTCATATAGGAAATGGATTTTAGGGATAATTCTAATGCTTAGGAAAAGACTGCTTATGTACTTGCAGAGGAATGTTTCTAGTATCAAGGTAGTGTAGTATATCGTAAAGAACATGACTTTCGAAGTCTGATGGTTTTAGGTTCAAATCTCACCTTTACCATTCAGAAATTGTAACTTTGTTGAAGTTATTTAACCTTACCTTTTTTGGCACCAGGGACCAGTTTCATGGGAGACAATTTTTCCACTGGGTGGGTGGGGGCAGCTGGGGGAGGCAGAGCTCAGGCAGGGAGGGGAGCAGCTATAAATACGGATGAAGCTTGGATGGCCCACTGCTCACCTCATGCTGGAGGTGGGGGGCTTCCTAAGTTTCATGGGGGAACGGAACTCTGTGGAGGGGTGGGGGCAGAGGGTTTGGGACTGCAACCTTTAGAGCATTACTTTCTTATCTGAAAGTGGAGATTATAATGTGTACCTTGCAAATTTATTCTAAAAGTTGATATTGTTGTTATTATTACTATATTACTATTATTATTATACACTGGTCACAGGCTGTGAAATAAAAGATAAGGATTTTAAACATTAGTTTGAGAATAGAAAGCTTTCTAACATCATAAAAAAAGAGCAGGTGGTAAACCGATAAAAACTTCTCAGTACTTGGAGAAGTTAACTTGGCCATACTAGTGAAATATAGTGAAGGGAGATGCTACTAAATGTATTAAGAAGGAGTTTGCACACAATACTAATAATTACCCAGAGTCTTTAATACTGAGAATGGGATACAGAGGTTAAAAAAAAAAGATTATCTCATGAACTAAACCAGACTAGACCAAAGGGTATCCATATTTTTAAAGAAGAAAAAATAAAAATCTGAATTATGAAGATAAATAATTATCTCAAAGACTAGTACTTCCCCAATATATGTTATTTCCCTGTTGAAATCTCTAATAGTTGTAATACCCGGGCACATTGCCTCTTGGAATAAATAGTACATATTCTAGCCATCTCTGCAACTGAGCGTGACCGTGTGACTATATTCTGGCAAATGGGAGGCAAGCAGAAGTATTCTCTGAAATCTTTTAGGAAATTTAAGGACACCTGGCTTAAACCCTTTGCTCCTTTCCACTTTTTCTCTTCATTCTGCTGCTTAGAACATGGATGTGATGGCTAGAGCTCCATATCAGACCATGAGATTTAAGACCTCATCATCAAGATTGTGAAGCTGAAAGGTAGAAGCAACCTGATTCCTAGTCCTATTTTGACTACCTCTGGGTTTTAAACTTTTGTCTTGTTTAAAAAACCATGCTTCAGGGTATGTTTAACTGATATAATGCTTCCTCTAAAATTTCTTCTTCATGCTCCCAAAAAAAAACAGTGGTATTTTATCTCCCCGTAAGTTATTTTTGCTAATACTGAATTCCTCTGGGGGCCGGGTGCGGTGGCTCACGCCTGTAATCCTAGCACTTTGGGAGGCTGAGGCGGGTGGATTGTTTGAGCTCAGGAGTTCGAAACCAGCCTGAGCAAGAGTGAGACCCCGTCTCTACTAAAAATAGAAAGAAATTAATCGGACAACTAAAAATATATAGAAAAAATTAACCAGGCATGGTGGCGCATGCCAGTAGTCCCAGCTACTTGGGAGGCTGAGGCAGAAGGATTGCTTGAGCCCAGGAGTCTGAGGTTGCTGTGAGCTAGGCTGACGCCACGGCACTCTAGCCAGGGCAAAAGAGTGAGACTCTGTCTCAAAAAAATAAATAAATAAATAAATAAATTCCTCTGTATCCCTTCTTGGCCTTTTGGCTAAGATCAAGTGTAGTATCTGTTCTTATTAGTATAATAAATTCCTCTGTAATTTTCCTATGCATTTCCTTACTTAATAGTTGTTGAATGTAAAATTTGGAGGAGAATGGCACAGAGAATTGAAGAGGACATGCTGTAGAGTCACTCAGACCTGGATTCCAATCCTGATTTTTCTCACTTACTAGCTATATAATCTGGGTCAAGTTTCTTAACACTCTCTAATCTTGAGGTTATTGAGATAAATCTAAAGTACATAGTAGGTTCCCAATAAATATTAATTCCCTTCTTTCCCAATTGAATTTTAAGACCCAGTTCAAATACTCTTTCCTCAATCAGATTTCTTTATTTCTCTAATCAGAAGTTGCTATGGACTGAATTGTGTCCTCCCTGCCAAATCCGTATGTTGAAACCCTAACCAATATGACTGTATTTGTAGGTAGGGTCTTTAAGGAAGTAGTTGAAGTTAAATGAGGTCATAAGGATCGCACCCTAATCCAGTAAAAGTGGTGAGTTTATAAGAAAAGGAAGAGACATCAGGAGTGCCCATGCAAGCAAAAAAGGCCATGTGAAAACAGCAAGAAGGCATCCATCTGCAAGCCAAGGAGAATGGCCTTACCAGAAAACAACACTGCTGGCACCTTGATCTTGGACTTCTAGCTTCCAGACCTGTGAGAAAATAAGTTTCTAATGTTTAAGCCACCCAGTCTGTGATATTTTCTAATGGAAGCCCTATCAGACTAATACAGAAGTTCTCAACACTCATATCAATTCATTATACATCCCTTATGTCACTTTTCGAAAGTTACCTTGTATTGTTATTAAAAGTTACCTTGTATTATAATTATATGTATATGTCTTCTTCCTTCTAGTGTAGTATTAGAACAGCACCCAAAAGAGTATGTTGATCTTCTTTGTTATTTTGAAAATGGTATTCAGAAGTTGCAGTTGCAAAAATGGATTAGTTAGTTAGTAGTTATTAATGTTAGGCAAAAGTATGCCTTTGTAATTATTTTTTTGGAGATTAATTATGGTTAAGATGTAAATAGGTCCCAAATTGACAAAGGGTAGACTGTGATGGTTAGTTTTATGTGTCAATGTGATTAGGTTGTAGTATCCAGTTTTTCAGTTGAACACTGATCTAGGTGTTGGTGTGAAGGTATTTTGTAGATGTGGTTAACATCTATAATCAGTAGTCTATTATATCAATGAGATTGTCCTTGATGCTCTAAGTGAGCCCCTTCCAATCCATTCAAAGGACTTAAAACTGATGTTTCCTTGAGGAAGAAGAAATACTGCTTCAGTACTGCAATAACTGCCCAAGAGTTAGCAGGCCATGAGCATTATCTACACATTTTGGACCTGTCAACCCCTAGAATTTTATTAACCATTTCCTTGAAATAAGTCTCTTAGTATATCATAATCTACTGCCATGACTGATATAAGCGCCTTTTACTGATTGTACTTACCAGTGCTGGGATTTACATTTTTTTTAATGTCTCTTTTTTGAGATTCTGTATTCATTGAGTCTTTATCATATTTTGTTTAATTTTTTATACAATATTTCCCTTCTATTTATCATAGCTTCTTTGATGTCTCTGCTAAATCAGACATTTGGGAGTACTCAGATAGGTTCAGTTCATTGTGGGTCACACATTTTTGTTTCTTTGATGTCTTATAATATTTTGTTGAAAACTGGACATTTTAGATAATATAGGAAGTCTAGATTCTGATATTCCCCCCAGAAGTTGTTCTTTGTTTATTTATTTGTGTTTTTAGTCACTTGCCTACTATACTGACTGTCTTAGTCCATTTTGTGCTGCTATAACAGAATACATGAAACTGGGTAATTTATAATGAACAGAAATTTATTTTTCATAGTTCGGGAGGCTAGGAAGTCCAAGATTGAGGGCCAGCAACTGGTGAGGGCCTTCTTGCTGCATCATGCCATAGCAGAAGCATCACTTAGCAGAAGGGAAAAGAAAGGTCAAGAGAGAGATGAAAAAAAAAGAGGTCAAACTCCTTTTCTAATGAACCTACTCCCGCAGTCATAGCATTAATCCATTCATGAGGGCATAGCTCTCATGGCCTAATCACCTCTTAAAAGTTCCATCTCTTAATAATGTTATAATGGCAATTAAGTTTCAACATGAGTTTGGAAGGAGACAAACACTCAAAACCATAACACTAAATCTGTGTATTCTATCTCCCATGCAGTGTGGGGCCACTGAAATCTCTGTTCAGTTGGGGATTTTTTTCTTGATTTTATTTTTAAACTGGTTTTCCAGGATTCTCCTCTGTGTCTATATAGCTTAGTGATCAGCCAAAGATTAATCAAAATTTTGCTCAAACACCTTGGACCAGGAAGACTTTCTGCTGATGGATCAGCGTATGAACTGGGAAGTGCATTCAAAGTTCTGGCTGTTTGTTTTTTGTTTTTATTTTTTAGACAGGGTCTCGCTCTGTTGCCTGGGCTAGAATGCAGTGGTGTCATCACAACTTAGTGCAAACTCAACCTCAAACTCAAACTCTTGGGCTCAAGTGATCCTCTTGCCTAAGCTTCCCATGTAGCTGGGACTACAGGTGCACGCCACCATGCCCAGCTAATTTTTCTATTTTTTGTAGACCAGGGTCTCTCTATGTTGCTCTGGCTCCAGCTATTTTATGTCTTCACTGGCTTTTACATTCTGCTAGGCCCTCTTGAGCCTTCTTGCTCATCCACTGTGCATGTGCTCAGGCTTCATGAGCCCAGAATGTTTGGATGCCTTAGGCCTAGTCAAATCTTTGATGTACACTCTCAGAGCCTCTGGTCCACTTGGGATATGTGGAGAGCATATAAAAACCCCTATGGCTGTGTGACCTCTGGGAAATTCCTGTTAAATCCCTGCCTAGTCTGCCACTTTATTGCTTGTCCCAAACAAAAAGCAACATCAAGCAAACAGAACTGCCTGCCATCCATGTTTGCTTATACTGAGGTCACCAATATTGATGACAATATTAAACTGATAATATTCCAAATCAAGTGAGCCTCCTCTGGCAGTGGCAGCAAGGATGTTCACTTTCATGTCCTGCTCCAACCTAGTTGAACCTTGGTGCCAACAGAACTGGGGTAGGGGAATGAGGGTAGTGAAGGACACGAACAACAAAATCCTGCTGTTCTTACCTGAAATTCAGTGATTTTCATGAATAAGCACTTCACAATTTGTGATGTGTCTTTAATTTTATTTCTAGAGTGACAAATGGTTGCTTTTGACAGTTTTTTCTAGCTTCATAGTTTCTTTTTGGGGAGAGGATATGTCAACCTCCTCATCCCATCATGGTGAAGTAAATCTCCACCTTTAAATTTTATCTCTCAATAAATATCCTGAGGATTCCCTCTGGAGTCTGAGAAGTAATTGTTGTATCTGGTTTCCAAAGTTGGATGTTTCAGGATTCCAAGAATAATAGTTACTTTTTAGACCTTCAGAGAATTGACAACCACGAGAAAGATGCTTCTCAAATCATGGAGAATCAGGACTTACCATCCCTATATTTTGAAGCCGTTTCAACGTTACTTTATAACTGATTTAGTATATTTTTCTTTTAATTCCAGATTTCAATTAAGTTCCATATGTCTTCCCCTGAAATCGCTTCCCTCTCATGGGGGCAAATGAAAGTACAAGGCTCTACTACAACCTATAAGGACTGCAAAGTATGGCCAGGGGGCAGTCGGGCTTGGGATTGGAGAGAAACAGGAACTGAGGTAAGATACTAGTCTTTGGTTGACACTACATGAGGCCGACCAGGTGATTTCCAACCTCATAAGCCGTAACAACCAGGTGAAAAGTAACTACTTTCCTCTCTTTTTTTGAGATATAATTCACATGACATTAAATTCACATTTTTAAAGTATATAGTTCAATGAACCTTTTTTTTTTCAAGAGATGTTGTCTCACAATATCACCCCCATGCCAGTCTCAAACTTCTGAAGCAATCCTCCCACCTCAGCCTCCCAGGTAGCTGGGGACTATAGGCACAGAGCCACTGTATCTTGCTATTTTGCTTTTTTTTTTTTTTTTTTTTTGTTAGAGAGACAGGGTCTTGCTATGTTACCCAGGCTGGTCTTGAACTCCTGGCCTCAAGTGATCTTCCCACCTTAGCATCCCATCCCAAATATCAAAGGACTTTTTATATTCATAAACTTGCATAACACTTACCAATGTTAATTTCAGAAAATATTTATCATCCCCAAAAGAAACCCCATAACCATTAACAATCAGTGTCCATTCCTTTCCCCCCCCACCTTCAACTCCTGGCAACAAGTAATCTACTTTCTGTTGCTATAGATATGCCTATTCTGGATGTTTTATATCAATGGAATAATTCAGTTCTCTTAAGTGTATTCCTAGTAGTGGGTTTCTGGAATTATATGGTAACTCTATGTTTAACCTTTTGAGAAACTGTCTTCCAAAGCAGCTGCACCATTTTGTATTTCTACCAGGAATATATGAGGGTTCCAATTTTTCCACATCCCTCCTCACCAACACATTTTTTTCATTGTTATGGTTTTTTATAACCATCCTATTGGGTGTGAAGTGTTATTCTCATGTGGTTTTGATTTGCATTTCCCTATTATTGCGCTTCTTCCAGTGTTCTCAGTGTGCCATGCCCAAGGTGTAGGTTCGACAAAAGAAGGAAGCCTCTACTTTTCTACCACATTCACCTTGGATGAGCCTCAACAACAGTAAGCTGGGGGCAGGATAAGGAGCACTAAATTCCTACTCTTCCTAGAAAGAAAGCCTTCTAGCTGGATGCTGAGGGGAGAAGGAGCCTTGTGTTCCTAGCTACAGCAATCTGGAGTGGAGTCTCTGCCTCACAACTGGGAGGAGGCAAAGAGATAGCAATCTTTTTTTTTTTGAGACAGAGTCTCACTCTGTTGCCCTGGCTAGAGTGAGTGCCGTGGCATCAGCCTAGCTCACAGCAACCTCAAACTCCTGGGC
>NW_012149108.1:265358-266104 GCF_000956105.1 Propithecus coquereli
TGGTAGCTCACGCTTATAATCCTAGCACTCTGGGAGGCCAAGGCGGGGAGATTGTTTGAGCTCAGGAGTTCGAGACCAGCCTGAGCAAGAGTGAGACCCCATCTCTACTAAAAATAGAGAAAGAAATTAGAGACAACTAAAAATATATAGAAAAAATTAGCCAGGCATGGTGGCACATGCCTGTAGTCCCAGCTACTTGGGAGGCTGAGGCAGGAGAATCGCTTGAGCCCAGGAGTTTGAGGTTGCCGTGAGCTAGGCTGACGCCACGGCACTCTAGCCAGGGCAATAGAGCCAGACTCTGTCTCAAAAAAAAAAACAAACTGTATTCTCTATTTTGGTGTTATACTTTCCTATAGTTCCTTTGAACATGGTTTCCTTTAGTGCTTATTATATATTTAAAATAGCTGATTAATAGTCTTTCTCTAGTTAAGTCCAACATCTCGGCTTCCTCAGAGATAGTTTCTGTTGACTGCTTTTTTTTCTCCTGTATGGGTCCTCCTTTCTTACTTTCTCTTGCTTTATGTCCTCCTGTCTTTCTTTGTTGTTTACATTTCTCAATTTTTGGTTGAGAACTGGACATTTTACATAATGTAATGTAGCAACTCTGGAAATCAACTTCCCTTCCCATTCCCAAGGTTTGTTGCTGTCGTTTATTGTTATTAATTTGTTCCTATCTAGTTCTTTAATGTCTATGTTCTTCGTCACGTAAGTTTGCATTCTTTGTCATGTGTGGCTGCTGAAGTCTG
>NW_012149108.1:266154-286088 GCF_000956105.1 Propithecus coquereli
TTTTTATTTTTTATTTTTTTATTTTTTTTTTGAGACAGAGTCTCACTCTGTTGCCCTGGCTAGAGTTAGTGCCATGGCATAAGCCTAGCTCACAGCAACCTCAAACTCCTGAGCTCAAGTGATCCTACTGCCCCAGCCTCCCGAGTAGCTGGGACTACAGGCACTACAGGCATGCGCCACCATGCCCGGCTAATTTTTTCTATATATTTTTAGTTGGCCGATTAATTTCTTTCTCATTTTAGTAGAGGCGGGGTTTCGCTCTTGCTCAGGCTGATCTCAAACTCCTGAGCTCAAACAATCCGCCCGCCTCGGCCTCCCAGAGAGCTAGGATTACAGGCGTGAGCCACCGCGCCTGGCCTCGAGATAGCAATCTTGATTTAAATACCACAGATTCTCACCTGTCTTACCAAATGTCTTAGTTCAGGCTGCTATAACAAAGTATCATAGACTGGGTACCTTAAACTATAAACATTTATTTCTCATAGTTCTAGAGGCAGAAAGTATGAGATCAGGATGCCAGCATGGTTGGGTTCTGGTGAGTGAGTTCGCCTTCTTCCAGTATGCAGACAGCCAACTTCTTGTATCTTCACATGATGGAAAGAGAGCTAACTAGCTCTCTGGCTTCTTCTTATAAGGGCACTAATCCCATTCCTGAAGGCTCCACCTTTATGATTTAGTTACCTCCCATAGTCCCCACCTCTGAATACCATCACATTGGGATTAGGGTTTCAATATATGAATTTCGTAGGGACACAAACATTCAGTCCATTGTAGCAAATTTTTATAGATTTTCATGTATAGATGTTTCTTCATTTGCTATTTGCTCTTAAGACCATTTCCAGAGGCTTTTCTGGTTTTTTCTTGTTGTTTTTGTGGGTTTTGGTTTTGGTTTTTCTTTGTTGTTGTTTTTAATAATTTTCACTTAGAGTGGGTCACTGGAGCTCCTCATGATGTAATGATAGAAGTAGACCCTTCATTTTTGAAGGATAGTTTTGTTGGATATAGAATTCTTTTCTTTGTCTTTCAGCCTTTGAATATGCTATCCCACTGCCTTTGGCCTCTTTGGTTTCTAATTTTAAATCAACTGTTAGTGTGATTAAAGGTCCCTTGGACTTGATAAGTCACTTCTCTCTCGCTGCTTTCAAAACTCTTTGTCTTTAGCTTTAAATAGTTTAAACATGTTTAGGTGTGGATATCTTTGAGTTTATCCTACTTGGACTTTATTAAACTTCATGGACATGTATACTGTTTTTCATCAAATTTGGGAAGTTTTTAGCTATTATTTCTTCAAATATTTTTTCTATTCCTTTTATCTCTCTTCTTCTGTGACCCCATCATGAATATATTGGTATGCTTTAGGGTGTGAACTAAAATAAAATCTTAAGCCCCCCCAACCAGCTGACTGAATGGACCCCCTCTTGGCCAAGGAGTCCCCAGAAATACCCTAAAGCTGGCCATAAGAAGAGAGGTCAGACATGCCTCATCCTGCCCCTCTCCCTTCTTGGAGATATCCTTTGCAGCTCATTAACAAGCCTAAGACTATGCTAGGCAAAGCTTGAACCACACCTGCAGCTCCTCAATTTACTTAACAGATCCCTTGAGTCTGGGTATTTGCCTGGTGTCTTGTCTCTGATTAACAGACTTCCTTACCTTAACTTAAAACATTCCAAGCATTTAGACAAAGTTTCATTTCTTTCACCAGTTACAAACCAAGGAATCTTTAAACCCACTTATACCCTGTAAGGACCGCCCCTCCTTGGAAATATTTCCCCTTTTCTAGCCAAACCATGTACACCTTCTATGTATTGATTTACGTGTAATTCCTGACTCCCTGAATTGTATAAAACCAAACTGTATCATACCTAATGGGTACAATGTACACAAACTGGGTGCTGGGCACACTTACAACTTTGATTCAAGAAGTACAAAAGCAGGCCAGGCACAGTGGCTCACGCCTGTAATCCTAGCACTCTGGGAGGCCGAGGCAGGTGGATCGTTTTAGCTCAGGAGTTTGAGACCAGCATGAGCAAGAGCGAGACCCCGTTTCCACTAAAAATGGAAATAAATTAGCTGTACAGCTAAAAATAGATAGAGAAAAAATTAGCCAGGCATGGTGGCGCATGCCTGTAGTCCCAGCTACTTGGGAGGCTGAGGCAGAAGGATCGCTTGAGCCCAGGAGTCTGAGGTTGTTGTGAGCTAGGCTGACGCCACGGCACTTACTCTAGCCCAGGCAAAAAGAGTGAGACTCTGTCTCAAAAAAAAAAAAAAATGTTACAGCTCTTTTAGAATTTGTCTAGCAGGTTTTCCGGTCCTTACCGGAAGACCCTTTTAAAATAAATAAAAATAAAAATAAAACTGTATAGCACTCTGGGAGGCCGAGGCAGGTGGATCGTTTTAGCTCAGGAGTTTGAGACCAGCATGAGCAAGAGCGAGACCCCGTTTCCACTAAAAATGGAAATAAATTAGCTGTACAGCTAAAAATAGATAGAGAAAAAATTAGCCAGGCATGGTGGCGCATGCCTGTAGTCCCAGCTACTTGGGAGGCTGAGGCAGGAGGATCGCTTGAGCCCAGGAGTTTGAGGTTGCTGTGAGCTAGGCTGACGCCACGGCACTCTAGCCAGGGCAATAGAGCCAGACTCTGTCTCAAAAAAAAAAACAAACTGTATTCTCTATTTTGGTGTTATACTTTCCTATAGTTCCTTTGAACATGGTTTCCTTTAGTGCTTATTATATATTTAAAATAGCTGATTAATAGTCTTTCTCTAGTTAAGTCCAACATCTCGGCTTCCTCAGAGATAGTTTCTGTTGACTGCTTTTTTTTCTCCTGTATGGGTCCTCCTTTCTTACTTTCTCTTGCTTTATGTCCTCCTGTCTTTCTTTGTTGTTTACATTTCTCAATTTTTGGTTGAGAACTGGACATTTTACATAATGTAATGTAGCAACTCTGGAAATCAACTTCCCTTCCCATTCCCAAGGTTTGTTGCTGTCGTTTATTGTTATTAATTTGTTCCTATCTAGTTCTTTAATGTCTATGTTCTTCGTCACGTAAGTTTGCATTCTTTGTCATGTGTGGCTGCTGAAGTCTGCTCAGTTACTTTAGTGATGAGCTAATGGTTTTGTTGTTGAAACCACAGGGGGTTTTGGTCTAGGTCCAGGTGTTCCTTATACAAAGATCCAATTATTGAGACAATGAGGATTGCCACATTTTTTAATACAACAGACATCCCCTCAGGAGAATAAGACAAGTTGCCTCAAATCTGACTCTTCCACTAAGGGAGATCATGGGCTTTTAAAGGAGGGACCACATGCCTTGGGGCAGGTCCTGGTGTAACTGACTAGGGGCCAAGTGCATTGGGGGCAGGTTGTGGGGGATGGTGAATCTTCGTGTCAGGAAGTCTACCCATAGGTAGACTTCAGAATCTCAGCTCCTTTGTCTTGAGAAAATCAACCATTTCAGGGAAACATTTCAAAAGATCAAGTTATTTAAGGGTGAAGATTATAAAAAAAACCATACAAGTTCATTGAAATTTGTTCATAGAGCCAGTTACAATTTGACAGAGGTTTCCTTACATTGCTGAAATCAGGTATTTAGATTTACCCACATTTCTCTACCAGTTTCCTTTCTCATTATTCCTTTTTGTAGTTTAGATCTTTTGGGATCAGTTTCTTTCTTTTTGAATCAATATCATTTAGAAGTTCCTGTAGTGAGGCTCTCTTGGTGAACTCTCTCAGTTTTTGTTTGTCTGAAAAGGTCCTTGATATTAATTCTAATTTGTCTTGTTATTCTAAGTTGGCAATAGTTTTTCAGAACTTTATCTGTGGGAATCCTGAATGGTCTGACTATGCCCTTTTTTGAGATCTGTCCTGCTAAAGGAGATTTATATTTGCTTCTAGGCATCCTATATTATTCTCAATCTGGGATACTTTTAATTTCTTGACTGAGGGTTTCCTAGACCAGGCTAATAGTGTGTATTTGAGCCCCAAACTGATGTGCAAGCAGGTTTGTGGTTATAAATTCTCAGAGGAGACTTTTCCCTCCACCTAGAGCCAAGGCTGAGACAGTGGGTGGATTTTTGGGGTCAGTCATTTCAACCAAGATGAGTTTAAGAAGACTGTTTTAAGATTTGGAAGGATGTCTCAGTTCCAGTTTCCCACCTTGTCTCCGCCTCAGCATGGGTGTTAAAATGCAAGACTCCGAGAATGGCAAATGCCCCAGGATAACTTCAATATCAGTTTACCACTTTGATTTCCAACTCTCTCTTCACTTTTGGCCTCTGTGCATTTCCCTTTCCTTTTTGTAAACTCAGCTATGCATTTCAAAGGATGTTTATTTTTATCTGACATTTTGTTTAAGGAAATGTTTCAGGTTGTATAGTCTATCACATTGTTTTGCATAGTAAACAGTTAGTCCTACATAATCAGGACCCACATAAAAGAGAGCTCCAATACACTCTCTGTTCATGCCTTGGTTCTGAACTGTATGCACTCTTGACTTGATCTTGACACCTAGTTGCTTCTTAGCTACCAACTTGGATCATAAATCATGGAATATACCTGGATTGGTGAAAGGAATGGAAGGGACATAATGAGAGAAGGCTACGGAATAAGAAGCCCTAAATCTTGTGGCCTACTTGAACCAGATAGCTCCATTATAGTGTTTCATAGACTGACACTGAAGAGGTGCAAGAGTGGGCAGTGGTGTGGTTGACAGAGGGTCTGTACATGCAGAGCTAAGTTTATATTTTATTCAATGAATAAGTTATAATCACTTTAGATACTATATTAGTCAGGGTTCTCTAGAAAAACAGAACCAGTAGGATGTATACGAAATATATAAAAGGAGGTTTACTATGTGGAATTGACTCAACCATGATCTGCTCTCTGCAAGTTGGGGACCCAGGAAAGCCAGTGGTATAATTCAGTCTCAGTCTGAAGGCCTGAGAACCAGGGGAGCTGGTGGTTTAAATCCCAGTCCTAGGGCAGGAGAAGATGAAATGAGATGTCCCAGCTAAAGTGGTGAAGCAGGAGCAAATTCTCCTTCCTCTGCCTTTTGTTCTTTTCAGGCCCTCAATGGATGATGCCCACCAACACTGGAGAGGGCATTCTACTGAGTTCATCAATTCAAATGCTAATCTCAGTCATAAACACCCTCACAGACACACCCAGACATAATATTTAATCTAGGCACCCTGTGACCCAGTCAAGTTGTCACATGAAATTAATCATCACAGATACTAATGTGGATGAGTGATGTATCTGACAAAGGTTATCCAGACTGTGGTTTAAGATATACTGGAGCATGAACTTCTCAGTGTTCCATACTAGAGAGATTTGTTTCCCCTCAAAAATATATTTAGCACGTATATTGTATTTTTCCCACACAAGACCATATGAGTTAATATTACCATTATCCTCATTGTTTATTTATAGAAACTTACACACAGAGAAGTTATATAACTTGTGGAGGCACAGAGCTAGAAAAGTGTGAAATCAAACAGTAAACTCAGGTCAGATTCCAACTTTCTTTAATGTTCCTTTTGACTATATATATATATATATATATTTTCCTCTTATTAAGATTAAAAACTACACAACTGTGAAGGTTCCATTGATGATAAAGGAAAATAGGAAAAGGTTACCGTAAGTTTAGTTTTTACCTTGTTAGCTTCATTTGTCAGCAGGAAGAGGAAGTGTTCTCCATCTAGTTGGAGAGAGAGGTATGGGGAAAGATGAGGAAAGAAAAACTGAGGTGTTGATCTAGAACTCATCTGTGTAGAGGCAAAAGTACATAGGATCAAAGCTATGTAAGCTTCAGAATCTTCATCAGTAAAATGAAGATAGCAATATCACCTACCTCTTAGAGTTGATCTAAGGATTAATGTACAGTGATAGGTGTATTGTAAGTAATCAATAAATGAAGCTATTTTTAAGTTAGTAGTAGCATAGATGGAAATGACATAACAAATTTGAAAACTGTTAAGAAAGTGAAATTGACAGGGTAACGTGACTTACTAGATTTAACAGATAAGGGAGAATTCTATCATGGATAAATGGGTGGTGGTACCATTCATTGAAACTGGGTAACTTAGGGAAGAAACAGATGTGTTTATATTTGGGGCAGGGGTTAGGTAGAGAAAATGATGAATTCTTTTGGAACATGTTGATCTTGAACTTATATTAGGGCATCTCGATAGAGATATTTGGTAAACATTTAGATTCATAGGTCTAGGCACTGTCACTTTTTAGGTGGATAATCTTAAACAAGTTATTTAGCCTCTGTACCTCAGTTTAATCATCTATAAAAGAGAATAGTGTCTGTTTGTCACAGATTTATGTAAGAGTAAGGGATGGATTGGGAAGAATAAATTTTAAAATGTATGCAAGTGGCCTTGCTCAAGTAAATTCTCGTTCTTTCTTTTCTCTTAACTGATAGTTCTCAAAGTATGATTTATCATGTAGAGTGTTCATTTAAAATGTAGATTCTGTATCTTCCTCCCTTTCCTCACCTGCTGAATCAGTCTCTTGGGGTTGGGGCCTAAAACTAATGTACTTAATGGGGTTGCTTTAATATTAAATGTGTTTATCTTTGGAAAGCATCTATCCTAGTGCCTTTCACATAGTGTATACTTAAAAAAAGTTAATTTTCTTCTCTTCCTGAGTTACCTAGCATAATACCTAGCACATAATAATACTCGAGACTATTAGTTGCTCTTGCCCCTTTCTCCCAATGTGATTTTGCTTTTTTTTTTTTTCTTTTTGGACAGGGTCTCATTCTGTTGCCCAGGCTGGAGTGCTTTGGCATGATTGTAGCTCACTGACTGCAACCTTAAACTCCTGGGCTCAAGAGATCCTCCTGCCTCAGCCTCCCGAGTAGCTGCGACTACAGTCATGCACCACTACACCCAGCTAATTTTTCTGTTGTTTGTAGAGAACAGATCTTGCTATGTTGCTCAGGCTGGTCCTGAATTCCTGGTCTCAAGTGATCCTCCCACCTTGGCATCCCAGAGCGCTGGGATTACAGGGCTGGCATTACAGGCGTGAGCAACTGTGCCTGGCCCCCTTGCTCCTTTTTTTTTCATTCACTTAATATATACAGAAAATCAGGACATCAGTTCATAGAGTTCTTTTTGAACCACTACAGAGTAATCCACTTTATGAATACAATATTGTTTATTCAATTTAGTGCTAATGGATGGACACTTAGATTGCTTTCAATATTTTGCTGTTATAAATAATGCTATAATGAATAACCTTGTACATGTTTTTGGTATTGTTGAAAGTGTATCATGGCCAGGCATGGTGGCTCACACCTATAATCCCAGCACTTTGGGAGGCTGAGGCAGGAAGATTGCTTGGGGCCAGGAGTTCAAAACTAGCCTGGGCAACCCTGTCTCTACAAAAAATAAAAAAAATTTTAAAAAAAGGAAGTGTATCTTCGAGGTAAATTCGAGAAGAACTAGGATTGTGGTTGAAGTATAAAAGTAAATGTAGATTTGTTAGATATTTCCCAATTCCGTTTATAGGGGTTGTACCATATTTTAGTATTACCCACAGTTTATAAGAAGGCCAATTTTGAAATGTGGAAATGATTAAATCAGTTAGTAAAAATGAACAGTATTCCATATTGCTTTCTTTATTGAAGTCAAAGTTGAAACAGAATAGAAGGTGAAAGCTCCCAAGAATGACAGATTTTGGTGACTTCTCAAACCCTTTTGGAATCCTTCATTAATGCTCAAGCATTCTAGCATCCAAAAATCAATTTGGATATGTAGCATCATTCATTCACTATGAAGGAATAGTGTGTATTATCATTATCCAACATTTTAAAATATGTAGGGTTTGCTTACTAGGTGCCAGGCATTGTCTTTAAGATAAATCACTTGTTTCTGTCTTTAAGGAGCTCTATGGGGGAATTAAGCAAAAAGAGAATTGTAATAAGTGCTACAGTAGATGAACCAAGAGGTATAATGGGAGTAGAAAGGAAGGAGTACCTAAAATTGACTGGATGACTTCAGAGAGTCTTTACAGAAGGTGTGATCTTTGACTTGACTCTTGAAGGAGATGTTTCCCAGGTAAACTAGGGTAACTAGCTTACTGGCAGGAAAAACATATGCTTAAACATACAAGCATGGGGAAAATGCTGGAGTAGGATCATGGGAAAAACTCTTTAATTGGTCACCAATATCTATAAACATTTATTTTTATAGGAGGCTCTAATATCATATAGTGAGTTGGGGCTAGATTGATATTTAAAGTCCCTCCAAGTCTTATATCCTGCTACTCTGATTATTTAGGCTAATATGGTAGACTTGAATTTTACTCAGAGATTAAATTTTAAAGTCAGCAGTTAAAATTAAAAGTGCTTATAGTCTAAATCCTTTAGGAAGATCCCTTCAGTGTTAGAACTTATTGGTTATCTTTGATGAGGACCAGATAAAGTAGTTGCCTTGCATTTAGATCCATATTGTATGAAAAATGCATATTGTAGTTTTAAACACTAGAAACATAGTAAGTCAAATTTCATGTTAGAAGCAGCAACTATGAAATTGAAATGGAAGGAATAGCAGATACCTGTCTGCTATCTCATGCAGAATCGAGGGCATATGTTCCTGGAATAGAATGGCTGAATTACCCTATTTCAGTAGTCCTTTCTCTCTCTTTTTCTGGAAACACATAGTTGAATTCCTATAGGGTTATATTCTGCGTATAATACCTAGTCCCTTGTAGTGGTCTACTGTAGTTGACTCCCTAACATTCATTCTGCCCCAAATGATTTGCCTAACCAATCAAGGTTTAGTTTAGGAATGGGTCTGTGTATTACTTAGTGTAAAGGCCAAGCTGTTGTAATAGATATCCTGAAATCCAGGGCTTAAAGAAGATACAACTGTATTTCTCTCATAAATTCATGCAGCCGGTCTAAGTTGGGTGATAGGGTGGAGGAGGTGTGGATATCTCTGCTGCACAAGGTCATTTAGGGACCCAGGTTTTTTCTTTGTGTTGCTCTACCATCTCCTAGAGCATTTGAGTGGTGGGAACTAGTTGTAGGTAGGCCAGGATTCTAACTTGAAGGAGAAAGAGAAGAAAATCTCACACCAAACCCAGATGTGGAATCATTTCTTCTGCTCACATTCCATTGAATTTTATATTGGTGAAAGCAGTCACATGGCCACAACTAGCTGCAAGAAAGGCAAAAAATGGAGTCTCTAGCTTAGCAGCCATGTACCACGGGAAAGGGTCAGAATGGATTTTGAAAGAGCAACTAGCAGTCTGCCTCTGTGAGATGGGAAGTTAAGTCTGCTAGTGGGCTTTTGGAAAAGATTTGCTCTCTTCTAAACTAATAAAGAAACATATATATTACTAGACCCAAAATTTGTTTTTAATATTTTTATAATTCCTTTAGTATAAGATCTGTTTCCTTTGTAATCTCATATATTTTAATTTATTTTATAGATTTTTAAACATTATTCTGAGAAGGGGGCCAGAGGCTTCACCAGACTGCCAGGGCCCTATGGCACAGAAACAGGCCTCTGCCCTGGCAGAGGCAGCAAGATCATTAAGAGCCTGTTAATTCAGATAAGCAATAATGAGACTGTGACTCAGGCAGTGTCCTCAGGGGACAGATTCCAGAGATCCTTTAACCTTCACCCACAGAATCTGCTTTTATCAGCAACTGTAACCAGATAATGGCAGAACTACTACCCATTTATGCATACTTTATTTTGGCAGAAGGAAATACTTCCTTGAAAGTGTAGTTTAGGAATGTTTTCTTTTCAAATTTAATACAAAATAGGGGGCAATGTTTGAGCCCTATAGGATGCCATCCTGTTGTTTAGCGGGCATAATGTTGGATATTTTTCCACAATTAATAGCTTTCCCCTAAGAAAAAACAAGCTTTACAACTAGGACATGTGACAGAAAGCCTCTTAGACAAGAGGAACAGAATCAGACATTCAATAGGGATGTGAGCCTTAGTGATTTGCCCTAAGGGATTGGAGGAAGCACAGGAGGAGCTGGTGGGAGGTTGAGGACGCCTCAATAACAGATTGATGCTTCAGTCCCAGGCCTCTGCACAAAACCGAGAGTAATCACTACCAATGCCTGGACCTACAGGACATCGCAGTTATCTTTCATTGCTCTGTACGTAACACCATGGGCCTGCAGTAAAGCAGCAACAGCCATATTCATCACTTGAGTTCCATTGATCCAGCAACTCTGATGGGCTGCGGCTGTCTCCAGTCTGAATCTCCAGAGGATTATGGATTTGCACTCTCTTCTGACCTTTCACTTGATTTCTAGGAGTCCGTGGCCTTGTTTCATTATACTAGTATGTGAGCTCTTAGAGTATGTGGATCATGGTGCTGCTCAAAGTAGGTGCTATTCTTTGTTAAATGAAGGAATCATTCAAATTCAGGTAAATGCGTTTATTTAAGGAAGGTGAAGATCTCCAACCCTAACCTATAATTCTATTAAATATTTACCATATCTCTAGAAAAAACATTAAGCTTTTAAATCATATTTATTCAGCTCAGGGTGGTTCTATGATTGGTCACCAGAGCTGTAGAACTAAAAAGGACATGTAGGCTGGGCGTGGTAGCTCACGCTTATAATCCTAGCACTCTGGGAGGCTAAGGCGGGGAGATTGTTTGAGCTCAGGAGTTCAAGACCAGCCTGAGCAAGAGTGAGACCCCATCTCTACTAAAAATAGAGAAAGAAATTAGCTGGACAACTAGAAATATATAGAAAAAAGTAGCCGGGCATGATGGTGCATGCCTGTAGTCCCAGCTACTTGGGAGGCTGAGGCAGGAGGATCGCTTGAGCCAGGAGTTTTGAGGTTGCTGTGAGCTAGGCTGACACCACGGCACTCTAACCTGGGCAACAGAGTGAAATTCTGTCTCAAAAAAAAAATAAAACATGTAATCCAATCCTGTAACAGTCTTTAAGAACTAGGTGTAATCAAGTGAAAATATATCCCTTATTTTGTTTTGCCTTTAAAAAGTTATAAACTTAAATACTGTTATAAGAAAACAATCTAATTTCGCCAAATCTCTTGTGATCTTTGTGGAGAACGGGGAAAGCTGGAGGCAGAGGCACTGTTCAGAGACACTTGGGCACTAGCTCTGCATCCTTTCCCAAGATGAGGATGCACCTTTGCTGCTGATCAGTTTGGTTCACTCTTTGACATACAGGAATTCTAACCTAGAACACTCTTTGATATTCCGTTAAACATGAGTGCATACAAGTTTTAGTGTAAATTCTTCAGGAAGATGCTGATGAGATAAGCCTGAAAATAAAAGGCTAGTAGTGAGAGAGAATTTGGCTTTGTTATCGGCTCTGGAACACTGACAGTGAAGAATGTCACCAGCAGCTGCCTGCTCCACAAGGAATCAAGAGGCATGGGGAAAGCCAGCAAAGATATGCTGCATCTTTTCTGCTTTGTGTAGCCATGGGCTTCTGTTAAGTTCTGTCTCCTTGGCTAAATAAATCAGGGAGCAGATGAGTGTGTATGTGTACCTGTATGTGGTCTCTTCCTACTAATATATAACTTGCTTATATAATACTACTATACTTTTTTTTTAAGAAAAACTTTTATTTTGAAATAATTTCAGACTTACAGAAAAGTTACAAGAATAGTACAAAGAATTCTCAATGTATTTTTCACCCAGATCAAAATGTTAATATTTTATAGTTTTTTTATTATTCTCTCCATCTATAGGTAGCTTTTTTTCCTGAACTTGAGTCTGTTATAGGTATTATACCCCTTTACTCCTACATACCTGTGTATATTTCCTAAAAAACAAAAATATTTTCTTACATAATCATAATAAAATGATCAGAATCAGGAAATTAATAAATGCTATTAGCTAATATACAGATCTTATTAAAATTTACATGTCATATTAATGGAGTCATATAGTATGTAATCTTTTGAGACTTGTTTGTTTCACTTAGCATAATACATTTTAGATTCATCCATGTTGGCATGTGTATCAATAAATTATTTCTTTTTATTGATGAGTAATATCCCACTGTTTGAATTATAACACAATCTGTCTATCCATTCACCAGTTGAACATTTGGATTGTTTCTAGTTCGGGGCTACTACTAATAAAGCTGCTATGGACATTCAGGTACAGGTTTTTGTAATAAGAGTTTTCATTTCCAGGAGTGTCATTGCTGAGTTTCATGATTAATGTTGAACTTTAGGAGAAACTGCCAAACTGTTTTCCAAAGTAGCTCTATATTACCACCAGCAATGTATAAAAGATCCAATTTCTCTGTATCCTCACCAGCATTTGGTGTCCCATTGTGGTTTTAATATGCATTTCCACAGTGACTAATGATATTGAGAGTCTTCATGTACAAAGGGACCGGCCATATATCTTTTTTGGTTATGTTTTCAACTGTTATGCCCATTTAAAAAATTCACTTGTTTTCTTATTGTGTTTTGAAAGTTCCTTTATATATTCTGAATACAAGTACTACGTGAGATATGTGATGTGCAAATATTTTATCCCGATCTGTATATTTTCTTTCCATCATGTTAACAGTGGTGAGGGAGAAAGAGCTATGGTTGAAGCAGTGGAAGAAGGGCAGCGTGACCCGAGTGTGGAGCATGAAGAAAGTGGTATGCAGTGAGGCTGGAGAGGTAGCCGGGAACTTACAGACCATGTTAAGGAGCTTGGCATTTATTCTAAGGGCAGTGAGAAGCCACTGAATGCTGTTAAGAAAAAGAATGACATGAATGAATTTGCTTTATGTGAGAGTTTTTTTTGTTGTTGATTTTTTTAGAGATGGAGTCTCACTATGTTATATTTGTTTTCTATTTGTCCTCTTAAGCTTCATGTTTGCATTTATATCTTATGTCACCCATTTGTTTTCAACTTGTGTCTTTATATTTATTTTTTTCTATTTTAATTTATTTATTTTTCTTTTTAATCACAGGCTTGTTCTTTGATGTGTCTTTAAAGTAAACAGCATTTAGTTAGATGCTTTTTTATGTTCTGACAATCTTGGAGGTTTAAATGTTTTATCTTTATCTTGATATTTGCTTTCTATTTGTCCTCACGTTCTTTGCTCCTGCCTTTTTTTTTTCTTTGAGACAGGATCTTTCTCTCTCTCTCTGATGCTCAGTATAGAGTGCAGTGGCACCATCATAGCTCACTGCAACCTCAAACTCCTGGGCTCAAGTGATCTTCCTGCTTCAGCCTCCCAAGTGGCTGGGACTACAGGCACACACTGCCATACCCACCTAATTTTTCTATTTTCTTTTTTTTTTTTTTTCAGAGATAAGGCCTCACTATATTGCCCAGAAACTTCCTGCCTCAGCCTCCCAAAATGCTAGGATTATAGGCATGAGTAACCACACCCAGCCCTCTTTTTTGTTAATCATGTGTTTTTTAATATTCCATTGTGTCTCCTCTATTGGCCTTTTAACTCTCCTGTCCATGTGTGTGAGAGAGAAGAGATTATTCTGCGGAAGAGATTGTTCCGGGGAAGATTCAGGTTTACATTTAAACTAACACTTACTGTGTACCTGCAAGGGGCCAGTTACTGGGCTATGCACAACTCCTCTATGTGGTCATTAGCTTAGTTCTTTCAAGCTGCAAGAAAGTTGCTCCCTGGGTATAGTAGTCTAGTAATGTGCATTAAACCACAAGTAAAACATGTTTGAGTTCAAATCCCAGCTCCACCATTTGGCAATTGTGTCATCTTGGCTAAGCTACATATCTTTTATAAGATTCAGTTTCCTTATCTATAAAATGAGGAGAATGGAAGCTTTTGTGCTTATTTGACAGGCTCATTATGCAGATCACATGGAAATAATTTATATAGATGTATTATGAAAACTGTAATGTAAATATTACTATAGGATTTAATGAAAAACTCATATTCACTCTCCCCATACCTTTTATAAATATACAAATTTCAGTCCTATCTCATCTAAACCATCTTTCTGAACTGAAAAACCCTTCTGGTCCATTTGTTATCTTCCTGATAATTTTAGCAGCTCTTTCCTTACACCATCTCTGTGATTAGAATGTAACCCTTCTACGACCATGGCATAAAGGCATACTACTACTCATACTTCAAGAGTCACTAAAAACAGCATGTCTTCCATGACAATTTCCCAGTCATGTTTACTCACTTCATCTTCTGAAATGCTCAACGCTCTTTTTATCTCAGGCTATTGTAAATATTTGCACATGTTCACTAACTTTACCTGAGTAAAACTCCTCCAAGGAATATTTGGTTGATCTCAGTATTTCTAGTGCTTAGTCTAGGACTTGGCACAGACTAAGTTCTCAGTAAATGCTGGTTAAGTGAATGAAAAGAGAGAGGTATATGGGTCAGAGAAGGAATGCTCTGTCTCTCTGAGCATGCTGAGAGCATCATCCTTGTACATCCCAAACTCTAACTCCCATGTCCCCTTTGCTGATGTAGATATAGTTCAGAAGCCACCATCCTTTAATACTGGATTCATCTTTGTTGAACACCTCACCTTAAATATGCTTGGAAGACTGAGAAGACTTTTCAGACTAATAGGTGGGATTGAAAGCATAAATAGAAGTTTCCTGGGGTTAAGTGGGAAAGTTCAGAAAAAGGTAATAGTGTAGAGATTCATATGAAAATTTTCTAAAGTCCAAATTTTAGTATGGTGTGCAAGTGCTTTCTGCTCCCACCACACCTGCCTCTCTACACTCGCATTGCAGCAAATTACGTATTTTTCCCTAGGCTTTTTCTTTCCTCTGAGCCTTCATACATGCTATTGTATATGGAATGCGTTGTTTCCATGATTTCCTTTAACCTGGATAATTCTGCGTGTCTTTTAGGTTTTAGCTTAAATGTCAGTATCTTTGGGACACCTTCCTTGACCACCTGCCCCGACCTCCCAGGGGTGAATGAGGTACCCATTCTCTATGTTCTCACAATACCCTGAACTTACCTTGAAGCACTTATAAAACTATTGAAATTTCTTTTTGATCTTCTTGACTTTTCACTAGACTTGGAGCTCCTTAAGGGGAGCACTGTATCTTCTCAGTTAATCCCAGGGCCCAGAACGATACCTGGCACCGAATAAACCTCAGTAAACATTTCTTGAATGAATGAACCCCATAAGAATGCCTATTGCAAAGAAAGATTGAGAGCAGGTACCTGTCTATTTCTCTTTCCACATCCAGCATTCTCCTGGTGTGCAGCCTGCAGATGTGAAGGAAGTTGTCGAGAAGGGTGTACAGACTCTTGTGATTGGCCGAGGGATGAGTGAGGCCTTGAAGGTGGGTATTAGTGTACACAGCATTCCTGAGGACAGGTGGGGATCTCTGGGACCTTTGTCTTATGGATGTGTCCTTCTTGGCAGTTTATCTCTATATATCATGCACCCTCATTTTGCTGACCCAGCATAGAGTAATGGCTGCATATACTACTCTGCCTCATCAGGATTGGCTGCTGCAGTCTACCTAACCCTGAGAGACTGTGTCATTTCAGCTGTTTCTTGGAAATGCCTCAACCTTAGAATTTCTCAAGTTCCATAGTTACCAGTATTTTGTCCTTTATATTTTAATACTACTTTACCTCTTTATAGTATATTTTATAGTACATTTTTCTTTCTTTTCTTAGACAATGTAAGTTACGCTTCTTTCCTCTTTCAAAAAACATTTTATTTTTCTTACTGAAATAATATATGATTATAAAAGATTCAAGATTCAATGTAGAAATGTAGAAGTAAAAAGGTAAAAGATTTCCCCTTCCCAATCTCCACATTTGGTGTATACTCCTACATCTCTCTCTGAATGCATCTACAAATATATACACATTTATACATACAGATATACATGTATGCACTTAAAGCCATCTTACATAAATAGGATCAATACTATATGTATTGTTCTGTATCCTTTACCCCCACTTACATTATTACATTATGGACAGCCTTCCACATAAATATATGGAGATCTACTTCATTATTCCTCTATATAGATGTCCCATAATCCTGTTCCTACTGATGAAGGTACCTTTATTTATTTATATTTTTGAAATTTAAACTAGTTTTTCTCCCATTACAATAATTCCTGTCTGTAGCTGGGCACGGTGGCTCACGCCTGTAATCCTAGCTCTCCGGGAGGCCGAGGCAGGCGGATTGTTTGAGCTCAGGAGTTCGAAACCAGCCTGAGCAAGAGCGAGACCCCGTCTCTACTAAAAATTAGAAAGAAATTAATTGGACAACTAAAAATATATAGAAAAAATTAGCCAGGCATGGTGGTGCATGCCTGTAGTCCCAGCTACTCGGGAGGCTGAGGCAGGAGGATCGCTTGAGCCCAGGCGTTTGAGGTTGCTGTGAGCGAGGATGACGCCATGGCACCCTAGCCTGGGCAACACAGTGAGACTCTGTCTCAAAAAAAAAAAATATTTAGGATAATCCATTGAGTTGGGAAAATATCATCTAATAATAGCTGCCCCTATGGAGAATAGCTTTTTTATAAATCCATTTATAAATATTTATTAAGCACTTTCTATGGGTCAGGCACTATTTTAGGCACTGGGGACAGTGAGATAATCTAGACAAACAAGGTTCATGCCTCTCATGGATTATAAAAAAACTAGGCAATTTCAGATAATATTAAACACTGTGAAGAAAATGTTGACTTGCAAAGGGCTATTATGGGATGGTCAAGAAAGGCCTGAGAAGACATTTGAGCTGCAGTGTACATACATTAGTTAATTTCATCCTCACCAACACTGTGATGTAAGCGTCAGTATATGTGTTTTATAGGGGAGGCAGTTGGGGCTGGGAGACTTTAAATAGCGGGCCTAAGGTTTCTTGGTCGGTACATGATAAAGTTGGAATTCAGACTCAGGTTGGACCGACTAAAGACATTTAACATTTACATAGTTTGGGTTCTGCACCATGCTAGACATTTTACATACCCTATGAATTGGGTGTTATTATCCTAATTTACAGAGATGGAAACAAAGGCTCAGAGAATTTAATTCACTTACCCAAGGTTACATTACTAGTATAACCAAAGCTTTATGCATGGGTATTATGATACCTCTGTCAACTTCTCAGAAGCCTTTTATTTATTTATATTTTTGAGACAGAGTCTCACTCTCACCCCAGCTACAGTGCAGTGGCATCATCATAGCTCACTGCAACCTCAAATTCCTGGGCTCAAGCGATCCTCCCATCTTGACCTCCCAAAGTGCTGGGATTATAGGTGTGAACTACCACACCCTGCCCCAGAGGACTTTTTGACTCATTGGGGCTCACTGCCAAATTTTGGACTGGTGACATGCTGGGTGGTCAGGAAGTGACAGTTGTCAGTTTAATTTGCCTTATAACAGGAAAGGAAGCCCTGAGAGGCCATTCCCATACTTATTCATCTCTTTTCTTTTCTCAGGTGCCTCCATCAACTGTGGAGTACCTCAAGAAACATGGAATTGATGTGCGGGTCCTCCAGACAGAGGCGGCAGTGAAGGAGTATAATGCCTTGGCTGCCCAAGGGGTCAGGGTGGGAGGTGTCTTCCATTCTACCTGCTGATGGAGGCTTAGGAGGAGAATAAATCACTAAGCAACTATGCCTGCGACTATCACTCTTACCATTCTCAACACCAGCCTTCCCTAAGCAATTCTGAACACCTGTTCATACCAGGTCCGTGTGCAAGGCTCTTGGGATGCATGGATGACTAAGGCAAGGTCCCTATCCTTGAGGGTGTTAAAAATCAGAAAAGGAGACAGATGTTTACCAAAGTTTAATAATGTGGCTGGAAGTATGAGAAATGTCAGACAAAAATAAAGACTGTGCCTTGAAGGCCAAAAAGTTTCAGTGCATTTAAAATCACATTTTGGTTGATGCTTTGGAATTTTTTTTTGTTTGTTTGTTTTGAGACAGGGTCTCACTCTTTCGCTAGAGTGAGGCTGGAGTGCAGTGGCATGATCGTAGCTCACTGCAGCCTTGAATTCCTGTGCTCAAGCAATCCTCCCACGTCAGCCTTCCCAGTAGCTGGGATTACAGGCGCACACCACTACACCTGGCTGATTTTTTTTTTTTTTAATTTCGTGTAGAGACAGTGTCTTGCTATTAATGTGTTGCCCAGGCTGGCTTTGGAATGTTAATTCATCAATCCAACTAAGATTTTTTTTAGCACCTTTTATGCCAGGCACCGCTCCAGAGAAATAGCAATAAAAGTCTTGTTTTTGTGAAGCTTATATTCCAGTGGGGAAAATAAACAAGTAAACAAATATATAACATAAGTAGAATCTGTTATGAGGAAAAATAAAGGAGGATAAGAAGACAAAGAGTGATGGGGGCTATTTCAGATAAGTGGTCAGGGAAGGTCTCTGCAATGACATATGAACAGAGCCCTGAATGAGGTAAGGAACACTTTAGTAACCGGAGAAAAACTGTGCCCTGAGAGTTGGTTTCTAGGCAGGCTGTTCTACTAACCCTGAGACAAGCCAGATAGTTCTCTCTGGGCCTCAGATTCCCATTAAATGTTGGGGCTGGACTAGATGCCCTTTAAAGTCCCTGCTGCTCAGACAGTCTTTATTCTATTAAATACCTAGGTGGCCTTTGTGAAGCCTTAGAATAGACAGACAGAAATACAAGTTATCAGCATCACTTTTTAAATTTTTTTTCTTCTTTAACGAGGTATGTGTATGGCTTCGGTGTCAAATAGCCTTGACTCTGAACTGCAGCTCTTTGCCACTCACTGGTTGATCCAAGTTTCACTGTTTTCAGATGTCAGATAGGGATAATATGAGTACCTGGAGTCACTGTAGGTATTAAATGACATAATTCATAGGAAGTATTAGCTCACTGCCTGGCATGTAGTAAGGACTCAATAAATTGAAACAATTGTTGTCATTATCTTTCTATTAATGGGGCTACTGTGTAAAGTCAACATAGTTTCATTTCATAGTTCTCAATATAGCAGCTTATTTCACAGATTCATAGAATGTTGGAGCCTAAAGGAACTATCTCACTCATTTATTCAGCAATTCTTTTTCATGCCCATTCACCAAGAGTCTGTTACTAATTTTCTTATGGCCAGTTATTGCTGGGCCCTGGGCAAACAGGGATGAAAAAAGTTATAGATCCTGCCCCCGGGAGTTATGTGAGACAAATAAACAGACAATAATGATACGATGTGTTGATATTATAAAAGTTACAAGGCCCAATGGTGGCACAAAGAAAAGACCAATTTATCCTACCAGGATGTAAGGAAAATTAGGGAAGACATCACTAAGGAGATGACACTTAACCTGATTCTTAAAGAATGAAATGTTCATTAATTCACTGAATAAGCATTTACTTGGCAACTTTTTAACTAGAAATTTACTAGGTATGGTGTTTATAACAGCTATAACTAAATAAAATTGCTCCACCCCAGCTATTGTGGAAGCAGCAGCCCTGGAAAGCTGATTTTTGCTCCACGCAACCCTGTCACTGTTAGGCATCTGACCTAAGCGAAGCCAATCCATAGACTGCACAGCAACTTAAGATGTGGCTTGGCAAGAAAAGGTGAGCTAAGACAATTGGAATGGAAAGTGAAAGAATTTTTCCAAGTTCACCCAACAAGTAGCAGACCCAGGATTAGAACCCAATGCTGTGTCTTGATCTCTGTCATACACCTCCTTGCTCCTTAGAGGCCCATAGGAGGAGATCCTCACAGACCTGACACCCAGCAAAGAAGTCTAGGGAGGTCCTGCTTAGTGCCCTTTCTGCATTTATCAGATGACAAGATATTTATAGATCTGTTGCCTCAGCTCATAAAGCCAGGCCTATATACCCAGGAGAGATGTTTGATAAAATTCAGACTGTACGGCCGGGCGTGGTGGCTCACGCCTGTAATCCTAGCACTCTGGGAGGCCTAGGCGGGCTGATTGTTTGAGCTCAGGAGTTCAAGACCAGCCTGAGCAAGAGCGAGACCCC
>NW_012149108.1:286646-291249 GCF_000956105.1 Propithecus coquereli
CTCTTGCTCAGGCTGGTCTCGAACTCCTGAGCTCAAACAATCCGCCCGCCTCGGCCTCCCAGAGTGCTAGGATTACAGGCGTGAGCCACCGCGTCCGGCCCCAGTTGTCACCAATTAAAGAGAACTTAGTACAAACATCTTAGAGGTTATCCAACTTTATATAAAACCTGCTAATAAATAGCCCCTACTTTTCAATCTGGTCCACATGGTCAATGCTGGAAATATACAGAGCTTGGAGAAAAGCTATTTTTCCACATGACACTATATTTAGTCCTATGTATTAATCATTAAATCCTTTTGGTTCAGTTTTTAGGTAGCACAGCCCTCAATCAGCCCACACTTAATTTCTTCTAATGTAAGTGGTTCCTAAGACAAGAAGTGCTACGTGTGTACCTTTCTTCTCCATTATTCAGTTTGCTGAACTCAATCATGTCAAAGAAAATACAAAGTCCTTTCAGAAACTTAAGTCTCAGGGCTTGCTTTTGCGACACACCAGGTACTGCCAACTTTGCTCTGGATTCATATACTCTTTCTTTCCCTGCCTGGTATGTGGCGAGAGTTGTGCTGGGGATACAAAAACACAGACATTCTTATTGTCCAGGTACAGATTAGCTGGAAAAAATAGACATGTAAACATATAGTGATCACATAGAAGTTGCAAATGGGCACACATCTACCTGGAGATGTGTTTTCTCTATAATTTTAACCTTGACTTTAGTTACCAAGATTTTTTCATTGGGTATTTTTACATGAAAATGAAGATTTCTGACTTTTTTGGAAGAATGGGAAGGTCTAACACGACCAGACCCATGCTTAAAATAACGGAGTGGCATGGAATAGCACCTGCCTTCTCTGACAGAGAATGTGCTCTCTCATTCTTCAGTCTCTATGATGTTCCTCATTATTCCTTTGCTTTTTCTGCCTACCTTCTTTAGGGGTTTGTGTTTGTGAACCTGCAATACAATGACAAATATTATGCTCGAAGAATGTACCGGAGGCAATGTTCCAAGCCCAGAGGAGTCAGATAAGAGTAGATTCTAGAACAAAGCCCAGTCCCGAAGAATGAGAGGAAAGGAACCAGAGAAGTCCCAAGAGCACATTCCAAGGTTCAGCAGGTCCAAAGGCCTAGAGGTGAGAGCGAGCATGGGAAGCTTTGGGAACAACTACGGTAATTCTGTTCAGCTGGAGTAGTACAGGGACAGTCTGAGAGGAGTATGAGGCTGGAGACAACACAGAGGCATCAAGAGCCTTCAAGGAGAGAAGTTTAGATTTTATCCTGGGACTAGCAGTGATCCATTTAAAAGGGCTTAAGCAGGGGCATGATGTGATCAGATCTGGCTTTTAGACAGACAGCTGTGTGAAGAATGGACTGAAGAGGTCAAGATCTGAGACAGAGATCACTGGGAAGCTAATGCCGTACATGAGGAGAGATGATGGTGGCTACATCGGGATGGAAACATTGAGTATGAGAAGAGGATTCGGACAAGAAATACTGCAGAAAGCAGAATCTAAAGGACTTGGCTGCTTTTGTATGAGGGATAAGGAAGAAATCCAGTGTGGCACACAGGTTTCTGGCCCTGACTGCTGGGTGTATGCCAGACCACTTAGTAACAACAGACCCCTATTATGAAAACCACACCAGGGAAGAATCAGGAGGCCTGGGTTCTAGCCTTAGCTTCACCAGTAACTCAGCCTCTCTGGGCTTACACCTTCATTTGTAAATGAAGGTGCCACACTCCTTTCCAAGCCTTTATAAAATGGTCACTTTTTCACTTCAGTGAAGTGCAGTGAAAAAGTGCAGAACCAGATGCAGGAAAATCAAAATTCTTGTATTTCCCAGAACCAGAGAATTCAGGGTAAAAGGGATTTAAAAGGTTGAGCCCAACCCCTCTTATGATACTTAAAGTCCTTAGCAACAAATTTTTATTCTGATGGTAAGCCAAAATCTGCCCCTTAGTGTATGTCTACCTTTGGTAGAAAAAGTACATTTTGGATTTTAACACAGGATCAAGTCCAAGCTTTGTCCCTTAGAATAAAGACACTACCTCAAAGCCTCCATTTCCTCACCTGCGAAATGGGGGATAATTTGGAAGGATTTTTATAAAAGGGGTACTGTATCTGAAAAGTATCCAGCATACTCTTCTCTTAAAAGGCGAAGGCCTTCTATAGTTACAGCATGATGGGCTCAGTCAGCAGCCATGGGGCTGTTGTTTTCATCTATGCTCCAACCCTGCAATTGCCTTCAGGTGTTTGTGTCAGGGCCACGGCATGATTCAGCCTGGCTACAAGCTTCATTTTATCTTTAAGGCAGGCCCCTTTTTCAGGGCATCTTGTTGTTGACTCATGAGAGCTCACTGATGGGAGATGTGCAAAACAGGTGAGCACACTAGAAAAGTCAGCTCCCTGGAAGTAATCTTTCTTCCCCTAGTCCCTCTAGAGCAGTCATAACCTCCTGGAGCCAGACTGCCTCGGTTCAAATCCTACATCTGTCATTTACTAGTTGTGTGACCTAGGGCAAGTTACTTAATTTCTCTGAACTTCAGTTGCTTTGTTTATAAAATGAAGAGAACAGTACCTACTTCATAGGGTGGTTGTGAGCATTAATTGAGTTACTTCACGTAGAGGGCATACAATACTGCCTGGCACAAAGTACATTAAACCAAAAGTCATAAGTTCTCCACGTACCAAATATGATCCAAACTGGCTGCAAATTCAGATTCCACCAAGCATTATTTAATCCATCCTTTTTTTTTTTTTTTTTATTTGAGACAGAGTCTCACTCTGTTGCCTGGGCTAGAGTGCCGTAGCGTCAGCTCACAGTAACCTCAAACTCCTAGGCTCAAGCAGTCCAACTGCCTCAGCCTCCCAAGTAGCTGGGACTACAGGCATGCGCCACCATGTCTGGCTAATTTTTCTATATATTTTTAGTTGTCCAGCTAATTTCTTTCTATTTTTTTTAGTAGAGACAGGGGTCTCACTCTTGCTCAGGCTGGTCTTGAACTGCTGAACTCAAATGATCCGCCCGTCTCAGCCTCCCAGAGTGCTAGGATTACAGGCGTGAGCCACCCCACCCGGCCTAATCCATCCTTTCAACAACACTTCAGGTCTGATTATCTATATTGTGCAGATGAGGAAACAGAGGCATAGAAAGCTTAAGATTTGAAGGCTCTTTTCCATATACTTCCCCTGAAGTGTGGTGTAGCTTAGACCTCTGGGATCTTCTTGGATTTGAATGAATACATGCTCTATTATTTACTATACAGTTTTCCCACCAGTGACCTAATCTCGAAGCCTCATTTGGGCGGTGTGAGGATTAGATGATAGGTAAACACACAGCACAGGCCCTGCCCAACAGGCTGACCTCTCTGGGGCACTGACTGTGATTACATCGCACTTGCAACGTGAACCCCCACACAGCACCACCTCATCAGAGACACAGCAGGAAATGACTTATTTACTACACTGGATCCCTCTTTCTTTTCTAAAATATGGCTCTTCTCTATTATTTCTTTAAAAGCCATAGAGTTTCTAAGAATAAAGGCAGGCAAGATCAAGAATTTCCCTCAAGGATGAAAATTATTCATTCTCCAGCTATTCAGTCAGTCCTGGGCCCAGCTATTGCCTGAGTTAGGGAACAGGCCTCTCGGCAAGAAAACAGATGTCTAAGGTCCTCGAGGAACTGTCCATGGGGAAAATACACAGCTGAAAAAGCTGCTTTGGAGTTGGCCCTGGCAAACAGAGTATCACTTTAAGAAACAAGGTTATGGCTCAAATAACCAGTTCTTCAGAGGTGGCTGGGAAATTGGATCTTTGTGTTTCACACCTGAGGAACAGCATGTAAGCACATGGTATAAATGCTGAAGCTAGGGCCACACGAATTTCTTTATGGACCAGGAATTACAACAGCTTGGTGTTTTCTCAACTTTATTTGGGGGTGATGCTGGAAAGACTTAAAGAGTTTTGAATTTTTCTTTTCTTCTTTTTTTTTTTTTAAAGAGACAGGTCTCACTCTGTTGCCCAGGCTGGAGTGCAGTGGTACAATCATGGCTCAACACAGCCTCTAACTCCTAGGCTCAAGCAATCCTCCCACCTCAGCCTCCCAAGTAACTGGGACTACAGGCACATGCCACCACGCCTGGCTAATTTTTAAAACTTTTTTTAGAGATTGGTTTTGTTATGTTGCCCAAGCTGGTCTTGAACTCCCAGTCTCAAGCAATCCACCTGCTTCAGCCTCCTGGGTAGCTGGGATTACAGGTGCCAGCCTCTGCTCCTGGCAGTTTTGATTTTTTTTAAAATTTTTTTTGAGACAGTCTTACTCTGTTGCCCGGACTAGATTGCCGTGGCATCAGCCTAGCTCATAGCAACCTCAAACTCCTGGGCTCAAGCGATCCTCCTGCCTCAGCCTCCTGTAGCTGGGACTACAAGCATGCGCCACCATGCCCGGCTAATTTTTCTATATATGTTTTTAGTTGTCCAGCTAATTTCTTTCTATTTTTAGTAGAGATGGATGGGGTCTCGTTCTTGCTCAGGCTGGTCTCGCACTACTGAACTCAAACGATCCACCCGCCTTGGCCTCCCGGAGTGCTAGGATTACAGGCGTGAG
>NW_012149108.1:291340-296115 GCF_000956105.1 Propithecus coquereli
TTTTTTTGAGAAAGAGTCTCCCTCTGTTGCCCAGGCTGCTAGAGTACCAGGGCATCAGCCTAGCTCACAGCAACCTCAAATTCCTGGGCCTAAGAGATCCTCCTGCCTCAGCCTCCCACATAGCTGCGACTACAGGTGCACACCACCACACCTAGCTAATTTTTTTTTTTTCTATTTTTAGGCACCTGGCTAATTTTTTCTATTTTTAGTAGAGACGGGGGTCTCACTCTTGCTCAGGCTGTCTCCGACTCCTGACCTCAAGTGATCCTCCTGCCTCAGCCTCCCAGAATACTAGGATTACAGGCATAAGCCACGGTGCCTGACCAATGCAAAAATAATTTATCCTGTGTTTGATACCAGATGAGACTGTAAGGGTCACATACTCCTTATGTCTACACATCATTTCCAGGTGAAGTGCTCTGAGCTCTGGCTCATTCTGATACCTAAGAAGGGCCTTCTAGGCCGTGGCTGTACAGACTGCTTTTGATTCAGCGCCTTGCAGGTTTGGGCATTATGTAAACTTTTACAGGCTTGCTGAAGGGGATGGTGCCCTCGATGCTGGTTTCCACCTGGGGTGACACCTCACCACCCTCGATCCAGGAGAATTTTGGAATGCGAGCATTGGAGTTGTAGGCCAACAGCAGCCTCACTTCCACCTGGCATGGTTCTGGAAAAAAGACAAAAGAAATCCTCTGTGATAAGGCAACTACCAGGAACTGAGAGGAAATGTCAAGTAAAAGCAAATCAAAATAGATGCAGTAGGGGTTCAAGAACATTTCTTCATCTGTCCGCGTTCTTCCCTTCACCCTCACGGAACAAAAACACTTTCCCAGCCTAAATCCTGTGAGGATGACACTGAGCCTGCAGATGTGATGCTTCTCTGTCACCTCCTCCTTGGGTCTCTGTCTGCTCCCTGCAGCTCCGAGCCATGGCTGCTGAGACAATCAGAGAGTGCACTAAAAACCCTTCTGAAAGGCCTTCCAGCCTCAGGACAGAGGACCCCAGGTGCAGGTGGCCTATTCTCAGACCCAAATAAGTGGGCTCTTCCTGTGTAGTTCAATCTCAAGCCTCAGGGCTACGTGTAGCACAGAACTCTACTTTCTTAGTGGAGAAGAAGCCATCAAATAGGAAACGGTTCTGCTAACAATTCCTCACCAGTGAACAGGAACATGTTTCCGGGACCTAAAATCATGTGAGGAAACCTTTCTTTCTTTTATTACATTATACTATAATACTGATCTAGTGTCTTTATGTGGCAGGCCGTAGCAAGGGTAGATAAGGCCTCCCATGAAGTTGCTGGCTGTATGGTTGGAAAGACAGAGACAGTTGCAATGGAGTGCAGTGCATGCTCTAATCAAGTCAGCAAGAAGTACTGCAGAGGGAGTGCAGGAAGGCTTTGGAGTAGAACACCCACTCTGTGTCAAGCACGTAGCTGCAAGAGTTCTTATCCTGCCACATCATGAAAGAAAGACTGTTACAATCTTGGAAAAAGTCCCAAGGCTCAGAGAGGTTCTAAGTGACTGCCCAAATCCACACCTGTGACAGAATCTTTGAGCCCAGTTCATAAGCTGAAGCAATTAATCTTTCTATTAACCACATGGCTTTTATAAAGAAGGAGGAGAGAATTTCAGAAAAACTTAGGGGCAAGTGCAAAGGTTAGGAACACAGTGAGCTTGGGATGTCCTCCTTAATTTTGTGCAACTGGAGCAAAAGGTGCAAGTGTTAAAGATAGGCCCAAGGCTAAGAAATTCAGAGAGTAGGAATGAGGGCTGGATGGATCTAAATTAACAAGGGCAGAGACCCCAGTACTTCTCAATGCCTCCCCAGACCTCTTCCTGGTCAATTCCACACTTCTCCCTGTGGGTCAGAGCAGATACTGGATTGCTGTCCTCCAGGAAGGAAAAGACTCACGGGCAGCCCAAGGCCACAGCAACCTAGCCAACCTCAGAGGACAGTACGACCTCTGGGTGCAGCCTCAGCATCACTAATAATTACCAGCCACGTGGCAAGCACACACCCATATAACATGAGGGCATATCTGTAATGAAACTATCACTGTTCTCTAGTACCAGGCTCCAGGTGAATCTCCCCCTAAGAGTAGAGTCAGGGTAGGTACCTGTATCAGCTTCCTACCATACTCTCCTATTCTGTCCCAGGTGGCAGGCTACAACCACAGCCCTGGCCCTCACAGCACTTTGAAGAAGCCAAATCCTGATGAGAGTGAGAGGGAGTCAATGTAGGACTCAACCCTAAAGATTTGTTTTGCCTTACCAGCATTTGATAAGAATGGCAATTCAGGCCGGGCACGGTGGCTCACGCCTGTAATCCTAACATTCTGGGAGGCCGAGGCGGGGGGATTGTTTGAGCTCAGGAGTTCGAGACCAGCCTGAGCAAGAGCGAGACCCTGCCTCTACTAAAATTAGAAAGAAATTAATCGGACAACTAAAAATATATAGAAAAAATTAGCCGGGCATGGTGGCGCATGCCTGTAGTCCCAGCTACTCGGGAGGCTGAGGCAGTAGGATCACTTGAGCCCAGGAGTTTGAGGTTGCTGTGAGCTAGGCTAACGCCATGGCACTCACTCTAGCCAAGGCAACAGAGTGAGACTCTGTCTCAAAAAAAAAAAAAAAGAATGGCAATTCAAGGCAGTGCCACAGGAGGAAAGAAGAGAGGAGAGAAAACAAGAGCGAGAAGATAGCAGGAGAAAAAGACAAAAGATCATTTAGGACAACTCATATAACCTATTCATCATGTCTGAAAGAATATATCTCTTAGGTTTCTATTCTTATTCTCATCTTAAAGATAAAGAATGTGAGACAGAGAGGCAAAGTAACTTTCTTAGGATCACACAGCAAGGAAGGCAGAATTTGAAACATGGTCTACGTCAGCAGTCCCCAACCTTTTTGGCACCAGGGACCGGTTGACCAGTTTAATGGAAGACAATTTTTCCACAGACGGCAGGCAGGGGGTGAAGTTGGGGGGAGCAGAACTCTGTGGCCCAGTTCCTAACAGGTGGCAGACCAGTAACTGCTGTGTGCTCAGTTCTTAAGTTTCATAGAAGACAGTTTTTCCATGGAAGGGAGGGGAGGCAGAGCTGGGGGGGAGGCGGAGCTCTGCAGACAGTTCCTTATAGGTTGTGGGTCACAACCCAGGGGTTGGGAACTGAAGGTCTATGTGACTCAAAGCATATGGGAGCACCCTGCCTCCCAGAGGAGAGGCCCCCAGTGGGGAGCTGCTGAGGGACTAGAATAGCTCCCTAGAAACACCAGGCCCCAGCTCCTGGTTTAGGAGAAAGAAGGCACAGGTGCATTTAGAACGAGATGTTTCACCTTAGTACCCCAGACCAGAAGAGAGCATAGTACAACGAAACACAAGGGATTTGAGAGTTAGGAAATTTAAGTGCCAGTCTCAGTACTATCACGGATCACCTATTTGGGCCTCTAATTATGCATCTGTAAAATGAGGATGAGAATACTAATTCCCACCACATAGTTGGTCTAAGGATTAAATGAATTTTTATTGCATGCTTATAATCTTGTATTCAATTTTCGTTATTTGTTGAATACCTACTACATGTCAGGCACAAGGGATACAGGATATAGTGGCACTGGGGATGGAGAGGTAAAGATGAGCAAAGCTCCCTGCTCTAGTGGAGCCTACATTCTCACGGGCAAGTCAGTAAACGCTTCAATGAGAAAACATCTGACACTACTAAGTATTATACAGAGAATTAAAACAGGGATTTGTAATAGTGACTGGGTAGTGAGCTCTCGGAGGAGGTGATCCTGGATAAGTTATAACTCTTCAGGCTCAGGACAGCCTGACTATACCAAAAGCGAGATCTGCAATGAACTAAGACATCTTGAGAGGAAATGAGGCCTCGTGGCAAGAACCGGGAGCTTGGGAGCAGACAGCCTGGGTTCTGGCTCTGGCTCTGGCAATGACTTGCTATGTAACCAGGGACAAGTCAGTAGCCCTCTCAAGACCTTTCACATTTTTTGAGCTCTAACACGCTGTGATTTGCTTTCCTGATCCTTGTCCCTCCTAAAATGATGCTGTCCCACAGCATTTGCTGGCCCATATATAAGTCCCTTCATCAGAAGATATCAGAATAAGGACTCTACTATCCTGTGGGGCTAGTGCTTTGGCATACAGTGCAAAAATGTGCCAGGAAGCAAGGATATGGAATGAGGGATGCTCAGGGAAGCAGATCCTGGGTAAAAGAGGTGCTGGAGGCTCCTGCAACTATGCCAAACCCAGGGTCACTAGAACCCCAAAGGGGCTGCCCTAACATTCAAAAGCACCTTGTGAAGCTTTATAAAGTCATCAGTGCCCATCCAACACCCCTAACAGAGGGAAACCATTAACAATGGCCTTAAGTAATTGTTTATATATTTTAAAACGAAGAGTGAAAGAAAATTCCAAAAGACATCCCCCTATTTCTAAAATAAACCAAATTTGGCAGTTGTTACCTCCAGTAACAACTATGCTCCTGAGTCCTCTTCAGTGATTTAGGAAACACCACTGAGCCCAACTGTCCCAATATTTTAGGTTCTGCAGACTGTCTTTTTTTTTTTTTTTTTTTAAGATTTCCAAAGCAGCCTTGCAGACTTGAAATGTAATGTCTTTTGCACTTGCATTCTCACATTTTATTCTTATGGACTAAAAATCCTCACAACTAATTTGTAGATTAAGAATTATCATCTTGGCCGGGCGCGGTGGCTCACACCTGTAATCCTAGCTCTCTGGGAGGCCGAGGCGGGCGGATTGTTTGA
>NW_012149108.1:296515-315338 GCF_000956105.1 Propithecus coquereli
GCTCACAGCAACCTCAAACTCCTGGGCTCAAGCGATCTTTCTGCCTCAGCCTCCCGAGTAGCTGGGACTACAGGCATGCGCCACCATGCCTGGCTAATTGTTTCTATATATTTTTTTTTAGTTGTCCGATTAATTTCTTTCTATTTTTAGTAGAGACGGGGTCTCGCTCTTGCTCAGGCTGGTCTGGAACTCCTGAGCTCAAATAATCCACCCGCCTCGGCCTCCCAGAGAGCTAGGATTACAGGCGTGAGCCACCGCGCCCGGCCCCAGTGGCAGAGTTAAGACAAGAAAATAGTTGCCTGGCATCAAAACCAGGGCCCCTTCCATGAGATGCCATTCTATTGTAATCTGCTGTATATTTTCTAATAGAATCCTGTTCCTCATGCCATCAAAGCAGTGTAGCAAATTAGTGCAAATGTACCCACTTTGAGCTTATAAACTCCTTAATGACTCAAGTTCAATCCTTGGCAAGCCTCATTTAACCACATATGTTTTCAAACTGCGAAAGCCAAATGTTAAAGGGTGGATGTGATCTCCAGGCGCATACTGTCCTGCTCACCCTGGCCCACTGACTCCTTACCTGTCCAGGCAGTGTGGGAGAGGTACACCTGGGTGATGAGCCGGTGCCGCCCGGGGCCAGGATTCCGGAAGTCTGCTGGCTTAGGGTGGATCATCTGAGCCTGGCCATCTGGATATAAGACCTAAGAGGTAATAGAAATAAGAAAAAGAGGCAGAAAAAAGATGAGCTTTTAACAAAATTGAGGGTGACATCTGTTATGATCCCCAAAACAGGAGAAGAAAAATGGTATCAGCCTTCATAAAAGACTTCTCCTTGAGAGGAGGTCAATATGGTAGACATCTGTATACTCCCTGCCCCAACATGAGGCAGTGTTCAGTAAATATTTCCTGACTTCATGGTGAATGACTGATAGGAACAGAGTGTCTACTAAGCACGAGGACAGGTAAGAATAATAATTCTGACCTTGAAAAGCCTTCCCAGGCACTCCCATCAGAGTGACTCTCCCTCTCTGGCTTTGAATCATATCATAGCTCAGCATCCATCACCAACTACCATGTATTAAGAGTTATTTTGTAACTGTATTCTCTCCACTGGATTTCAAGCAGCTAGGAAGTAATTTACCTGTCTCTTTATACAGAGAGAGTGCTCAGTGAAGACTCTTCTCAAATCACTGACCAGTTCCTCAAATCTCACGAACTGCCACAAAGTTCTTTCCTTAGTATCTGGCGGGTGGGGGTTCCTAGCTACCTGTGTAGAGGGCCTATTACACTGCACAATGTGCAAATGAACTAGAGGAACAAAATTAAGTTATCCTAGGACCAGACAGGACTTGCTCTACGTAAATATAACGGCAGAGGAGGGAACCACGCAGGCCTTCCAACTTTAACTATGGGTGACACATCTCAGCCCACTTCCCCACAATCTTCTTTCATGTCTCCTTAAGCCTTGGGGCTCCCCTCTCCCCCGATTTTACCCTTATTTCTTAAAGCTGCTACTCCCCACTCTTACATGACCCCTAAACCTACTACAGCAGAAAGATGCAGGTGTCCCAGCTTCCTGATCCTTATTGTCTTTAAAGAGAAGTACTTGGGCTTCATGTTCTAAGAAGGAGGGCACAGGAGGGCTGAAACAGTAATGAGCATGGAAAACAATGACAAAGGGTGCAGAATCTCCCACAATTCTCAACAAAACTGCCCTTGGTGAAAGGCCTTGATGCCTTCATGAAATGGTTGCTGGAAACCTTCCATCATCCTCTACTACTCCCATGAACGGGGCTTAGAAATCTGTGGCCCAAGGAGGTCAGGGGAAGAAAATGGGCAGTATGAATTAATTATATTCTGAATTTCAGAGCAACTAAAAATTGTATCTCCTCTTATCATTAGGTATATAATACAGTAACCTGGATTAGGCTAACAAAAGTGTAACTAAATGGAGTTCCTGGAGGGTCTGCTTTAAAGAATAGATAAACGTTATTATTATTATTTTTTTTAGGCTAGTCAAATGAAGCAGTGGGCAGATATACATTGTTTTAACAGAGAACGTAATCTCCATGTAATCTCTGAGGCATGTTTACTGCTACATCTCTAGCACCTGAAGCATTGCCCAGAACAGAGGAAGTATTCAGCTGTGGTGGCTGGACTGGATGGCACTTTCAAACCACTGGAGCTGTCCCACGATGAGGCAGTGAGTCTCCCATCTCCCCACCTATAAGGCACCCAAACAGTTTAGCCCTGCATGTAGTAGAGGTGCTTGAGAGGGATTTTCACGATAGACTCTGGCAGATGATCCTTAAATAACTGGCCTGCAAACTCATTTATGCTCAGTTGGTCAGTGAACTTTTTTTCAGCTACAATGTAAAATGGTGGCTCTCATTAGAAATCACTAATTACACATTAGAATCACCTATGAGCTCTTAAAATAAATACTGGTACCCATGAGCCCTACTCTGAGGATTCTGATTTAATTGGTATAGGCTGAGGCCTATTCATCAGTACTTTTTTCTTTTCTTTCTTTTTTTTTTTTTAGAGACGGGGTCTTACTCTGTTGCCCAGGCTGGAGCAAAGTGGTGCCATCACAGCTCACTGGAGCCTTGAACTCCTGTGCCCAAGCAATCCTCCTACATCAGCCTCCCAAGTAACTGGCACTACAGGCATGCGCCAAAACCATACCCAGCTGATTTTTTTTTACTTTTTGTAGAGACAGGGTCTCACTATGTTGCCCAGGCTTGTCTCAAATTCCTGGGCTCAAGCAATCCTCCCACCTTGGCTTCCCGAAGTGCTGGGATTATAGGTGTGAGCCCATCAGTACTTTTTAATGCTTTCTGAGTAATTCTAAAGTGCAGCTGGAGTGGAGAACTACTACTGTGGAAAAAACACTGCAATACAACTTCACAGCTAGCTGACAATTAGTCCTCTGCAGGTCTCATAATTTATAATAATTCCTATAGGGAAACCAGAAAGCTTGTTCCTCTACTGACACCATAGCCAAAAAGTATCATCTTCAGGGCCTGATTCATCCTTACCTCCTTCAGGAAGCCTTCCCTGCCTCCTCCAGACTATTTTTCTGTCCTCTGATTGTACTTCCTGCAAGTGCTTGTATCTCTGCTTTTACTCATAACCCTTCTGCTTAGAATACCTCATTTTGCCCTTCTCCTTATTCATCCTTTCAGATCCCACCCATGTACCAGCATCTCCACAAAGCCTTTCCTTTCCTCAGCCTCCACCACACTCTCCAAATTAAGTGCCTCTCCAGAGTACTCTTAATTTACCCTGTGCATGTCTAATCATTGACCTTCTGTTTTATAAGTGCCTGTTCATTTGTCTGTCTCTCAGTGAAACTATGGGCATCTTGAGAGCAAGAACGGTGACATATTTATCCTGGCAACCCTGCACTTATTAGCATGTGCCACAGAGTAAGCACTATTGCATGGAAGGACAAAAGGATGGACGAATGGGTAGTAAGTACTCTTTGTGGCACTTTCATTACAGACTGAATTGATTAGTGTCCTGCTGCATCTCTCATATGTGTGGTTTTTTTTGTTTGTTTTTGGTTTTTATTTCAGCATATTATGGGGGTACAGGTGTTTAGTATGTTTCCCTTCCCCCGCTCCCCCCCAAGTCTGAGTTTCAAGTGTCTCATGTGTTTTTAACACATCTATTTAGCTTGGGAAAAAATATTTCCTAGTGATCACTTTTTCCCACCCATAAATTTTATTTGCTAGCTGATGCACCCACAGCCTGAAAACAACTTGTTTATTACAGTTTGCTGTAATAAAAGGCCAAGTCTTAACCTCAAATTGTAAGATTACAAAGCATCTTGTCATTTAGTGAACCCTTACTGTGTGCTGGTGGCTTCATATACATTATCTCATTTCAATGTCAACTACTCCTATTTGTCATTCACAGAATCTGAGGCTCAGCATTTACAGTAACTTGCTCCAGACCATACTCAACAGTAGAGTCGGGATTTTAGCCCAGGCTCTTTTCCACAGAGGCTCATCTCTTCTGTTCCAGTTTCTGTCCCTCAAGTAGAGACTATCGGGGTACTACAGTTAAATACTTCAATACAAGGGCAGTCTAGAAGCTCCATGGGGACCAAAACTTGACAGACCTGGACCTTCACAGTGCTCTGAGGATCTTGCACATGTTCTAGGGTTGCATCAACATCCAGGGCCACCACCAAACCAGACGTAAACCGCAAGGGGTTGTCTGACTCGCCCGCTGGCTCAATGATGGTGGCTGAGGCTTTGTGGATCTGTAAGTAAGAAGAAAATACGATGATTCTAAGGTTACGTCACCCTGGGCAACAAAACATGATCCTTGCCCTTCTGTCTCCTTATCTAATGGGTAAGCATGTGGGAGCCAGTCAGAGGAAGGGCCCTAGCCCAGCTGCTCCACTGGTCAAAGAAGACCACCAGGGCGAACAGTTTTGACTGCCTGGACAGATTTGGCCTGAAGGGCTATGACACAGACCCTCACCTGCTCTGGAAGGGGGAGGTGCAGGAAGGTACTCTGCCGCAGCATGGTCTGTAGAATTTTGACCACTTCTGCAGGTTTGGATGTCATAAGTCGGGGCATAAGGTCAAGAAGTTTGTCCACAAAGCTGTCTTGCATGTGGGGCAAATCAGCGATGAAACACCTGGAAGAACAAACAAAAGCAACTGACTACACAGTCATTTACCATAGGCTGAGGCCCAGACATCTGACAAGCCCTAAAGCAGGAGTGAAGAACTGAGAGAAGCTCACAGTTCATGAGAGACAGACAGGTACCCAGATAATTATGCCTTAGTGACATGATCATCATAAAAGCCTGTTTGTTGAGTAACCACTATGTGTCAGGCATACTCTTAAGTGTTTTACATGATGTTATTTAATACTTCCAGCAATCCTGTGCACCATTAGAATTTTTTTTTTTTTTTTTGAGACAGGGGGTCTCTCTCTCTCTCTCTCTCTCTCCTCTCTCTCTCCTCTCTCTCTCTCCCCCTCTCTCTCCCTCTGTTACTTGGGATAAGAGAGTACAGTGGCATCATCATAGCTTACTGCAACCTCAAACTCCTGGGTTCAGGTGATCCTCCTGCCTCAGCCTCCCAAGTAGCTTGGACTACAGGTACACATCATCACCCTTGGCTAATTTTTAAATTTTCTGTAGAGGTGGGATCTCACTATTTCCCTGGTCTCAAACTCCTGACCTCAAACGGTCCTCCCACCTCCACCTTCCAAAGTGCTAGGATTACAGGATTACAGGTGTGAGCCACCATGCCTGGCAATTTTTTTTTTATTCATATTACAGATTCATTAATTAACTTAACAAATATGTTTATAGGGCCTACCAAGTGCCAAGTACTATTCTAGAAACTGGGAGCATAAAGTAAACAAGAGAGAAGAAAGTGACTATTTCAATGGAGCTTATATTCACGGGATGGGAACACTGAGACTCTGAGAGGATGATGTTGCACTGAAGTTCAGAAAAGTTAAGTAAGTTATTCCCAGCTCCAACTGATTCAAAGGTACTTCTGCCTTGTGGAAGGGGATAGTCACAAAACATTTCACTAAGGAGGTAGTATCTGTGCAGGAACTCAAAGGCTGAACTAAGAAAGAATATGCAGCTCTAGTTAACAATAAATGAGAAACTTTGGTAATTCAGAGCCATCGTGTTTCCAAAAACCTCTTCAACCTAATTGTGCAAAAATAGACTCTCTACCTTAAAGAATCTAAAACCACATGTAAGACAAGAACTTCTTCAAATTTGAAACCAGGATCTTAAAGAGCCAAGCTAGACTGTAGCATCTGATAGAGAGCATCAACTGTTGGTGAAGGTGGTACCGCAACTCAGCCCTATGGGAAGCTATCACCACCCAAATGAAAAATGAATGAGAGGCACAGAGTCACAAAAACCCCAGGTCTCGTGAGGTTCATGAGGACAGGGACAATGGGTAGAAGAAATGAAATATTAAACTTAATTAAGTGCTTCACAATCCTACAAATGTCTTCCTCCCAGTATTATACTGCCAGCACACCACAGGTCTGGTTACCACCTTGACTCCCACTTATTCATCAAGCCTTCCATTCATCTACTGCATCTGTTTTAACTGATTCACTTCATAGCAAACTCTGAGAAAACATATCTATTTTACAAAATAAAATTTACCTAAAGAATTACAGAACAATTCTTTGTAGATTACAGAGAAATATTAAAGTTTAAGAACAATAGGAACAGAAGTAAAAAAAATAGACAAGTTGTCGTTTTTTTGTTTTTTTCCCCAACAAAAGAGTTTTCAAGTTTTCTTCACAATACTTGTCATTTTATGGCCAGCCTGAGTGCTGAATCCAAATGATTCCTGATGTTCTTATTATTCAGTTGTATGCTTAGTTTTGAAGACCTAACTTCAAAGAAAGTTATATACCATTAAAGAAAATACCAAATTAGGGCACACTGCCACAGATGATAGTTTGGTTGCATGGGCTAAATCAAGGAATCTGACTTGTGATTGCTCTTGTTACCTGTAAGTGCCATTCTCTGCAAAACCAAGATTTAAAAAGCGAGGAGAGTTACAAAATACTTACCTCTGAAAAAAGTCCACTTCCTGTAAAAATTTTTCACACATCCCAAATAAGGGGTCAACTCTGTAGAAAAGAAATGCACAACAGATAATAATGATAAGCAATTTGCTTGTGAAATCTGCATACTGGGGAGCGAGGACCAAGGGTCCCAGAAACCTGAGCCTATGTGAAAGGAGAATGAGCATATCACACTATAAAATGATCTCTAAAAGGACTATAGTAATAGACATTGGGGACTTGGAAGGCAGGAGGGTGGGATGAGAAATTACCTAATGTGTACACTACGTACACTATTCAGGCAATGGCTACACAAAAAACCCAGACTTCACCAGTAGGCAATATATCCATGTAACAAAACTGCACTTGTACAACCTAAATCTATAAAAACTAAAAAAAAAAAATCTCTAAAAGAAATAGAGGACTAGGGACCTAGAGGAAAATATAAGTCAGGATTTTGAGACCTGATTAAACCACTGCAGTGCCCATTAAGCTCAATAAACATTCAAAATCAAAGACTATCACAGGCTATACTTGGCACCAGATTCACTAAGGATACAAGACAGCAGCACAGCTTATAGGTAGTACAGTGTCAAGTTCTCCTTCTGTAGGAATCCTTGCAGCAGTCCACATAGCAGTCTGGGAGCTTTGATCCCGCAGCTGACAGGAGTACAAGGAGATGAGATCCACATCAGCCAGGTGTGGAGACCATCCTAGCTTAGAAGCCCCATTTTCCATAGATGCAAATATCTCTTGAAACAACTCCATAGGCATAGCCTCCAGGGACCCCACAATGGATATGTCCAGTTATAAGAATCACTGCACTCAATGAAGCCCAAAGCTATGATGTCTGCATATGGAAATTGCAGTTCATTTATATTTCCTTCTAGTCTAGATGCAATTTACCCAGAGATCATTATTTTCATAGCAATACAGGCTACTATTAATAATATAGTTGACATTATCAGAGTTCCAGGGAGCACACCCGGAAAGTTAATCAAAGGCAAATCCTCATGCAAAATGGAAAAAGGTTTTCTTACTACTTTGCCCACAGACACAGATGTTGTTCCTTCCTCTCTATCTTGGTTTCTTTACCCTCACACTACTTAAGAAAAAGTTTTCATTTTAGTAAAAACTTATTGCATACGTAAATAATCCAGGCAACATAGGAAGCCAATATAACTTACTAACATATATGTATTTTTTGAGACAGAGTCCTGTTCTGTTGCCCAGGCTAGAGTGCCGTGGCAACAGTCTAGCTCACAACAACCTCAAACTCCTGGGCTCAAGTGATCATCCTGCCTTAGCCTCCCAAGTAGCTGGGACTATAGGCGTGTACCACCACACTAGTCTAATTTTTTCTATTTTTTGTAGAGACAGGATCTTGCTATGTTGCCCAGGCTGGTTTCAAACTCCTGGCCTCAAGTAATCCTTCTGCCTCAGCTTCCCAAAGCACTGAGATTACAAGCATGAGCCACCACACCCAGCCTAATACCATCATTCTTAAGATGTATCTTTATTTTAAAAAATACCAACAGTTTCAATCAAACTATGGCGGCCAGGTGCAGTGGCTCACACATGTAATCCTAGCACTCTGGGGAGCCAAGGTGGGAGGATCACTTGAGGTCAGGAGTTCGAGACCAGCCTAAGCAAGAGCGAGACCTCATCTCTACTAAAAATAGAAATAAATTAGCTGGACAACTAAAAATGGAAAAAATTAGCTGGGTGTGGTGGCACATGCCTATAGTCCTAGCTACTCGGGGGGCTGAGGCAGGAGGATTGCTTGAGCCCAGGAGTTTGAGGTTGCTGTGAGCTAGGCTAATGCCACTGTACTCTAGCCTGGGCAACAGAGAGAGACTCTGTCTCAAAAAAAAAAAAAAAAAAAAAAAAAAAATCAAACTATGGCACATCATCAAAATATCTGATTTCAGAGAAGTTATAATAATAAAAAATGTGCATCTGAGAATCAAAGAAACGTGGCAACTCCCATTATCAAAAAGTCTTATAGCTACAATCACATTGAGCTCCTATTAAGTACCAAGTACCATGCTAAGTGTTTTTTACATGTATTATCCCATTTATTCTTCATAGAAATGCCACGAGATAGATGTTATCGTTTTCATTTTGCAGACAGGGAAACAAGGAACAGAGAGGTTAGAAAACCTGTCCATAATCAAACAACTATTAAGAGGAAAAGTCAGGATTTGAACAAAGTAGTCTGACATCACAGTACGTCCTCTTAATTTGCCTTTACTGTTCAGGAAAAAGCTTACTAGTACCTTCAGAAGAGATAAAGTGGTTTCTGGAACTAAATTCTTAAAGAAATCTATCAAACAGGACAATATAGAATGTCCTTGTTGCCAGATGAAGTCCGATGTTGTGCTACAGGTTTTGGAGAGCCACTGGAGGGATATTCGCAAGAGAGAGACATGATCAGACTGCAACGGATCTAAGCTGATCCAAGAACAGAACTTGGAACATCAGAAAAAATGAATAGATCACACATCCCTTAGCTCGTCTTTCCTAAATCTCATTTTACTTATCATTAACCTTGGTGTAATGTCTGAATGCATTTGGAAGTGTCTTTGAAAAGAGCATGCCACACCTTTTGGCTAACCTCACAACTTACCCTCGAGTAGTTCGTGCCGTTACTATAAGTTGCAAAGCTTTGGCCTGCAGCCTCATGTGATGTATGATCACCACTTGCTTATTCTCCACACCACTGTACATGAACTCCATTTTGTAGGTCTCTTCCATGATCTATAAATAAAAGGTAATTAACAATCAGCAAAAATATCATAGTCTTAACTAGAGAGCAGTACAGAATTCTACTATTTAATGATCTTAGGTAAATCTCTGAATTGAGATTTTAAGTCTCTATGCTTTAAATGTTGAGAGAAATTAGTACAGTCTGTCTTGTGAAAAGAGAATAAATTATTTTGTCAATTACAAAAAAAAAAAAAGACTTTCATCTGGTAATAAAATCATCTTACTTGTTGATATGAAGATATGAAGGTTTAATCATTGATAAAATTGCAAAGCACTGAAAGCATTGCTTGTTACCCTAAACCAAACCCACTGTGCAGCTGGAACATATTAATATATATTATGCACAGAAACCCAATCCCCAGGAACTCCTCAAGAATTAAGCGCAGGAACCATTAACTACATGTTAGTCATCCAGACTGCTCTATAGGCCTGGTCTGTTTGAGGGAGTTTGAGAAGGGAATTAAGTGCAGAAAACAGTGTCTATGACCCCAGATCAAGTCCAGAGGATCTTAAGTTCTTGCTGAATTCTATCCAAATAAGATACTTCCATCCAAATGATGCTTCTCTTTCCCTTCTGTGCTTGCCTCCCTTTGAACACTTTAGGGTCAGAGAAATGACTCTAGGCTCTCCTACAATTGGCAGTAAGTCAAGTTAATTATGTGGTACCTCAGTTTCTCTATCTATAAAAAGGGAAGAAATAGCACCACCAACATAAAATTTAAAGTATCAAATGGGGCATGGAAAGTGCTCAGTACAGTATCTGGTATATAGCAATGGTAATTCCTTTTCTCTCTTCCTTCCAAACTACTACTCCCCAGTCCCATCCTTCCCAATATGGTCCAATTTGGGGTTCTAATCATTAAGTGCTACTCCCCTACAATAAGCCACATACCAGGTCTGAGAGGGAGTCTAGATCAGATGAGAGATTGGGTGGTATAGCAGAAAGAAAACAGATTCTTGGTATCAAAGGACCCTGACCCTACAACTTATATAGCTCTATGAATTTAATCCTCCTAAGCCTTAACTGCCTCTTCTGTAAAATGAACATAATATTTATTCTTATCTAATGGGATTACCGTGAGGGTTAATTAAGATAACAGACTTGAAATCATTTAGGGAACTGTAATGTAATAATCACAGTCACCATCATTAGCTTCTTACTGGGTCATACACAGATTGACTATCTGGAAGACATGATTCACAAGAGTTCACCAAGTCTCAATATTTGAGGACAAAGGGGAACTGCTCAAAGCTAGAAGAAAATAAACTCAAGGCAAATAAAAGTAAATGCTACTTAATGAACTAATTAGAAATTTAAGGAACTTTTTTTTTTTTTTTTTTGAGACAGAGTCTCACTGTGTTGCCCAGGCTAGAGTGCCGTGGCGTCAGCCTAGCTCACAGCAACCTCAAACTCCTGGGCTCAAGTGATCCTCCTGCCTCAGCCTCCTGAGTAGCTGGGACTATAGGCATGCGCCACCACGCCCGGCTAATTTTTTCTATATATTTTTAGTTGTCCAATTAATTTCTTTCTAATTTTAGTAGAGACGGGGTCTCGCTCTTGCTCAGGCTGGTTTCGAACTCCTGAGCTCAAACAATCCGCCCACCTCGGCCTCCCAGAGAGCTAGGATTACAGGCGTGAGCCACCACACCCGGCCAGGAACTTTTTAACATTCAAGAAATGGGACAGGCTAAAGAGATAACCTCAAAATTAGTTAAGCTATATTTTCACATGAAAAATTCATAGTATTTATTAGATTTTAGCATATCGGAAATACAAACTGATATTTTGGAACACAAAAGAATCTTAGAAATCATCTATTTCAACTGACACACTTTACAGAGGAAAAAAAATCCAGAGAGGTTAAGTAACTTGCTCAATATCACTCAGCAAATTAGAGGCAGACCTGGGACTAGAACTTACTCCAAAGTTAATGCTGTGTCCCCTAATTATGCTGCTTCTCATATCACTGACTTCTGTCACAGCCTGAAATTAGGGAGGCCACAGAACAGGCATGGGGCCATGGGAAGGCCTCTGGCTCTACCTTGGACTGGACAATTCCTTGGAGAGAGATCTATCAGAGAGGAAGGTCTGAATAAGCTTACCTGTTTTGCTGCTGCTGAGGCCAAATCACTCTGCCTCAAATATAAAGGGGCAGCTACATTCCACAGCTTTTCCTGTAAGGCCTACACAGACAAATTAGGAGAGAACAGAATACTGACATCACAAAGACTGGCATATCATTTGAGATTTATGTTTTTGTTTTGCTTTGAAAGTCTACCATGAATAGGACTCCCTCTCAATCAATCTTATTCTTTAAGCCAGTAAGTACTAGCTATTATGGAGAAAGAGGAGACCAATGGTTTGGGCTAAATGAATTGCTGCCCATTTGATCAAATTCCTGGCCCCAAGGCCCTGAGTCACACACCAGTGTTTGGAAGCACAGTGTACTGTGTAGCAAGCCAGCTTCCTGAGCTCTGCGTGCTCCTTGTTTCCAGAGCCACTGGACTACCTGAGCCACCTAGACCCTTCTTCCTTGACTGTGGCTCTTTTTTCTTTGCCCATCTGCTCATTATGCTTTGAATAACCAACCCCCTGTTCACTTTAGCAACATACCCAAACTAGAAATTGAGCAGCTTTTCCTAGATTCCTTCCTCTCTTAATCTTTCTACATTCAATACCATCACTTACAGCCATGGATTTTACCTTCCATCTCTCTCCTTACCTATCCATCCACATGACCTCATCTCTTATCTAAACCTCTGTTAGAGCCTCTGATTTTCTCAGTCCTTCTTAATTACAGATGTAATAGAATGACATTTCAGGAAACCTACACTAACACTGTCCAACAGAAACATAATGTGAGCCAAATATGAAATTTTAAATTTTCTATAGCCACATTTTAAAAATTAAAAATAGGTGAAATTAATGTTTTTTTAAAAAGTTTATTTAACCCAGTATATCTAAGATATATACCAAGCAATATTTTTTAAATTACTAAGATAGTTTACATTTTTTTCATACTAACTTTAAGAAATTCAGTGTTTATTTTGTACTACACCATATCTCAGTTTGAACTAATAACATTTCAAGTCTCAATAGTCACATCTATCTGGTGGCTATCATATTAAATAGCAGTAGGTCTAGACTATAGATAGACTATGGAAATGTATTAAATATTTACTTCCAGTCATTTCTCACATGCCTGTTTTTTATATAGTTGTAGTCAGAAAGCACAATTAATTTTGTATCCTTTCTTGGGATTTGGATCATAATCCCACAAAACAATCTCAAACATTGAAATTATAAAAGACTAAAATCCCGAATGAAATCTTGAAAGCCCAGTTCTGGGGAGGGAATTAGTGTATTTCGGTTGCCTGCAGGATAGGTCCATCATGTTAGTTGCATCGTGTTAGTTGGAACTATTACCTTGTTACTGTCTTTAATTTGGAATTTAAGTATGGTTTAAGGAGCTGTGTATAGGTGCCAAGTTGACAAGGGGTGGACTTGTGGGCTTAATTTTAGGTGTCATTTTGATCGGATTAAGGAATACCTAGAAATTTGGTAAAGCATTATTCTGGGTGTGTCTGTAAGAGTGTTTCAAGAGAAGAACAGTGTGTGCGTCTGAGTGGACTAGGTGGGGACTATCTGCCCTCAATGTTGGGGGGCCCCATCCAATCAGCCAAGGGCCCAGAAAGAACAAATACAGAGGGCAAAATGATCTCTCTCTGGCAGGTGGGACAGACGTTTCTTCTGTTGCCTGGATATCAGAAATTTGACTCCACAGAAGTGCATTATCACAACACTGACTTTGTAAGGATTGTGCATATACGCAAAAGAATTGAAACTTCCTCAGTAAATGAATAGATTTTCTTTTTGAACAACTGCATTTGGAAAAGATAAAATTTCTCAAGATCTCAGCTCATTGGGTGACTACATATGCAGAAGTTACCCATAGCAGTTTTCCACTGATCTTATCAAAAGACTTAGCTTGTTTGTCACATTTCAGATGATTACAGTTATTATATGAAGCTAGGTGCACACAACTACCAACTATAGTGATATACATTTATACATTTCCCTTTTTGATCTATTTCTTTATCAATATGGTCCCTCCATTCATAACTGTTCTACCCATGCAACTGTCATTAGTATACCTGTTTTATGCTTGCAAAAATGTTATTGTTGCCTATTTTATTGCGTAAAGTGGCCTATGAAGTGTTCTGTTGTGTTGTTATATGTTTCTCAAAAAAATCCCCTTTAAAAAATAGAAATAAGTATCTTTTAAAGAATTTTTAATTTATTTTTTCCAGAATTATAATTTTGGGATTTTGATCTTTTCAGGATTGTGATTTTTGGGATTTCAGACATTAAAGTTTTTGATTTTTTGGGATTTCAACATTCAGGATTACGGTGTTCAGGACTGTGTCCTTCAGGATTATAATTGGCTCCCCTTTTTTTGGGTATATAACATTATACCCTAAGTATTCTGTCATGTTATTGTACAATTTTTCATAAAGATCATTACTGACTATAGAATACAGTGTTGTACCACAATGTATTTAGCTCTTCTCTTATTATTAAACACATCTGTCTCAGGGTCTAGGTCTGGGCCCCATACCTACTTGGTTACTTGACAATGAGAAACAAACATACTTCTGTGTTCCTTTTAGGAGTAATCTCATCTAATTTTTCTCCCCCATATTTTGCCACTATAGAAAAGTAGATTCTTTTCAAAGGACTCCTTGTATTCCTGGGGTTTCACAGAGGCTTGGAAAAGGCAAACAACTTTGCAAAGGGGCACGAAGGAACTTCTTAGGGTGATGCAAATGTTCTATTATGTTGCTTGTGGTAGTGGTTACACAGGTATATACATTTGAAAGAATTTATCTAGCCTGACAAGGACTGTTTATATACCAACTTGACTAAGTGTACACGCCCACCTTCACATGTATACAAACACACCACCTGCACAACCCAATGTAGAACATTTAGCACAAGCTACATATCTTACATTAGAAAATCATTTTGACTTCCCCATTTATTCTGACTTTGGTCAAATATCATTAATCACATTGAAGACTCTGAACATTTAGAACTAAAGCCAAGATAAAGGTTTATCAAGTGAGAAGTGCTCTCTTATATCCTAAGACTAAATTTATAACAAACTCTGCTGCAGAAACTAGTTTAATTGGCTTTTTATTTTTTATTTTTTTAAAGTTTTAAAGGTTTCTCTTTGAAAATACATTCAACTTCATTCACAAAACACTAAAGCACTATATTACAAGGATTAATTATGTGGTTATGGATTATAATAAACTAAGCATGCATTCATAAAACTGAAAAAATATAAAGAAACACACTGAAAAAAGCAGTGTAAAAATAGACAACTTATATAGTTAAATAAAAATTACAAAGGTCCTGAGCCAATTAATGATTGATAACAATGTCATTGAAAAATGCCTTTAGATTTCAATAAAATCCGCTGCTTATTTCTGAATGCATAGTCCGTGAAGAAACTGAAGTTGCAGGGTAGATAATAGTCAGGAATTATCACGCCAAGTTAATTTTATACCACAAAAATACAAGTTTGCTATACTTAAAAGTACCTTATTATTAATGCTAGAATGAGGTGCTCCTCAGTAAAAAATACTGATCAGATAACAAGAATGGCATGAGATAGGACATGTGACAATTACACCATTCACATACTGACTTTCAGTACCCTGGTTATATTTTGATTTTTAATAAAGATGAATTTCAAAGGCCTCCCTGGGAGGCAAAATATAGAAAAATTATGATACCCTTAGTTTCTAACACAACAAAATTAAATAGCTTCTTGGGTGCCAATTTTATGTACATATATTATCTGACTATTTAGAATGAAATGCTAGCAAGTTGGTCTTTTTAAGAGCAATGAAATCAACACTTTAACAAAATAAAATGAGCACTTTTAAGAAACTAATATAAAAATTCATACAAGTCCTTTGCTAATCAAATTATATAAAACATTTAAAAATCCTTAGGAATCCTTAAAATCCATTTAGAATCCTTGGGATTCTAATTAAAATGATTATTCAGTCTGCTCTAATTATATGATGAAAAGAATTCTCCAAAAATTTACAAACTCAAATATCTATGTAAGTTAATATTTCTTTAATTCGAGACAAATATAATGAACTATATGCAGCATACATAATTTCTCCATTGCTAAGTGGTTGCATAAGACCATGTTTTTCAACCTACAGCCTTAAACACTGCTGGCCCCATGAAAGTGCATTCTTAGCATCACAATCATAAACATAATGGATCCAAACCAACCTTGATGAGAAGTAGTTGACACCGAAGATAGGCAGCAGAGAAGTCAGCTACTCCTGCCAACTCAGACTGAAGTTCTCCAAGTCTTTGCAGATCCCTACAGTAAATAAAACCCCAAGCCAAACACAATAAAGATAATGCCACCAACATTACCAGAATAAAGATAATGCCACCAAGGTCATGTCAAAAGCATTTTACCATTTTACACCTAGTAAATTGGTTATAAATTTTTAAGTGACAACACCAAATGATAGAGTGGTTATAATGAAACTGGTTTACTCACACTCTGATAGCAGTTTAAGATGATACAACCATTTTGGAAAACAAAACTGTACTATGTTATAAAAGCAACATACACGTGGTATGAAGGTATGAAGAAGCTTTATACTGAAAAGTAATCCTAAGGGAAATAGTCAACAGAAATGAAATGTTTTATGCCCCGTAATATTCATTGTTGTGTGGACTATTACAGTGAGACTCTCTAACTACTTGAATATCCAATGGTAGAATTGTTAAATAAATTAGGGTACATCCAGTCAATGAAATATATTTCAGCCAATAAAATAAAAATAATGTGCATGATCTCAATGTGCTTTTTCAGTTCCTTCTCCCAGCTATGCTTTATTTTCCAAGTATTTTATACAATGAACAAGTACTTTTTGTATCAGAAAAAAATACTTTTTTAAAAAGGTATTCTGGGGTGGGCGCGGTGGCTCACGCCTGTAATCCTAGCATTCTGGGAGGCCAGGCGGGTGGATCGCTCAAGGTCGGGAGTTCGAGACCAGCCTGAGCAAGAGCGAGACCCCCGTCTCTACTAAAAATAGAAAGAAATTATCTGGACAACTAAAAAAAACCAACCAAACAAACAAACAAACAAAAAATATATATATATAAAAAATTAGCCGGGCATGGTGGCGCATGCCTGTAGTCCCAGCTACTCGGTAGGCTGAGGCAGGAGGATCGCTTGAGCAAAGGAGTTTGAGGTTTCTGTGAGCTAGGCTGACACCACGGCACTCTAGCCAGGGCAACAAAGCCAGACTCTGTCTCCAAAAAAAAAAAAAAAAAGGTATTCTGGTGGACACTATTGTTTGCTTACCCAATTAGCTATTCTCCACTTCTTGATTACTAACTGAACCCTGACTTTGTTCAAGGGAACACATTCCCAAACCCAATTCCAGGTAGAATCTGATTGAATTAAGCCAATTAGTATATGTTGTCCCTGTGGATACGTGACCTGAGCTGGCCTCATCAGTCCAAATCAAATCCTTTATATTCCATGCTTGGAGCAGGTTGGTGTGCCTGTCTCCTGTCTCTGTCTCTCACAGGATTCAGCAAGAATGCTTATAGCCACTGGCACTTACACTGTAACTCTAAGGAAAAAAAGCCTTAGGCAGGGCACGGTGGCTCACGCCTGTAATCCTAGCACTCTGGGAGGCCGAGGCGGGCGGATTGTTTGAGCTCAGGAGTTTGAAACCAGCCTGAGCAAGAGCGAGACCCTGTCTCTACTATAAATAGAAAGAAATTAGCCAAACAACTAAAAATAGAAAAAATTAGCCGGGCACGGTGGCGTGTGCCTGTAGTCCCAGCTACCCAGGAGGCTGAGGCAGGAGGATCACTGGAGCCCAGGAGTTTGAGGTTGCTGTGAGCTGACTCCACGGCACTCTAGCCGGGGCAATAGAGTGAGACCCTGTCTCAAAAAAAAAAAAAAAAAATAGCCTTAGGATAAGGCCAACGCTGAAGATAAGAAAAATCCAAAGAGAGAAAGAAACTGGGTCCTTAATGATATAAATAAGATACTTAATCATACTATATCTTCAATTTCTGGTCATGTAAGGAAATTTCTTAGTCCATTTGGCTGCTATAACCAAAATACTGTAGACTGGGTGGCTTATCAACAACAGAAATTTGTTTCTCATGGTTCTATAGGCTGGGAAGTCCAAGATCAAGGCGCTTACAGATCTGGAGTCCAGTGAGGGCCTGTTTCCTCACCAACAGCATGGGAACCTGCAGCCTTCTGATTTCAAGATTGTTCTTTTTTAAGCACCAAAGTGGGGCAAGAAAAGCTTCATCTTTCTCTGCTGCACCCCTTTTAATAAAAGGAGCTGTTCTGTAAAATTTGGATTCAGCCAAAAGGCTGCATTTAAAGACCTCAAAGGCCATAGGTTCCCCAACCCTGCACGCATCTTCATATGGTGGAGAACATGAAAGAGCTCTCTTACACCTCTTTTATGAGAGCACTAGTCCCATTCATGAGGGCTGTACTCTCATGACCTAATCACCTTCCAAAGGCCCCACTTCCTAATACCATTACCTTGTGGGTTAGGATTTCAAAATATGAATTTGGGGGCTGGGGGAGAAGACATAAACATTCAGATCATAGCAGGAAATAAACAGCCATCATAAGCTAGCTTAAGGTTTTCTGGTACCTGGAATTAAAAGCATACTAATTGGATGTAAGTACAGACACAACTGCAACCCATATAAAAACACATCCGGCCAGGTGCGGTGGCTCACATCTCTAATCCTAGGACTTTGGGAGGCCGAGGCGGGAGGATAGCTTGAGGCCAGGAGTTTGAGACCAGTCTGAGCATAAGACCCCATGTCTACAAAAAATAGAAAAATTAGCCAGGCATGGTGGTGCATGCCTGTAGTCCCAGCTACTTGGGAGACTGATGCAGGAGGGATCGCTTGAGCCAGGAGTTTGAGGTTGCTGTGAGTGATGATTGACGCCACTGCACTCTAGCCTGGGCGACGAGAGTGAGACCTTGTCTCTAAAAAAAAATAAGCAGCAAAAATAGGACATGAATCTATTGACTCCAAAAGTATTTTTATAAACCATATCATATTATATCTCATTTATTTATCTGCTGTTAAATTCTTCTCATTTATTTATGAACTACACCAAATACAGATGACACCAAAACTGACATAAAACCAGATACACTGAGCTACATTGTTATAGATGTGATCTTGTGGGGCAAAAGAGCTCCTCCCAGGAAGATACATTTTAACAATCCTTAGTCCACATGATCCTATAAATAGTATTTTTAAAATATTAGAGGAAAACATGTTTACATATAATGTGATGTTTTTTAAAGTTTACACAATAGGGCCGGGCGCGGTGGCTCACGCCTGTAATCCTAGCTCTCTGGGAGGCCGAGG
>NW_012149108.1:316173-319283 GCF_000956105.1 Propithecus coquereli
GGGGTCTCGCTCTTGCTCAGGCTGGTTTCGAACTCCTGAGCTCAAACAATCCGCCCGCCTCGGCCTCCCAGAGAGCTAGGATTACAGGCGTGACCCACCGCACCCGGCCGGCAAAAGAAGGATTTTTAAAGAATTCAACCAAGTAATCCCCTGTTCTTTAAGGTTGGTGTATAAAACAATTCCCATAAGAAAAGAAATACATTTCTATTGACCCCACATAAATGAAGCCCACTCTGTTTCAGATTAAAATGAGCTGTTTTACTTCAAAAGAACAATTATCTATTATGGAACACTTCTAAAATGATATGGTTCATGGAAAAATAAGATGTATATCTAGTAACAGCACTTTTGTGGACTTACACAAAAATACTAACTGAAAAATCAGAGGTTATTGTTGATCTGAGAAATAGCAGACAAATGACTGCAGCATTCCTTAAAACACAATCCCCTCCTGCTCCCAGTGCGAATTTAAAACATGATTACATTTTTTATTTTTTTTTTATTTCAGCATATTATAGGGGTACAGATGTTTAGGTTACATATGTTACCCTTTCCCCCCTTCCCCCCAAGTCCCAGTTTCAAGCGTGTCCATCTCTCCGATGGTGTGCATTGCGTTCTTTGTGTACGCATATACCTGTCCCCTCCGGTTATAAAATGTGGATTGGATTTACTTATAAAATATCAACAGCATGTCTAGTATGTCTGATAAGCAAGTTAGATTTAAATTTTAAAGCAAAATTTCATAAATGTCCAACTATTATCCATGTAATTGCTATTCTCAAATGCTTTCACATATATTATTACAATCATCTTCACAATAGTCCTATGAGTGACATAGTACCCTTAATTTACAGATAAGGGAGTTGAAGGCCCAAGATCATGTACTTAGAAGTGATAATTTAAAATTAAGACTTAGACCACATCCTTTGGATTTCAAATCTCATATTATTAGATGCGTTACTTTATACCAACTGTTAAACAGAAACAGAGGAATGAGACCAGATGTAGGGCAACAAAGACCTAAGCTCTAGTTCAGGAATTTGCTGTTCCTAGTCCTAGATACACCATTTTCCCTTCTTCACTTGACTAACTTCTATTCTTTGTTCAGGTCATTGCTTGTACCAGGAGTAGGGAAACTTTTCATGTTGAAAGGCTGCATTAATTTATCTGTAATCAATTAATGCCACATTCAAGAAACTTCAATTAGATATACTTAAAAATGTACATTATTTTGTAAAAAAATTAAACTACTATATACTTAATAATTTCAAAAAATGGAAACTATTTGTTAATTTTATTTTATTTTTTCCTCACAAATGGCAGATTAATTATAGAAAAGGCATACAAATTTTATTAACATATACATGGGAGAACCACACAGTGATTACCCCGATTTGTTAATTTTAAAGTTAACTAACCTTTTAATGACTTTGTTGTGTCTGCTTTTTGTTGGAAAGTATTTGCATACTTGGTTGCACCATGAAGGTCTGCAGTTTCAGTTGATCCTCTACATGGGTATCGGTCATTTGTGACCTTAAGGGCATCTTGATTTGGGTTAGGTAGAAGAATGTAGATTTGCAGCAATAAGTGGTTGAAAAGCAAGAAAGCATTTTTCAGGCAAGTTGAAGAAGGTGTGTGTATTCTACTGCATTTCTCCATATTTCACTTGGATCTTTCTTAGCATTGAACAATGACTTTAAAATGTCATCTACTGAGAGCTCAATTAATTCCATCTGTAGTTCTTTAGGTGCCTTGGTGATATCAACTAAGTGAGGCTGAAATGCTAATTTGAGTGTGAGGTCATGATCCTCAAAGTCAGTGAACCTTTCATTGTATTCTCCAATGAATAGGTCTATAACAGCTGCATATTCTTCGAATGACTCACATGTCATCAGGCTCATCAATGACCTTTGCTAACTGGGGAAAATGTTCATCCAAAATTTCCTTTTGAACAAGGAGTGTTTTGAAAAAAAGATAGCTTTTTTCGAAATGCTTGGATATTTTGCCACATATCATATATACACTTAGTTTTACCTTGCAAAGAAATATTCAAGTCATTTTGATTTGACATGGTATCACACAGAAATGCTGCATTCCTAAAGAAATCTTCTTTTAACAATTCACATTGCTGATTCTTTTTTTCATAAAATTTAACTATCTGTTCTCACAGAGATAAAATTTTGGCTAACACCTGTCCCTGTGATAGCCAACACACTTTCGAAGACACAGAAAAGCCACATCGAATACCTCATAGTTCAACTTTGGCATGTTACAAAACTGACGATGTCATATTGCATTTGCATGAATACAGTTAACAATACTTATAACTTGTTGTAAAGTGTCACTTAAAATGGTAGCTTTAGCACAGAGACTTAGCTGATACAAAATATGATTAAAAGAAATGAGAGCATGTGGATCTGTTAATACTTTTTTTTCTCTTAATATTTTCTTTATCTGTGCAATAAACCCTTTATGTTTTCCTGTCATGGAAGGTACACCACCATCTGTACATACATTCACTAAATTTACCAAATTCAGTTCAACTTCATGACATTTATCATGAAAGTTGCTGAAGATATCTATGCCTCATGTTCTGTTTGAAAGAGTGCCCAAACGAGTAACTCTTCATAGCAAAGAAAATCTTCTGAGATGACCCAAAGGAAGTATGAAACCTGCGCTGGGGTCAATAGTATCAGTTGATTCATCCAAAGCAATTGAATAATATACATTTTCCTTTTGAAGTATTGCATGAAGTTGTTCTGTTAAGGTGAAGGCAAATTCATGCTGCTGATCAGTTATGGATTTCCTTGAAAGAGGCAGTTGTTTGTACTTTGAAACTTTATCACAGTCTAAGCATCCTACAACTTCAACAATGCATTCTTTCATAATTTCTACATCAGTGAATGGCTTCCCTTTCTTCCCGAGTACATAAGCTACATTACAAGTTGCTTCGGTGGCATTATTTCCAGGTCTTATTGCTGCTTGAAAGAATTGTCTTTGCTTTTGCTTTTCACTTTTTTTTTTTTGAGACAGAGTCTCACTCTCTTGCTTGGGGCGAGTGCCGTGGCCTCAGCCTAGCTCACAGCAACCTCAAACTCCTGGGCTCAAGC
>NW_012149108.1:319487-319989 GCF_000956105.1 Propithecus coquereli
ACCTTTCACACCTCTCCATCTAATTTAAAATATCTGTAGTCCTTATGAGTGTTATAATGCTGATGAGCATTGAATTTCTTTAATGTTGATATTGCGGTATCACAAAGCAAGCAAATCATCTTATCTTTAACAGAAACAAGATAATATTGCAATTCCTAATCCTCATTAAAAAATCTGTTTTCTTCCTTCAGCGTTCTCTTGGCTTTTTTGACATGATAGGCTGTTGAGTAGACACAATTAAAAACTACTGTCGAGCTGTGCAACTATTCACAAATTCCACTTCCAACAGAAACACACTGCACTGCTGTTGAAAGCTGATAACAGACTGGCGTACTCAACTCCCATACACTCTCACCAACCAGCCTGGTGCGGTAGTGGCACCAATCAGGTGGGAGAAGTTAGAACTAAATCATCAGCTTAGCAACTGTTCATTTAGCCCTTATTTATGGCTTGCTATTGTTCTAATTGTGCCAGTCAGTATGGGAAGATTATTTCATTGAAA
>NW_012149108.1:320309-331757 GCF_000956105.1 Propithecus coquereli
CTGTCTCAAAAAAAAAATAAATAAAATAAAAATAAAAATATAAAAGACAAACAAAAATGTATTAATAAAAGGATTTGTTCTGTAAAATTTGGATTCAGTCAAAGGGCTGCACTTAAGGATCTACAAGGCCACATATGGCCTTAAGGCTGCAGGTTCCCCACCCCAGGCTTAGATCATTTAAGGAAGGTTTAGGGGCCCCTTCATTTTCCTAGAGAACCCTGCACTTACTCTATTGTAGCAAGGAAGGCATGATTCTACATTTCCTATTTGCCTAGCCATCTCCCCCATCAGGCTTTAATATCCATCACAGCAGAGACTATATCTTGTTTACTACTGAGACTCTTCTGCCTAGTATACTACCTGGCATATGATGGATACTCAAAAACATACAGTAAATGTATGAACCCCAGATCATTCACCAGGTGTGTTATCTCACCCATTGCAAAAGCAGGGTAATTCTCATGGGATTGCTTTCAAATTCAATTAAATAACGTATGTAAAGCACTTAGAAGAGTGAGTACACAGTAGGCATTTGATAGATAACAGCTCTTCTTATAATCAAGGAGGACAGAGCTTTATAAAACATCAGATCTACACATCTGGAGGTGAAGTGTGGCCAGAAGAAAATGCCATCTATAAAAATTTTAAAAGTCTTCATTCCTGGTTAGGCCATCATAACTACAGTTTTCAAAAAATATTCCCTGAGTGGTAAGGCAAAGTAGTTATGTCAAGTCCCAGAAACAAACAAATATCATCTCCCAGCACCCTGAGTGAATTTCAGCAGACTTTCCATAGGCAAGATCTTGGTTTGGTTAAACGGCTGCTTGGAGTACAATAAAGGGCAAAGTGTTTGACAGTGAAGTTTGTTTGTTTTACACAAATACCAACAAATACGTGCCCCTGGTCCTAATCATAGAACCTTTTGTGTGAAACCTCTATTAACATTTAATTCACTTTACATTAACTACAGAAATTATAAGTTGTAAAGAAAACCAAGGATCATCTGATCTAATCTCACTTGATACAGAAATCTTCACTGCTACATATCACAGAGCATCAATTTTAGAGTCAGAAACAGCTAGATTCAAATTCCAGTACTGCCACTTCCTACCAAATTGCTACATGTCTGCAAAAATGTTTCAAAAGCATAGTATGCCCTCAGTAGCTACTGTTCCATCTGCTTTCCTTTCCAGATCTTTCACCATCCTGACTATCCTCCTAAAAATGTACTCAAGCTAGAAACATGGAACCTAGGACTGACCACAGCACTAGAAGAGTGATCTGGCCAGCCCAAAGTTCAGTGGCACTATCACCTCTGAAACCCAGATCATGAAGTCAACTAAAACCACCAGGTGTCTACTGGGTACCTTCTAACAGCCAGCACTGCAGCTAATGGCCAGATTGGCTCACTATTGTGCATTTTGCACTTGCTATAGTGCCAACACAATACAGTTGTCAAGGACAAAACCTAAATGTTTATTTAGACGGGGATGAGTCCAGAAGCAGAGCTTATTTTACTGGGCTCTGGGTCAACAATCTCATTTAGTGACCTCCCAAGGTAAGCACTGTGGTGAGAAAGAAGAGTAAGAAATGTGATTGAGACATCACAAGAGGTGTAGAAAGGACTGGAACCTTGGCTTACAGAGCTGTGGACTGCCCAGAGCTTACAGTAGGGTCAGTAAACTTTTTCTATAAAAGGTCAGGTAGTAAATATTTTAGGTTTTACATGCCACATCAGCTCTGTGGCAACTACTTGACTCTGCTATTGTAGCATAAAAGCAACCATGGACAATACCTACATGAATGAGTATGGCTGTGTTTCAGTTAAATTTTATTACAAAAGCAGGCAACAGGCCAGATTTGGTCCACAGGCTGTAGTTTAAACCCCTAGTTTAAAGCATTGTTCCTGGCACATTGCTAGCACTCAATAAACATCAAGTGTATGACTCAATGTATAGCAGCACGAGAACAAACCGTCATGCTAAAATCATTTCAACTTTTAAAAAATATTCTCTTTCCCGTCTTTTATTTTTGGTGATTACAGAGATGGTATTCAGGTGAGCACTCTGCCACTTAGAATATCATTTAGCCTGAGCCTGTGCGGCCAATGCAACTTCTTCACACCACATAGCTTTCTTTGCCATGTTCCAACTTGTTAAGTATTCATGTCATTCTGCATCCCTTTTGGCTGATGCTACCACTGCAAAACAGGCAATATGTGTGAGTCCAATCATTATGTAACAAGCTTTCACTCAAGCTTTGTTTTTTGCAGCATCTCTCATTTCTGGCATGACCGCCTCCATTGATTTGAAACACCCAGTCCACAGCAGAATTGCGAAGGCCTGTACTTGCCAGGGATCTCGTGAATCTTCCCTGCTTGGGGCGCAGAGACCTTCTGGGGGCCCCTACCACTGGAGTAGCTGAGGAGAACCCCAGAGCAAGAGCTGCTATGAGCCTCTATGTGGCTTCTGGAGGCTTCGCTGGGATACAGCACACTACGTGCCCCAGGTGGATACGCAGGAGGCCCGCGCCGGCCACATGCTTCATGCTTGCACTCTCTGTGACCACAACCATGTGCCTAGCATTCTCCCCATAGCCCATCCAGCCCTGGCCTTTGGTATCCCCAGGGGAGCCCAGGACACCCTCAAATTTTTTTGTAAGCGTTCTAGATTACCAGAACACCCATTTAACTCTCTCCCAGTTCCTCACTCCTAGCCCTATACCCAGCTAGTCACCAAGTTCTCCAGATAGGTAAAGTGGAGCCCAGAGCAGTTTGGTACTTATGATACATACTGTGGATGTGGCTCACCCACACACAGTATTCCCAACTTCATCTAATGTATCTTCCTAGACTGCATGGCAGCAATTAAAAATTGCATTTCTCAGATTTCCTTGAGCTAGGTTCCAGAAGTTAGTCAGGATCTGTCAGTAAAACACACTCTTTTGAGTTGTACATAGGGAATGAAGTGGGGAAAGAGGCAGAGTTCAAGACATGGTTCTGGAGCCAGTAGCTTTATCGGTGTTATCCTGACTCAACAGGGAGTTTCCTGATCGTGACAGGAACAGCAGCCCCCTTGGTGGCCCATTCATTGTGTGGGTCTTGAAATCATTCCTGGATATTCAACATTATCTGTTTCTTTAGCGTTCCCAACAGTTCTATGAGCCATATAACATCCTGTAGTAAATTTCTTTCTGCTTGGTTAAAAGCATATTTTGTTTTCTACAAATGAATGCTGAGTGATAAACTTGACTAAGACCAAACAACCATGTCATGTGTCACTTAACAATAGGGATACATTTTGAGATGTGTCGTAAGGTGATTTTGTTGTGGAAACATCAGAGTCTCCCTACACAAACTTAGATAGTATAATAGATACGGCCATGTGACTTAAGCTCTAGTAAATGGTATCCAAATAAAATTAGAGTGTACAACTTTTGGGAAGTGTCTTAAAAGGGTGCATGGTAGAAATGATGCCTTTCTCTTACCCTTTCCTCTCTCCCACAGGCTGGAATACAGAGGGGATAGTTAGATTTTGAATTGTTTCATATGAGGATATGAAGCCACTTGATGTAGATGGAGACTCAAGAAAGAATGAGCCTATACCCCTGATGTTCATCTCAGCCCATCCTGCCTATGAGAGACAAATTAAACTTTCCTCCTATTTAAGCTGCTGTTACCCTGCATTTCTGTCACCCATCTTAACTAATATATTATACAAGAAAGAAAAACTAAAAATAGCTTCTTTGTAACTATTTCTATTGTGTACTAATCATCAATCGAGTCATGAATGCAAAGAGCTTTTTTAAAGAATATGCTCAAACCACAATCTAATCCAAATATAAACAGAACATAAAACCATGTGTGAGTGTAAGCCAACAGAGTCAAAAAATCAAGCCTAATAACCAATACCAGAATTCACCAGTCAAGCTGAGCAAAACAACAAAAGTAACTCTGTCAGAGGAAATGGATGATCACCTTACCTGATGGTGAATTCTAGCAGCTCCTGGGCTCCCTGAGGGTCCAGGTGCTGGAGACTATACACTCTTTCAAGGCTCTGCTGTAGGAACTGCTGGGAAGGATCCTCCTGAGGTGTGATGTTGGGAGAAACGGCTGATGACACCAGTTTTCTGCCTGGTAACTAAGCAAACACAATGGGATTATAGTATCATCAAGTTCTGTGGTTCAGCTTTTGGTAACACACACACACAAAAAAACAGAAAAACGTGAGTCAAACAAAACAGGAAAAAAGGTTAGGAGAGGTTCTGTAAATAACCTTTCTCCCCTTCCCCAGCTATAGAGGGAGAGAGAGAAAGAAAGAGAAAATGCAGACATGGTCTATCCCAATACAGCCCCAATGACAGGAGAAAAATAAAAGAGAATGGCATAATATTATTTTCTGTTGCCAACTGAAATAAATGGGCTAACCATAGGAATGGGACTAAAACTTAAGCTATGTTACATTTATTTTTAAACTTTATCTTTCCCTTGATGGAAGAGTGATGATTTATTCCCAAATAAGTTTATGTAGCATGCTATAAAAATGTTTTATATGAGGATAATTATAAGTCTTTTCTTAATGTTAAAGGTGGTTATCTTTTAAGAAAGGGATGGAGAGGGGATAGCAAAGAGGATTTCATTTTTCACTTTTTATCTTCTCTAAAGTTTAAATTTTCTAACCATATATATTATTCTAAATAAAATCATTTGGAGTTACTCAATTGATGAGTAGTTGAATAATTGGGATGAGTTAATACAAATAGAGAGCTCAGAAGAGTGCTAGGTACAAAGCATTCACTAAGTGTTTGCTATTATTACTATGCTCCATTTAAAAAATTTCTTCTTTCAATATATCTCTAGGTTTTAAAAATAATAAAGAGTTTATTAAAAAATAAACACATTGAGAATCATGGCTTTATGTAATTGTTAATATATAACAATTGATTCTCTGGTCTAAAATATTATCTGTTGTTACAGATTCCTTTTTCTTGCCATATACTACATAATCAATAACCCAGGGACACTAAAATGAACCTTCTAAAAGTACAAAACAAAGGGAGAGAGCCTAAAAGAGAAAGAGAATGAATGACTGAGCTTCCAAAGAATATATATATAGCCTACTTTCTGCTATTTAATAACCGAAAATTACCAAAAATCAAAAAACCAGGCTGGGAGCAACGGCTCACGCCTGTAATCCTAGCACTTCGGGAGACCAAGTTAAGAGGATTGCTTGAGCTCAGGAGTTTGAGACCAGCCTGAGCAAGAGAGAGAGACCTCACCTCTGAAAAAAAAAAACAAAACAGAAAAAATTAGCTGGGCATGGTGGCATGTGCCTGTAGTCCTACCTACTCAGGAGGCTGAGGCAGGAGGATTGCTAGAGCCCAGGAGTTTGAGGTTGCCAGTGAGCTATGACGATGCCACTGCACTCTAGCCAGGGGCAACAGAGTAAGACTCTGTCTCAAAACAAAAACAAAAACAAAACAAAACAAAAAAAACCCCAAAAGCAAGGACAAGAAATGTTTTCAACATACCCTCAAGGCAGGAACAAGATGAGAGAGACTGTCTCTGAGGTAGGCATAGTGCCTGAAGGTGTGATCTGAGAACAATGCTGGCATTGTTGGACAGGTTTTAGCAGCATTGAAAATAAGAACCAAAACTGCAATATCTGATAGGTCAGTGGGTTAAGTTAACTTGGAAGCATAAAAGGTTGAGCTTGGCCAGAATCTGGTGCCCTCTCTTCCCACCCCCAAAATTCTGAACAAGGGACTATGACTTTCATTTTTTTTCTTTTTTTTTTCTTAAGAACCCAGAGAAAAGCAATGGTTTTCTAATAATCAAAGAAATGCAAATTCAAACAACAGATACATTCCCCTACTTCACCCACACCCCCAGTTACCAAAAGTTTTTAAAAATAATGTCGGATGTTACTGAGAATACCAACAAATAGAAACTCTTGGTACATTGCCTATTAAAGTACATACTGGCACAATCCCTTTGGATAATAATTTGGTACCAGGCAGTAAGAATCCTGTGACTATTGAGTAATTCCACATCTCAAAATCTATTCTAAGTAAATAACTTAATATCACAGAATCATTTATAGAAGCAAAAACAGTAGTTCCTCCTTATCCTCAGGGGATATGTTCCAAGATCTCAAGCGGATTTCTGAAACCATAGATAATTCCAAACCCGAATGCCATCAGTCAGAACTCGTTTCTGTTCAGGTCTTCCATCCACTTATTTAATGCCTTTTCCACCTTAACTAAAGGCACTTATAGAGCACTGTGGCTTTAAGTTTTACAGCTTGAGGTGCAACAGCAAAAACTAGCACGAATTTCTTGTTCCTTCTTCACAATTTTACAGATAGATTTGTTCTTACTATAGATCCTAGCAATCTCAGCATATGATTTTTTTATCTTTCCTTATTGAAAACTTTCACCTTTTCACTCAAAGGAAGCATTTACAGCTTCTCTTTGGTAGATCCAAACTGCCAGCATCACCATCACTCTTGCGCCTGAGGCCATTTATAAACTAAAATAAGGGTTCCTTGAACACAAGCACTGTGATACCTCAACGATCAATGTGATAACCCAGACGGTTACTAAGTGACTAATGGGCAGGGAGTATGTACAGTGTGAATGCGCTGGACAAGGGGATGATTCACATCTAAGTGGGATGGAGAGGGATGAAGCGTGATTTTATCACACTTCTTAGAATAGCATGCAAACTTATGAATTATTTCTAGAATATTCCATTTAGTATTTTCAGGCCACGGTTGACCTCAAGTAACTGAAACTGTGGAAAGCAAAATCACAGATAACGGTAGACTACTGCAATAAGAAATAACCTAAATGTCCAAAAAGAAGAAATTGATTTAACAACTATGTTTCACCTACTTGATAGAATGCATCACACAATCATTAAAAATATTTATAAAGAATTTAATATTGCTGCATGAGGATGACATACAAATTTGTGAAGTATTCCATATTTTAAAATAAATAAATTTCAAAAAAAGAATTTAATATTGTATCACAAGCATTTTTCATTATAAAGTGAAAAGAAGAGGGTCTAAAACATATAGAGGATATGATAGCAGCTATCTATTATCAAATATTTGTTGATGAAATAAACTATGTTAAAAAATAAAATAACAGTAGCAAAATTCCAACCTCAAGCTTTTTTAAAAATGAGAAAGAAATCCACCAAAATATTAACAGATTACTTTGGCTAGTAAGACTTTAGGTGTTAAATATAAAGTTTCTTCTTTCTACTCTTTGGATTTTCTATGTATATTAATTTTATAACAGATAGAATACCAGAAATTAAAAGATAAATATGTCTTCTAACAATCTTCCACGTTTCCCTACGGCAGAGCCTAATACCTGCCTACCCTGTTTTTATCCCTTCCTTTCTCTAAATATTCTATTTGTTACTAATAGAATATTGATTTTATTCCAGATAGCCTCTAATTTCCTGCCTACAACCTAGACCTGATGATTAGAGCTCTAGCAACAACCGTGGACAACCAAAAATGGCAGAACAGAAAAACAAGAGGAGCTTGGATCACCAAGAATGATGTGGAGCTGCTATACCAGCACTGGCTTGCTTACCTCTAGACTTCTCTAATATCAGAGAAAAATAAACATCTTAATTTGTTTAAGTTACATTTGGGCACAATCTTTGTTACTCACAGCCAAACATAATTCATAAATACAATCCTCCAACTACCCAGAAAAATACCTTAACAAATTGGCTTCCAAAAATGTGGGGTTTTTTTTATGTGAAAGGACCTTCAGATTTTACAGAATTTCAATATGCCTTCTGAGATTAGTAATAAGACCTAGCGTACAAACACATCTTTGGTAAGTTGAATTTCAAATAGTTATACTACACCATTAGAGGTAAGATCTGGGATGTGTCTTTCGTAGAGGTAAACACGAAGTCAGGCATTTCTTAGTACATCAATTACACAGATCTTTAAAAAAAAATTCTGAAAGCACTGTGAAAGTAAAAAAACAGAACTAAAAGAGGGTAGTGGAAAGAGGGAATAGGGAAAGATTTGTTAAAGGGTACAAAATTACAGCTAGATAGAAAGAATAAGTTTTGGTGTTCTACAGCACTGCGGGATGACTATAGTCAACAGTAATATTAAATACATAGTTTCAAATAGCTAGAAAAAGGATACTGAATGTTCCCAACACAAAGAAATGATAAATGGTTGAGATGATGGATATGCTAATTATCCTGATCTGTATACTATACATAACATTTGATACATACATGTGTATCAAAACATCACTATGTACTCAATAAACATGTATATTATTATGTGCCAATTAAAAAAATTAAATTCAATTTTTTTAAAAAAAAGAGAATTAAGGGAAAATATAATGGGTCACCTTACTATAACAACCAGTTGGCTGATCCCTATGTTTCAATAAATACCCCTCAACCTCACCAAGGATCTGCCCACGGAACAAATGAACCCTGGGAGAGCATGGATACACTGATGTAAATGTAGTTGCCTTACTGGAAAACAATTCAATTGCATGGCATGCTGCACAGGCTATCATGAACCTACTGAACTTGTATCAGAGGCAGAGACTCATGCAGCCTAGCTCAGCCCATTACCTCCCTCAGGCTTCAGATCAAATTAAACACTATGTAAGACATAAGGGAGAGAACACAGGCTTTAAAACCAGAGATGCCTGGCTCTGAATCCCAGATCTGCTGCTTGGAGAGTTACTTAAACTCCAAGACTCAGCTTGATCTTCTGTAAAGTAGAAATTATACCTTCTTCCAGAGTTGTTTAGAAGATCTGTGATAAAATGTATAATGCCTTTTTTGCAGTTGGCTCCCCATATCCATGGGTTCTGCTTCCATGGATTCAACCAACTGTGGATGGAAAATATTCAAAAAAAAAGGGGAGGGGGGAAGGGATGGTTGCATCTGTACTGAATATACACAGTTTTTCTTTTCTTGTCATTATTTCCTAAACAATACCGTATAACAACCATTTACGTAACATTTATAATGTATTAGGTATTATGCATAATCCAGAGATGATTTAAAGTATACAGAAGAGGAGCCAGGCATTGGTAGCTCAGGCTTGTAATCCCAGCAACTCAAGAAGGCTGAGGTGGGAGGATCACTTGAGGCCAAGAGTTGGAGACCATCCTGAGCAACACAGCAAGATCCCATCTCTAAAGAAATGAAAAAACATTAGCTGGGCATGGTGGCACACACCTGTAGTGCCAGCTACTTGGGAGGCTGAGGCAGGAGAATCGCTTAAGCCCAGGAGTTAAAGGATGTAGTGAGCTATAATTGCACCACTGCAAGCCAGCCTGGGCAATAAAATGAGACTCTATTTCTAAAAAATATAAATAAATGAATAAAGTATATGGGAAGATGTGCATAGGTTATATGTAATTAATACACCATTTTATGTCAGGGACTTGAGCATCCGTGGATTTCGGTACTGAAGGAGGTCCTGGAACCAATCCCCAACAGATACTGAGGGACAACTATAAACAGTATATACAATATAGTAAGTGTTAAATAAATGTCAAAAATAATTATTAGTATTAAATTCTTGTAAAAACAAGAATGAAAGCTGAAAAAAATAACCATCAGACTCCCTGAAGACATACTCTTTTACTTAACGAATATGAAAAAAATAAAACTCAGACCACTCTAGGTACACGCAGAAAGAGATGCCAAAGTTCCCTGCCAACATAACAGGGCCTGTACAAAGAACAGAGGATACAAGCTGGATCGTCCATGTCCGGTTCAGCTGTGTCAAAAAATGGGTGGGTGCTCAGAAGCTCTGGCACCAAGGGAAGCACCAGGGTTGGATGCCGACTTCCCAGAAACTTCAAGCACCTGAAACAAACAAGTAAGAACCCACTTCAGTACATTAGTAAGTCCTTTAAAAAGTACCAGGAACTGGAATTAGAAAACCTAATTTGGAATTGGAAATTCTCAACCACACACATTTGCTAACTCTATGACTTCAGATACATCATCTGAAGTGAATTTAGTTAATTCATCTAAAAAATTGGTTACTATAAACATAAAAGAGCTGGTTATTTAACCAACAGTGATTTCCCCCATTTTTCTTACCAAGACATCCCTGATTTGGCTCAGGTGTCAGGCAGGCAGCAAAGTGCTCAGAGAAGGCAGACCCAGCCCAAAGGCTGAACCACTAGCGGTCTAAACCAGTGGTCCCCAACCTTTTTGGCACCAGGGACCAGGTTCACAGAAGACAGTTTCCCACGGATGGGCGTTGGGGGGAGGTGGAGCTCAGGACCTATTTTCCTAACAGGCCATGGGCTGGTACCGGGAAGGTTAAAACCCACCCTGGCAATCCCATTCCCATTTTCTAGTTACTGGTTTGCTGGTAGACAAGTAACCCACTTCTAGTCAATGGAGCAAGAGGGGAAGTCTGCTGGGGAGCTTCTCAAGAATGTTTTTTTTAACAAAACAAAAAGAGAAATTCATGAAAGGGAATACCCCTTCCTTTATGTCTTTAGATACTGTCTTATAAGGCAGCCATCTTGCAACTATGAGGTGAAAGCTAAGAGAACTTCAGAGAAATCAACAACAGCCCTAACCTGTTAACTCATTGAATGATCGATCCTGAAACCAACCTTCTGATTTCTTGTTATGTAAAAAATTAGACCTGTTGTTTAAGATATTTTTAATCAGGCCAGGCACCTGTAATTCCAGCACTTTGGGAAGCTGAGGTGGGAGGATTGCTTGAGGCCAGGAGTTCGAGACCAGCCTGAGCAAGACTGAGACCCCGTCTCTACAAAAAAATAGAAAAATTAGCCGGGCATGGTGGCCTGTGCCCATAGTCCCAGCTACTCAGGAGGCTGAGGCTGGAGGATTGCTTGAGCCCAGGAGTTTGAGGTTGCAGTGAGCTATAATAACACCACTGCACTCTAGCCCAGGTGACAGAGACTCTGTCTCAGGAAAAATAAAAAAGATATTTTTAATCAGACTGCCTTTTATTTATAGGCAAAAGCACTCTAACTGATATGCTGGGTAAAGTCCTGAAATCAGAGACATAGTCTGAAATTGTGTAGCCTTAGACTGGTAAATTTCTTCATCTACAAAATGGGATTAAAAATCATTACTTCATAAAGGTGCTATAAAGATTAAATGAGATAACTAATGTAATAATGGGCTTAGTAAGGTATTTGCTGCATATTAAGAACTCAATAAGGCCGGGCGCAGTGGCTCACGCCTGTAATCCTAACACTCTGGGAGGCCAAGGCGGGCGGATTGCTTGAGCTCAGGAATTCGAAACCAGCCTGAGCAAGAGCAAGACCCCGTCTCTACTAAAAGTAGAAAGAAATTAATCAGACAACTAAAAATATATAGAAAAAAATTACTGGGCATAGTGGCGCATGCCTGTAGTCCCAGCTACTTGGGAGGCTGAGGCA
>NW_012149108.1:331807-348873 GCF_000956105.1 Propithecus coquereli
GCATGCCTGTAGTCCCAGCTACTCGGGAGGCTGAGGCAGAAGGATTGCTTGAGCCCAGGAGTTTGAGGTTGCTGTGAGCTAGGCTGATGCCATGGCACTCACTCTAGCCTGGGCAAAAGAGTGAGACTCTGTCTCAAAAAAAAAAAAAAAAAGAACTCAATAAATGTTAACTATTATGATTACATGAAGGCCCTTTATAAGCAATAAGGAATTACATAAGTGAGGTAATTATATATTTTTATTATTTTTTATCTGTCAAGTTCTGGTTTAGAAGGTGTGCTAAATTGAAAAGAAGTATAAATCTTAATCTCTGTCCTCATTGAATTTATAATCCAGCTGAGGCAAAGATGATCAACACTGTAAGTTAGTAAACTATCAAATCACGGACATTCTACTTTCTACCTGTCAAGGCAGAAGAGATCACTACCATTAGAGAAAAGTATCACAAAGGATATGGGACTTCACCAGGGACTACAGAATAGGCAGATTGGCAAAAGAAAGAGAAAACAAACCCCATAAACGAATTCATGAATATATGGGGTATGAAAGGCATCTCATCTAAAGCACCTGACCTTCTTAGAAAAGTATGCTCTTCCCAGTCTGCTTTCCCTTCTGTGTGGAAAGAACTTAATTCATTAATTTTCTGGCCTCTCTCGGCCCTTTTACACAATGTGCCTCAGGGCACATTGTAAAGCAGGGGTCTCCAACCTATGGTGGGTTGTATAATTATGTCATTATATGTTACAATGCAATAATAATAGAAATAGAGTGTACAATAAATGTAATGCGCTTGAATCATCCCGAAACCATCCCCCCCTCAATCCATGGAAAAATTGTCTTCCATGAAAATGGTCCCTGGTGCCAAAAAAGTTGGGACTTTTGTTGTAAAGGATGCATTCTGGCCTCCAGGTTCTACTCCTTTATTTTTAGCTCTCATTCTATTGAGAACTCAGATGGGGAACACAAGTGCTATGGAGTCCCCTTGGAGACACCTACATTTCTGGGCCTCTCTAAAGCTAGACTTCAATTCTGGCTTATTAACACAGTTAATTTTTTACTATCTCATATACCTCCCTATGTGTGCATTTCCTACATCTCTCCCTTCCTGCTATTTGAAGGCCAGGTCTGAGCCAAATCCATTTTTAAATCTCCACAGAACCTAACACAGTGATTGTGTTACAAAAAGTGCTCAAGTAATCATTACAAAATGAACTGAAGATATATAAACAGAGAAAACTACCTCCTTCAAAACCTTCATTTATGTATCTATCTTTATCAATATCTTAAAAATACATTACTGTGACTATACCTTTACTCTTTTATCATACTTTTTTTGGTTGTTATTTCTTTTCTTTTCTTTTAAGAGATGGGGTCTCGCTCTGTTATCCAGGCTAGAGTACAGTGGTGCAATCATAGCTCACTCAGCCTCCAACTCCTGGGATGGAGTGATCCTCCTGCCTCAGACTCCTGAGTAGCTGGGACTACAGGCACATACCACAGCACCTGACTAATTTATTTTTTATTTTTTATAGAGACAGGGTCTTCCTATGTTGTACAGGCTGGTGTTGAACTCCTGGCCTCAAGTGATCTTCTCACCTCAGCCTCCCAAAGTGCTGGGATTACAGGCATAAGCCACCGCACTCAGCCTTTTTTTGGCATTTCTAAATAAGGCCACCACTCATTGGAAAAGATGAAAAAAAAAATTAAGTGATAATTACAATAGGTAACTTCAAAATCTTTTGGAGCACTATGTGGTTAAAGAGGTTTTTTCCACACTTACCAAATAAAGAGGCCTTACATAAATATTCTGGGTGAACCAAATAACTACAAATCTTATTTTAATGCTAGAAGAATGTTCTGTGAAGCATTGCATAACAACTCCTTTCATCAAGCAAAAGTAATCGTTCCTTTTGTGTCTCCACAGAACTACAGTTACTGATACAGGTGTTTATCCCACTACAATCACCACACCCCAAATGACTCAGAGCTCCTTGAAGACAGTCAATAAATGTATATGGAATGGAGCTGAACGGGACTGTAGAAACATAAAGAAATAGCAAAATAAAAAACCATATATCGAAAATATTACCTACAGCAAGACTCTCCTCGTATTTTCAGTTTTTAATATACTTTCCAAGTACCTAATTTAACCCACAGTTTTTCTCTTAGTGACAAATTTTTTTGAAAATCAATAAACTATACACAGTTGGGGTGGTCTCATCACATAAACTCATTTAAACATATGGAACGCACATTTTATATTACATGTATACAAGTAGTTCTTCAAATAGAGGCTCATGAGTATTGTTAACAGTTTATGATAGTAAAGCTAGAGATAACCAAGGGAAAAATGATTGTGATTTCCCATCTGTAGGTCAAGTGACAGCCCTACCTCTAATCTCTATGATGATGGTTCAGATCCCGAACAAAAATACAAAATAGACAAAGGAGTGATTAACACTATATAGGAGAAAGTGAAAAATCAAATTGACTCATCTCTGTACCTCGAACACCTACCATGGGGCTTGGTGCATAGTCAGCATACAGCAGGTATGTAAAATTTGCTTAGCATGGTACACAAGATTTCCTAGGATGAACAAATTAATAAATAATCTAAAATGTGATATTCAGTTTATGAATCAGACTCCTGAGAGTTTAGTTAAGTTGTATCAGATTTCAAAATTAAAGGCAAAATTGAGGGCCATACCCTTAATCTATGATGATCCATCAAATAATGTCAGCATTGCACATTTACCACATTATAGGACTCAGTAAGTAAACAGGCAAAAAAGTCCTTACTTCCATATGGAGTCCCTGTCAGTAGGATACTTGGCTAAATTTTTCAGCAGCTCCACCAATGCAAGATGAATCCCTTCCTTGGTTGAAACATTAGTACAGCATAAAAGTTCATGAAGAGCCTCTCTAATATCTCTGGATGAATCCTTAAAAAAAAACACAACAGGTAATAATAGTAGTCACTGTTGGTTAGCAGACTCAGCCTCCACCTACCATCCCCTTCTACTTAGCCACCTTCCCATCTAGGGTGGCCATGTAACAAAATATGTAGAAGTTTGCCAGCTAAAATTCCTGAAAAACCTTTCATTTTATTGATAAATAAAGGACCAGATATAGTAGCCCTGCCCTACTCTTGGCTCTTTAACCTTCCTTCTCCTTCCTGTCTGCAACTCAGTCATGCTGTTCAAGGGACATAAGCCTTCTTGCAACTATGAAGAAGGACAGGCTAAGAATAGATGCCAAGAGAGAGACAGAGGAACAGCTGGTTGGTGGAGCAGTCAGAATACATACGTTTATCAATTAAGCTTGCTGTCTTATGTGGGAACGGTTTGTGCACCCCAAAACTATTACAATAGTAACATCAAGGATCATTGATCATAGATCACCATAACAGATATAATAATGAAAAACTTTGAAATATTGTGAGAATTACCAAAATGTGACACAGAGACACAAAGTGAGCACATGCTATTGGAAAAATGGCACTGATAGACTGGCTGAACCCAAGGTTGCAAAAAATCTTCAGTTTGTAAAAACAACATCTGCAAAGCACAATAAATAAAGGTACGCCTGCACACATTAAATAAAGGAATAAGGAAAAGAGTCAATCTATCTGATATGAATTTCAAGAAGACTCCAAGAATAAGAAATGTTGAAAAGAGGGAAATAAAAACATCACTCTTCTCCATAAAATCCCACAATGATTTCCCATAATACTTAGAATAAAATCCAAACATCTTACAATGGCCTACAAGGCTCTCCACCTGTCCCCTATTCATCTCTCAAACCTTCATCTCATACCACATATTTCTACTTCCTCACTACATTCCACTTAACTGGCCTTCTTACTCTCTGTTCTGCAAACACACCAAAACTCATTTGTCCCCTACAGAGCCTTTCCACTAGCTGTTGCCTTTACCTGTAGTTCTTTCCTCCAGTCAACACATGGTTGGCTTCTTTTTATCATTCAAGACTCAACTTGAACAGCATCTCAGAAAGGCTTTACTGACCACTGCATTTACAGTGCAATTTCTCACTCCTCCATTATACTGTTTACCTTCTGCATAAGGTTTATCACCATCTGAAATCATTTTATTTGTTTACCTCTCTTTAGAATATAAGTCTCATGACAGCAGGGATCCTATCTTTTGTCACCACTATATTTCTTTTTTTTTTTTTTTTTTTGAGACAGAGTCTCACTCTGTTGCCCGGGCTAGAGTGCCATGGTGTCAGCTCTCACAGCAACCTCAAACTCCTGGGCTCAAGCAATCCTTCTGCCTCAGCCTCCTGAGTAGCTGGGGCTACAGGCATGAGCCACCATGACCGGCTAATTTTTTCTATATATTTTTAGTCGTCCAGCTAATTTTCTTTCTATTTTTAGCAGAGACGGGGTCTCACTCTTGCTCAGATTGGTCTCGAACTCCTGAGTTCAAACGATCCTCCTGCCTCGGCCTCCCAGAGTTCTAGGATTACAGGCGTGAGCCACCGTGCCGACGAATCACCACTGTATATCTAGTACATAGACAGTACTCATTGAATAAATAAATGAATGCCTCCAGGCAGGGTAGTATTTTAGCATAGAAAAAAAAAGGAAATTCCAGCTGAAAGGGTCAGCTAGCTGAGGCTTGAAGCAGTGAAATACAGTGACACAGTAAACATAAGGGAGCAGTGAGTAGCAGGGTAGAGTTCAGAGACAATAAGTTTATGTAAATCTAAACTCTTAAACAGAATTACCAGTAAAGGAATTTATACTTATACAAATTATATATAAAAGTGCTCACAAACAAGCATACCTGTGGCTCTGTGAACAATTCTGTACATCAAAACATAGCTCAACTACTCAGCAAACATTTACTGAGTTCCTAATTGTGCCAGACACTGTAAAGCACTGGGAATAAAAAAATGAAAAAAGCCAGGATCCCACTTAAGAAGCTGAATCTTCTTGAGATAGAGAATTACTGAAAAATCCTAAAGCAGTATATACGGGGTGTCATGGGAGTACAAAGGAGTAGCCTTTAGCCCACCCAGGGGTGGGGGCAGCAGTCACGGAAGGCTTCCTGGATGTGCTACCTAATGCAGGCTATGGGAATAAGCAGAAGTCTGTTAGGTGAAAGGTGAAAGTTTTGTGGTAGAGGGGAAAAATAACAGTGAAGGCAAAATGAGGAAAAGCATGAAGTGTTGGGAAGTGACTATAACATAAAGTTCAAGGTGAGGAATAGTGGAAAAGAAAAGGAAAGGAGTGGCTAGACTATGAGACTACCCATGAAGAACAATAAACAAAATGTAAACTTATCATATTAGGAAAAATTACAAATAAAGATTTAAAATTCAGGAAAAATCTTAAGAGAAGTGCTAAGCAACTGAGAGAATGGTAGGGACTTTCAAAACCAAAGCACCCAATCTGTTTTCAAAGTATGTTGCAGAAATCTATAAGAAGTGTCAAGCATCAAACTGCTATCCCTTTCACATCTGAATCCCATTTCCTACAAATGGAAACCAGAGGCCAAATCCCATTTATGAATACCTTGAAAAACTTCAGTATTTGCAAATAAAATCCAGACATTTTAGAAGAATAATTCAAGAACCACATAGAGAGGTATAGCCTGGGAAGCAAATCTGTGTTCGTATCCTAGTGCAGCCACTAATTTGCTCAGACAACTTAGTTTTTTCTCTATAGAACTATAGGTTTGAATGAATAGATCCCTAAGAGGCCACCCTGCTATAATAGCTTATAATTCACTAGAAGAATGAAGTCAAAAGTTGAAAAGAACTCTTCATTACTTGGCCCCTGCTTTATTTATAGCCACTTCCTCCCCTCCCCCACCTCTTCATCTCTATGCTATCACTATAATAAACTCCTTCTAATTCCTTGAATATATCATATTTTCTCTTACCTACGGATTTTTGGAAATTGCTCCTCTGTTTGGTACCTTTACACCCTACCACCAGTGCCACTCCCTCCTTGAAAAAAGATGCCTCTTTAAGTCCTACTCCTCCTTGAACTGTCTGTCCACTATAGCATTTCTTCTTTCTTCCCTATACTCCCAACCTCACTTCAGCCAATTCAGGTTAGATACTCTGTATCCCCAGGGCACCCTATCCTTTCCTGATCAGAGCAAGACCAGGCTTATTCATACTTCTGTTTAACAGTCAATTTTCTCCATCTTGGGGAAGGGGTGTGTTGGGAAGGCAGCACTGTTCTGCCTGACATACTGTTATGTCACCAACACCAAGCACAATACCTGATTTTAAAAGGAAGGGGGCACTCAGATATTTGATGAGGAAATGAGTAACAAACTGGCAACACTCACCTCTAGCACAGCCAGGACAGTGTCAAGCTGATCTTCTCGGAGGGTGATATTGTTAGAGATTTTTCTCATAGTATGTATGGACTGCAGACGTACTTCCTCAATTTCATCATTAAACATGTCAACCAGGAAATCAAGGCATTTCTCAGCAAAAGAGGGTGAAGATTGGGCCAGCATGCAGAGAGCCTCCACAGCAGCAATACGGACCTCTAGAATAAAGGGGACAAATAGCAGTGCACATTAGTGCACACAGTGGCACACAACTGTAGGCCCAACTACTTGGGAGGCTGAGGCAGGAGGATCAGCCGAGCCCAGGAGTTCAAGGCCACCCTGGGCAACATAGTGAGACCCTGTCTCTTAGGAAAAAAAAATTATAAAGGAAACAATTGTGCATCAAGTTAAGAGCCATGGAAAAAATCCAGGATAGATTCTTTCTTCTTCAGGCTGTCTTTCATTCTCTATCGTCTCACTCTACAAACACTCCCTGGGAGATCTCTATGCCACAGTTTTAGACACTATCTTCACACTGATCTAAGAACATGGAGTTTGGTGTCATAAGGACAAAAGTTTAAGTCTGATGCCATATACATGTGATCAAGTCACATGTCTGTCTACATGAAGTGAATTTCTTGAAAACTATTAACAAGTTGTCTTACTTATCTCAATATTCTGACCACAATATTTTTTAAAAGTCAGTTATTAAATATTATCATTATTATTAAGATTAAAATAGGCTAAATATGATTATTCTCATTTTGGAGATAAGATTTGGCAAAGTAAATTATCTTACCTCAAAGTGAGTGAGGGCAGAGATAAGGCTAGTGCCTAGGTCTATGGATTCTAGGCTAGCATCATGGAGGGTGATCTCAAATAAGTAACTTAATTTCCTAGCACCTCAATTTTCTTACCTGTTAAATGTGAGATAATATCCATTTCCTTACAAAGTTGTTAGAACCAAATGAGATAATGCAGGCAAAGCACAAAGCACACTGCCTGGCATATGTTAAAAAGCTCGATCACTATCAGCCAGGGCATAGGTATGGGTTCCATAAGCGCCTTGAAAACTGAGGCATGTCTTTTGCCCCTTTGCCTGCTCAGAACTTGTAACAGTGCAGCCACTGTAACCAGGAAGCCCTTCGTTCATTCACTAATAAATGTTTCCTGAATACATACTATATGCCAGGCCCTGTACGAAGCGCTAGGATACAGACATGAGAAATGAGTAAGATACAGACAATGCTCACAAGACTTCCATACATGGCTGTTTTGTTCCAGTAGTTCCCAAATGGTTCTCCAACAAAATATACAGTTTCAAAACAAAACAATAAAACCTAAAGTTGTGGTTAATACTCACAAACACAATTTGTTCCTTGTATAAGAAAGGTCTTACAGACACATTAAAAGTAGAGTTACTACATTAAAGAGAGATGATTTGGATTTTCCTTGATAGTTATGAATTCCTCCTTTTCATCAGAAGGGAAGTATTTTCTTCACTTCACTTATCACAATAATATATATATTTTTAGATAGATATGGGGTTTTGCTATACATGAGGGCTGTCCGGAAAGTATACAGCCATGTAATATGAAAATTACATATTAACGATGGCTGGACACTTTCCAGAGAGCCCTTGTATATTTTCCAGGCTGGTCTTGAACTCCTGGCCTCAAGAGATCCTCCCGCCTCAGCATCTTGGGTGGCTGTGATTACAGGTGCATGCCACGACACCCGGCTCACTTCACAATAATATAATTTAAGCGAGAAATTGCTAATAATTATAAAGTAAGCTAGAGATGAACCCAAACATGTTAAGTGCTGACTCTCCTTCCTGGGGTTTTATCCATTACACCACACTGACTCGTGTGTAACCTTTGCAAGTCCATGAAGGGAATCACAGGGGAACTTCCAATCAGCATGAGATAATCAGTGTGACCTGAGCTGATGCAATTCCAAGCAGAAGCAAAGAAATCTGGTGCTTAACTCTGCCTGTACAGCCATGCTACAGCCAAGTAAATTTACATTTTCCACTGAACTTTTTGGAATGTCGAAAATATGTCACAGACTCCTTTAGGGTCCAGGGCAGAGAATCTGCTATACTAGAAAAAACAGACTGATCCTCAGTATCTGAAAATGTGTAATCAGAGGTGACTTAGCTACTTACTAGCTTTGGACTTATTAGTAAAGACACAAAGATGAACAAGAATAAGACTGCCTCCCAAAGCTTACAGACAAGAATAGTTAACTGCATTACAAAGTGATGAGTGCTACCATGGAAAAGCACAGGGAATGTAAGAAAACGCACAAGAGGCATATAGCCCAGTCAATGGGATCAGAGGTGGCTTTCTGGAACAAGTGATCCCTAAAATGATACCTGAAGGAGCTGCTAAATCAAAAGAAAGAAAAAGGCCTTTCTAGGCAGAGGAATTGCATACACAAAAATCCAAAAGGGAAGGAAACCATGGATGAATTAGAAGACTAAAAGTGTGTGAGGTACTATACTAGAGTCTACAGCCAATAAAATAAGGCTCCATTTCATTCCGAGCAATGTGCCCCTAAAACCCAAATTTACCCAGAATCTTATACATGTGATAAAATTAGAAAGCTGTCATATCTGATACCTGGTTATGGTCTACTCACTTTCTAAACTGAAGTTAATTTAATTAAATCTTAGTGACAAGCTGAAAACCGTATAACTAAACCACATAAATGTTAATAGTGATGGGCCGGGCGCGGTGGCTCACGCCTGTAATCCTAGCACTCTGGGAGGCTGAGGCGGGTGGATTGTTTGAGTTCAGGAGTTCGAGACCAGCCTGAGCAAGAGCGAGACCCCGTCTCTATCAAAAATAGAAAGAAATTAATTGGACAGCTAAAAATATATAGAAAAAAAATTAGCCAGGCATGGTGGCACATGCCTGTAAGTTCCAGCTACTCGGGAGGCTGAGGCAGTAGGATTGCTTGAGCCCAGGAGTCTGAGGTTGCTGTGAGCTAGGGCTGACGCCACGGCACTCACTCTAGCCCGGGCAACAAAGTGAGACTCTGTCTCAAAAAAAAAGAAAAAAAAGCATTAATAGTGATGAAATTCAATTACAGAAATTAACAAAGCAAAATGCTAAAAGAAACAAAATAGGTTTCAGTTACTCATCTTAGGGTAAAATGGGTTTTAATAACTAGACTTCCTTATTATCTAACACTATTTAAACTGTAATTCATGTTATAAGTTCACAGAGAACAAAAAAGAAGAGGAAGCTTTAACCAATTTCTACACATAGAGAATATCTTAGAGCAAATTGGATAGGGTAACCCAATTCTTACCTACTGATAAAAAACTGTCTTTCAAAAATAATATTCTTGCCCTTCTAAGAAGAAGTTCTATCCTGAGATAATTTTTTTATAGGCATTTTTAAGACCTGGGTTCTAATCCTGTCTCTGACACAAATTTACTGTAAAATTTAGACAATCAACATTACTTCCCCAGGTCTGTTACTGTCACTGAAAATGAATACGTTGGAGTCAATCACCTCAAAGCACTGCCATTCTATCTATGTGAGACAGATAGCATCATATTATGGAAATCACAAGAGCTTTATAGGACTTCTATTACAAGATAGAGTAACAAGGACCAGCTTTATCCTCCCAGGACAAGAGACAAAATACACGAAACAACAGCATTCGAGACACTGGACATCAGGCCATAAAGGACAGCAATCTCTGAGAAATGGGAAATAGATGAGGTGAGTTCTATGATTACAGTGGTTTAGTGTTTAGAGAGTTCCAGGTACCAGAGTTGAGAAGACAAGAGCTGGGAGTCTAGGGAGGCCAATGTGGCTAGAGTTCATAGGGCAAACTACCAGAAAGGAAGGAATTGCACAGAGAAATAGAGAGCTGTAAGATCTGCAGAGGGTCCCTCTCAAGTCTTCAGCTGAGTTCTGATGTGTGAGGAAACTACCTGAGGCCTGGAAACGAACCACTCAAAAGGATTAAAGGAAACAATCCCTAGCACTCACACAGGGCCTATAATACTGCAGTTTATTCAGCAGAGATTTTCTTCAGTAATGGAGAAAAGCCCTAATCCAAATGGTGCTCTGGTCCTGTCCAAAAAAGCTTAAAAATAAGACCTGAGCAAAATGTGTATAAGAACAAAGCTCAAGGATAGTTATAGGAATAAAATAATGTTAAGTATCCCAATAAAGTAAATTCACAATTGGATGTCTGGCATCCAGTTAAAAATTATCAGACATTGGCTGGGCACAGTGGCTGATACCTGTTATCCAAGCACTTTGGGAGGTTGAGGCAGAAGGATCACTTGAAGCCAGGACTTTCAGACAAGCCTTGGCAACCTGGCAAGACCCTGTCTTTACAAAAACATTTTTTTAAATTATCGGACATGCACAGAAGCAGAATAATATAATACAGGAGGAGAAAAAACAATTAAAACCAACCTAGGAAGCATAGAAATAACAGATCTAGTAGACAAGGATAGCAGGACAGTTATAAATGTATTATCTATTGAAAAAGCTAGAGAAAAGATTAAGCATGCTAAATAAAAACATGTAAGATACTAAAAAGACCCAAATTCTAATCAGACTTCTAAGGATGAAAACTATACATCTGAGGTGAAAAATACTCTATATGAGATTAACATCAGATTAGCCATACAGAAGAAAAGATTAGCGAACTCAAAGACAAAGCAATAGATACTATCCAAAATGAAACACAGGCCGGGCGTGGTGGCTCACGCCTGTAATCCTAGCACTCTGGAAGGCCCAAGCGGGAGGATTGTTTGAGCTCAGGAGTTCGAAACCAGCCTGAGCAAGAACGAGACCCTGTCTCTACTAAAAATAGAAAGAAATTAATCAGACAACTAAAAATATATAGAAAAAAAAACTAGCCGGGCATGGTGGCACATGCCTGTAGTCCCAGCTACTCGGGAGGCTGAGGCAGAAGGATCGCTTGAGCCCAGGAGTGTGAGGTTGCTGTGAGCTAGGCTGACGCCACGGCACTCACTCTAGCCCGGGCAACAAAGTGAGACTCTGTCTCAAAAAAAAAAAAAAAAGAAATAAAAATATTTATTTAGCAATTATTCAATGATATGCCTTCAGTTATCAGAACAAAAATACAAAAATAAAAAGATATCAACTCTACAGTCAATGATTTCACAGACTTGTGAGAGAAACTGATAAGCAGAGACATAACTACACTATGTCATGAAATATTATAAGACACATCCATAAAGAATGCTATGCAAATGGAGAGAACAAGCAGTACAGAGTAGAGGCAGGGAGAGGTAGATTTGGGAAATTGGAAACCGCAGTGCAAATGAAGTATAAGAAAGATGCCATGTGGAGTCGCCGCCGCTTCCTCCGCCAACGTTGTTGTTGTGGTCGGTGTGCTGAGCTCCGCGGCTCCAAGAGCCGGTCCGTCCCCTTCCCGCCGCTGCCATGAAGTGGATGTTCAAGGAGGACCACTCACTGGAACACAGATGTGTGGAATCCTTGAAGATTCGAGCGAAATATCCCGGCCGGGTCCCGGTGATTGTGGAAAAGGTCTCAGGCTCTCAGATTGTTGACATTGACAAACGGAAGTACTTGGTTCCATCTGGTATCACTGTGGCTCAGTTCATGTGGATCATCAGGAAAAGGATCCAGCTTCCTTCTGAAAAGGCGATCTTCCTGTTTGTGGATAAGACAGTCCCGCAGTCCAGTCTAACTATGGGACAGCTTTACGAGAAGGAAAAAGATGAAGATGGTTTCTTGTATGTGGCCTACAGCGGCGAGAACACTTTCGGCTTCTGAGGGCCATTGCTAGGCTAGGTGCACTGTTCCTGCTTGTGTATCTTGTAAATAGCTGGCCATTTTCAGTTGTTATACCAGACCCTCTCCACAAAGACCTATTAGTGCGTTTGTAACCGGATTTATTTCTTAATATATTGGAAGGTTTTGTTTCCTTAGACTAGTAAATCATCATACAGAGTTTTATTTTGAGTTTTTCCTTTTGTGCACTATCTTCATGGCTATACTCTCCAGGGAACTTGTTCTTCTGGAAATCATATTTAACGAAGATATTTCCATATCAAAGTGAGGTAGGTGCGGTATTAAAGTCAAAGAAAAGGAGATAATGCATTTATTCTGGATTATGTTTGAAGTGTTAGAAGGCTAAGTATTAAAAGCATCCAAATTAAATCCTTGGCAATCAGAACACTTGCGTCACTAGATTTTGCCAACTGCCAATCATGTTGGACTGAGCTAATCTGTTCCTCTTTCTGAAACTACTGAAGTAAATAACAGTAAAACTTCCTCTTATAAAGGCAAAAAAAAAAAGATGCCATGTGAAGCATTAAGTGGTTTTAGGAATGGAACATGGTATGGGAGTGCTAAAAATGAGGCAGGACAGACAGGATTATAAAAGGCCTTGTTTGCCATGGTAAGGGGATTATCTTATGAATAATAACTAGATAATCTCAACTAAACACTTAATGAGCTAAACAGTGTGTAAAATATTTTGTGTATAGTTTTCAAATTTATTCCTCCTGATAATACCATAAAGAATGTACCTTTATCATCACCATTGTTTAGATGAAAATTTGAGGCTAAGATTAAGTAACTTGCTCATTTCAAGTAAGGGAGAACACAGATTTATATTTCATAAAGTTCATCTTACAATTGTGTGGCTGGTGGACCATAAGGAATCCAAATGATAACAAAGAGACCAATTTAGGAAGCTATTGGAGTAGGTTCTAGATATTCTTAAGGAATATCTCTGAGACCGGCCGGGTGCGGTGGCTCACGCCTGTAATCCTAGCTCTCTGGGAGGCCGAGGCAGGCGGATTGTTTGAGCTCAGGAGTTCGAAACCAGCCTGAGCAAGAGCGAGACCCCCTCTCTACTAAAAATAGAAAGAAATTAATCGTACAACTAAAAATATATAGAAAAAATTAGCCGGGCATGGTGGCACATGCCTGTAGTCCCAGCTACTCGGGAGGCTGAGGCAGTCAGATCGCTTGAGCCCAGGAGTTTGAGGTTGCTGTGAGCTAGGGTGACACCACGGCACTCTAGCCCGGGCAACACAGTGAGACTCCGTCTCAAAAAAAAAAAAATAAAAATAAACAAAACAAAAAAAACCAAAATGACCAAAGTCATTGCATTAGAGTAAGAGGAATATGGGTGAATTGTTTCCCCTTTCCCTCTATTCATAAAAAATTCTTTAACTCTTTATTATCACTTTTATAATTAAAAAATTGAGGTACTGACAATGGCTGTACATATCATATTCTCAGACTCATATTTGGTCCCACCAACCATGTTAGAGAACCATCACAGTCAAAGCTTAAGGGCATTCCATAAGAGGCATTTTGTTAGTGTTTGGTGATCACTCTTCCATGAGAACAGCTGTTGAAAAGGAGTCCTAAAATGTCATACTATTTCACAAAATAAGAACAGACCTTTGGTCTGCGGCCACCCCGCCCTGACTGCGCCGGATCCCGTCTGCCCTCTGAAGAACAGACCTTTGTAGTTTCTAACAAACGGAAAGTTAATCTTTTCTCTTCTTTGTAAAACACAACCTGCACAAAGTATTTCATTATAATAATACAAAATTTAATGGCATAGCTTGTATTACAATTTGGTTCAATTTACTAAGATTTTAAATTAAATTGTAATCTAGTCATCCTACATTAATTTAACAAATGCATGGGCTGCTAAATTAAATAAACACAACTCAGCATATAGCCACACTGATACTGGTTACAGAAACTCAGTTTAAACAACAAAGAATTCAAGTTACCCTCAGATCTGACATCAGCTTCTTATCAAGGGTCTGCTCCAAGAAATGAGAACTGACTTGCTCCATAGAGCCCTAAAACAGAAAGAATCCAGGGTAACTTTTATGATTTAAACATTATCTTAAAATACAAAGTTTGGAGCCAACTTAAATGAATAAAGACAACATTATCCATGATAGTAAAGATATCTATGGGTTCTGAATCACCAGGAAAATAACAAAAATACAAGCAGCAGCTAACACCTAAATAGAGCTTACTACGTGTCATGTACTATTCTAAGAGCTTTACACATATATTAACTCATTTAATCCTTACTATAACCCTACAAAGTAAAAACTATTATTAGTCTCATTTTATATATGGGGAAAAGGAGATATAAAAAGATTAAGTAACATATTCAAGGTCACAAAGAGTGAACTGAACAGCTGGGATATAAACCTGGTTCCAGAATCCTCTGCAACTTAACCACTATTCTCTACTCTCTCTCCACTCCTTTTCATTCATTCCATTCATGTGTTCATTCATTCACACATTCAATAAAACAAATGCTGCCAGGTGTGATGACTCACACCTGTAATCCTAGCACTTTGGGAAGCTGAGGCGGGAGGATTGCTTGAGGACAGGAGTTTGAGCTTAGCCTGGGCGACATAGTGAGACCCATCTTTACAAAAAATTTTAAAAATTAGCTGGTTGTGGTGGTGCACACCTGTAGTCCCAGATACTTGGGAGGCTCAGGCAGGAGGATCACTTGAGCCCAGGAGCTTCAGGTTGCAGTGAGCTATGATGACACCATTGCACTCTAGCCCAAGCAACAGAGCCAGACCCTATCTCAAAAGTTAAATAAAGAAATAAAGGCCGGGCGTGGTGGCTCACGCCTGTAATCCTAGCACTCTGGGAGGCCGAGGCGGGTGGATTGTTTGAGCTCAGGAGTTCGAGACCAGCCTGAGCAAGAGCGAGACCCCAGTCTCTACTAAAAAATAGAAAGAAATGATTTGGAAAACTAAAAATATATATATATATATAAAATTAGCCAGGCATGGTGGCACATGCCTATAGTCCCAGCTACTTGGGAGGCTGAGGCAGAAGGATCGCTTGAGCCCAGGAGTTTGAGGTTGCTGGGAGCTAGGCTGACGCCATGGCACTCTAGCCCAGGCAACAGAGCAAGACTCTGTCTCAAAAAAAAAAAACAAAATAGCAACTCGAGGGAAAAAGACATGTTATATACAGAGGAAGATAAAAATAACAGCAGACTTCTCCACAGAAAACTATGAAACAACATCTTTAAAAGACTGGGAGAAAAATCTTACTAATCTAGAATTCTATTCCCACAAAAATGTCTTTCAAAAATGAAGGTAAAATAAAGTCCTTATCAGTCATAGAAAGGGTTTCCAGTCAGACATACTTAGATTTAAATCTTGCTTCTGTCTCTTACTGGCTGAGTAACTAATACCAAGTGACTGCCATTATTAATAATATCAATTTTTACTACCAATTATTAAGCGCTTATTATGAATAGGTCATGTATTGCACCAAGTGGTTTATGTATATGTAACCTCGTTTAATTCTCACAACTCAGAAAAACAGTTATTTTTATCACCATTTTGTAAAAAGCTGGAATCTGAATATAGATTAACTGAACCCAAAGCCCATGCCCTTAACCACTGTATCATACTATATGGGCCTCAGCCTCTTCTGTTTGTAAAATATGTAAAATTATGATTTGTAAAAATCATAATAAGTATTTCACAGAGTGACTGTGAAGACTAAACAAGACAATGCATGTATATCACCCAGTACAATGCATGACACATAGCAGTCACTCAGTAAATGAGAACTATTATTACTATGTAGTCATACTTACCATACATCTCATCTTCCAATCCATGAACAAAAGCTCCACAAGCTCCCGACTCAATCAAGTTCACAGCCCCAGTATCTACTTCTTCCTTGGGAGCATCGTCTCCCCACTTCCTGCCGCTGGAAAACTCCCCTGAACTGTACAGTTCCTTGGCACGCTCATGTGCAGTACGTTTCCTCTGGAGAGGACAACAACAATTACCAATCGCAAGAGGTTCATGAAGTGACATTAAGGTGCACCCTGAGAACATGGGAAGGTAGGAAATAAAACTGCTCTCTGAGAGTTACACTTTTTCAAAATTACTCAGGAGTTTAGGGCAGAGAAATGCAAATTCAATTAAAAGTGAGACCAAAGGCTCATGGGTCTACAACAGCTGAGAGTAACCTAATTAAAGAGGATGAAGATAGCTAAAGAATGTGTTGATCAGACAGATGGTTTAGTTTGCCATGGCAACGACATAGGAAAGGGAGCACCAGACAAGCAAAAAATGGCAGTGTCCCTTCAAACGACTATTTGGGTATAGACAAAACACTCATTCTAGAAAATAATTGTTTTCAATCCCAGTAAAAGCAATCCTCTACTTAGTAACACTGTGCTCTGCTTGAGCAACAGTGTGCTCACCAAACAATCTTCCAGTAAGTTCACTTTCTATACAGATTGCCTAAGGGGGAATATACTGGTTGGCAAAAGCAAACATCCAGTCCACCTGACAGTTATGGCTCTCATCATAAATGAATGAACTAGCACTCTGATTTATACATCAGCCTCTCATGAACCTTCGTAGTGTGAATTCATAACCTCATGGCTGCTCATCGAAGAAGCAATGATGAGACAGAGCACCTGGGCCTGCAAGAATGTGGGTTAGGTCCAGCATTAAAGCTTGTACCTTGTGACATGTCTTAGAAACCCTTGCGTTACCCACCCCTTCCCATTCACCACACGCATTTCCTTCTTCACACTTCTACCACATCACACACAAAGAATACTTAAAATCAAACACCATGCCGGGCGCGGTGGCTCACACCTGTAATCCTAGCACTCTAGGAGGCTGAGGCGGGTGGATTGCTCAAGGTCAGGAGTTCGAGACCAGCCTGAGCAAGAGCGAGACCC
>NW_012149108.1:354533-359351 GCF_000956105.1 Propithecus coquereli
TCAAAAAAAAAAAAAAAAAAAATCTCTGAGACCTTCTTTAATTCCCAATAAACATGGAAATGCTTACATAGGCTAGGATCTTTTTTCCAATCACATTTTTCATAGAAAATTACATGTTCTCACCCCTGTAATCCTAGCACTCTGGGAGGCCAAGGTAGGCAGATCATTTGAGCTCAGAAGTCCGAGACCAGCCTGAGCAAGAGCAAGACCCTGTCTCTACTAAAAATAGAAAGAAATTAGCTAGACAACTAAAAATATATAGAAAAAGTTAGGCGGGCATGGTGGTGCATGCCTATAGTCCTAGCTACTTGGAGGCTGAGGCAGAGGGACTGCTTGAGCCCAGGAGTTTGAGGTTGCTGTGAGCTAGGCTGATGCCACAGCACTCTAGCCCAGGCAATACAATAAGACACTATCTCAAAAAAAAGAAAAAAAAAGAAAAAGAAAATTACATGTTCTTTGTGAATATCCTTAACACCTTTCCTATGACTCAAGGAGAACAACAGTTGTACTATTTTTGATTGAAGTAGCTTCAAAACTACTTTGTCTTATTCCCATGTGGTATAGTTGTTTATTACACAGATCTGATCCAATGCCAAATAAGAACCATAAATATTTAGGATCTCCTAATTCTCTCTTTAGTTTTCCTACCAGCATTGGCAGTTGGCTTTTCCCCACAAAGAACGAAAGTTTTAATAACTTTACATTGAGTTACTCCATCTATAATTCCCAGTGCCCTCCTTCAACGCTTTCAGCTGAGCTCCCTCCCAACACAGCAGCACAGAGGGTGTACTATTCAAATTCGGGCCTCAAAAAATTACATATCATTACTTGCAGTAAATTTTCAGTGTCATCTAAGAACAGTTGGAGCTTTGCATCTTAAATCCACAAATTCAAGGAGCCCTACAGCATAGAAATCCACTTCAAAAATGGTGAGATCTAAATTAATGTGGGGCCAGTGGAAATGGAAAAGGGATGGATTTATGGGATGTCAAGAAGGTATAACTGATAAGAGTTGGTAACTCGATGGATACAGGACATAGAAAAAATATTCCCAAATTCCTCTGGTTCATGACTTAGTGGATGATAACATCATTCATGAAAATACAGAAGGAGCAGATTTGGGGCAAAGAGATAATGCATTCATCATAAAGTGCATCTCACCAATCAGAAAAATATCTACATTCTGGTCTACTTTAACCAAGAAAAATATGTTGAGATAAGATGGTCTCTCTGAGCAAACTAAGCCCAACAATGGGAAAGGAAGAAAATAATAAAACTCAGAGAAGAAATAACAAAATAAAGACTAAAATGGCCAGATGCAGCGGCTTACACCTGTAATCCTAACACTCTGGGAGGCCAAAGCAGGAGGATCCCCTGAGGCCAGGAATTGGAGACTAGAATGAACAAGAGTGAGATCCCATCTCTACCAAAACCAGAAAAAATTAGCCTGGTATGGTGGTACACGTCTGTAGTCCCAGCTACTTGAGAGGCTGAGGCAAAGAAATCAGCCACTTGAGCCCAGGAGTTTGAGGTTGGAGTGAGTTATGATGACAGCACTGCATTCTACCTAGGGTGACAGAATAAAACTCTGTCTCAAAAAAAAAAAAAAAAAAAGAAACCCAAAATAAAGACTAAAAAAATTTCAAAAGATCAACAAAATGAAGTACTGGTTTTTTGAAAAGATAAAACCAAATTAACAAACCTTTAGCTAGGCTAATAAAAAAGAAAGAAGATTCAAATAAATAAAATCAGAGATGAAAAAGGAGACATTACAACTGATACCACCGAAATACAAACAATCATAAGAAACTATTATGTGACCACAGAGGTCTATAGAAAAATAAAAACAAAAGAGAAAAAAAAGAAACTATTATGAACAACTATATGCCAACAGTTTTCATAACATGGAGGAAATAAATTCCTGTATATATATGACCTACGAAAGATTAAATTATGATGAAATAAAAAACCTGAACATACCAATAAGTGAGGAAATTGAATCAATAATAAAAAGTTTTCTATCAAAGAAAAAGCCCAGGACCTGATGGCTTCACTATTGAATTCTATCAAACATTTAAAGAAGAACTAATATCAATTCTCTTCAAACAATTCCAAAAAATTGAAGAGGAAGGAATACTTCTAAACTTATTTTATGAGGCCAGCATTACCCTGATTTCAAAACTGGACAAGGACAAGATGAAAGAAGAAACACAGGCCATTCCTATACGTAGACAGGAATTTAGGCACAAATTCTCAACAAGATACTAGTATACTGATCCAATAGTTCATTAAAAAGATCATTCACTATAATCAAACGGGATTCATCTCAGGGATGCAAGGATGGCTTAACATGCACAAATCAATAAATGTGATAAACCATACCAACAGAAAGAAAGACAAAAACCACAGGATCATTTCCATAGACACGGAAAAAGCCTGTAAGAAAATTCAACATCCCTTCATGACAAAAACTCTCAACAAATTAGGTATAGAAGGTATGTACCTCAACATAATAAAGGCCATATATGACAAACCCATAGCTAACATAGTAAATGGGGAAAAGTTGAAAGCCTTTCCTCTAGGATCAGGAACAAGAAAGACAAGTATGCCCACTCACTATTTCTATTCAATATACACTGGAAGTCCTAGCCAGAGTAAGTAGGCAAGAGAAAGAAATAAAGAACATCCAAACTGTAAAGAAGAAAGTCAAATTGTCCCTGTTTGCATATGACATGATTATATATAGAAAATCCTAAAGATACCACCAAAAAGGCCAGGCGCGGTGGCTCACACCTGCAATCCTAGCACTCTGGGAGGCCGAGGTGGGAAGATTGCTTGAGCTCAGGAGTTTGAGACCAGCCTGAGCAAGAGTGAGACCCCGTCTCTACTATAAACAGAAAGAAATTAGCCAAAAACAACTAAAAATAGAAAAAATTAGCCGGACATGGTGCCGCGTGCCTGTAGTCCCAGCTACCTGGGAGGCTGAGGCAGGAGGATCACTTGAGCCCAGGAGTTTGAGGTTGCTGTGACCTAGGCTGACACCACAGCACTCTAGCCCAGGCAAGAGAGTGAGACGCTGTCTCAAAAAAAAAGATATCACCAAAAAACTGTTAAAGCTAATAAATGAATTCAGTAAAGTTGCAGGATACAAAATTTATATACAAAGATCAGTAGTGTTTCTACACGCTAAGAGTGAACTATCTAAAAAAGAAATTAAGAAAATCATTTCAGTTACAATACCTATTAAAAATAAAGATACCTAGGAATAAACTTAACTAAAAAGGTGAAAGATCTCTACACGGAAAATTATAGAACTCTGAGAAAAGAAATTTAAGAGAAGATACAAATAAATGAAAGAATATCACATGTTCATGAACTGGATGAATTAATATTGTAAAAAATGGCCATATTACCCAAAGCGTTCTACACAGATTTAATGTAATCTCTATTAAAATACCAATGACATTCTTCAAATAAATAGAAAATACAATCCTAAAACTCATATGGAACCACAAAAGATCCAAACAGCCAAAGCAATTCTGAACAAAAAGAACAAAGGTGGAGGCATCACACTAACTGATTTCAAAATATACTATAAAACAGTATGGTACTGGCATAAAAACAGACATATAGACCAATGGAACAGAATATAAATCTCAGAAATAAATTCACACATCTATAGCCAAATGATTTTTGACAAAGGTTCCAAGAACGAACATTGGGGAAATGAGTCTCTTCAGTAAATGTTGCTGGGAAAGCTGGATATCCACATGCAGAAGAATAAGACTACACCCCTACCTCTCACCACATACAAAAATCAAGTAAAAATGGATTAAAGACTTAAATGTAAAATCTCAAGCTATGAAACTACTAGAAGAAAACAGGGAAACACTTCATGACATTGGCCTGGGGAAGGATTTTTAAAATAATACCTCAAAGCACAGGCAACGAAAGCAAAAATAAACAAATGGAATTACATCAAACTTAAAAGCTTTTTTTTTTTTTAAATTTGAGAGTAGATCTCAAAAACTAAAAAGCTTTTGCACAGCAAAGGAAACTATTAACAGAGTGAAGAGACAACCTACAGAATGGGAAAAAATATTTGCAAACTATACACCTGACAAAGGGTTAATATCCAGACTATATAAGGAACATGAACATAATTCAATGGCAACCCCCCCCCAAATAACCCAATTAAAAAATGGGCAAAAGACCTGAATAGACCTGAACAGATATTTCTCAAAAGAAGACATACAAATGCCCAACAGGTATATGAAAAAATTCTCAACATCACTAATTGCTATGGATTGGATATAGTTTGTTTGTACCCACAAAGTCTCATGTCAAAATTTTATCTTCATTGTTGGGGGTGAGGGCTGGTGGGAGGTGTCTGGATCATGGAGGAGGGTCCCTCACTAATGCCTTGGTGCCATTCTTAAGGGAGTCAGTGAGTTCTCACACTTAGTTCCCAAGAGAACTGATTGTTGAAAAAACCTTGTGATCTCCCTTTCAGCTTCCGCCGTGAGTGGAAGCTTTGTGAGGCCCTCACCAGAGGCAGATGCTGATGTTATGCTTCTTGTACAGCCCGTGGAATTGTGAGCCAAATAAACCTTGCTTCTTTATAAATTAGCCAGCCTCAGATACTCTCTTGTAGTGACACAGACTAAGACACTAATCATCAGGGAATACAAATGAAAACCACAATGAGATACCAACTTACTCCAGTCAGAATGGCTATTATCAAAAAGACAAAAGAAGGCCGGGCGCAGTGGCTCACGCCTGTAATCCTAGCACTCTGGGAGGCCGAGGCGGGCGGAT
>NW_012149108.1:359539-366978 GCF_000956105.1 Propithecus coquereli
AAAAGAGCGAGACTCTGTTTCAAAAAAAAAAAAAAAAAGACAAAAGAAAAGCGTTGGCAAGGATGTGAAGAAAAGGGAACACTCACACACTTGGGATTGTAAACTAGTACACCCATCATGGAAAACAGCATGGAGGTCTCTCAAAAAATTAAAAATAGAACTAGCATATTATCCAGCAATCTCACTACTTGGTATATATCCAAAGGAAATTAAATCAGTATGTCAAAGAGGGATCTTCACTCCCATGTTTATTGCAGCACTATTTACAATGGCCAAGTGTCCAACAAGGGATGAGTGGATTAAGAAAATGTATATATACACAATGGAATACTATTCAGTCACAAAAAGAATGAAATCCTGTCATGTGTGACAACATGGATGAACCTGGAAGACATGTTAAGTGAAATAAGCCAGGCACATAAAGACAAATACCACATGATCTCATTCATACATAGAATCTTAAAGTAAAAAAAAAAAAGTTGGTATCATAGAGACAGAGAATATAACAGTGGTTACCAGAGATTGGGCAGGGAAAGAGGCAGAGGGTGACAGGGTGAGGTTGGACAATGGGTACAAAGTTACAATTAGATAGAAAAGAATAAATTGTGACTATAGTTAACAATATAATATTGTATATTACAAAATAGCTAGAAGAAAAGCTTTTGAAAGTTCTCACCACAAAAAAATGATCAATGCAGAAGTGGCAGATATACTGACTTCCCCATTTAGATCATTACTCAACATAGATATGTATCAAAACATCAAATTATACCCCATAAATATGTACAATTACAATGTGTCGATTAAAAAATTAATAATTTTTTTAAAAAGATTACATGTTATTTATCTGATCAGAGGTTTGTCTGCTGGAAAGCTGCAATAGGGAAGCTTTACCTCTTAGCTTGCACAGAGAAACTAGTAAACCAGGGCCTTAACTACCCAACCACTGCTCCCAATGTGTATAACTGAACTCTCACTAGGCAAGGATTCTAGATGGGATTCAGATCACGAAGTTTGAAGTCCTAATCTGTCATTTATTAACTACATGGTCTTAGACAAATTACATCACTTTTCTAAACCTTAGTTTTCTTATTTATAAAATGGGTAATATAGTATCTACCTCAAAGAGTTTAATTTAAGGATAATTTAAAGATTAATAATTACTTGCAAAAAGTATGCACAAAAGTGTATGTATGCACATACATATGCCTGTATATGAGGAAGTGGGTGTATATGTATACGTGAATATGTGTGTGTGTGTATGACTAAAAATGCCTAGCTTAGTAGCTCCAAAACTTGATAAACAGTAGTAATTGTTATTATTATTATTATTATTACTAACAAGATTAGATTATTAATTACTTCTGAATATAAGCATAATTACTTATATAATTTCAAGCTGTTTAGATTTAAAATCATGAAATTATAACATGAAGTACATAACTGAAGTTAGGGTCTTTCAAGTAGAAACCCTTTCAACTTACCATTCATTATTCACACAACTTTACATAAATGATTTTCAAATCCTATGGTGCACAAAAGTGAAAATTTTGATTGATTCTGCTTTAAGGATTACCTTTCTAAACTGCCTACTCAGGTAAAGATATATCATTAAATTATTTCTCTAAAACATCTTCCGCCTCCCCCTATCAGAGTTCATTGCAGATGCTCAATAAAAGCTGAATGAAAGGATATGATGAGTGATGGAATTGTTACAAATTTTAAAATACTCATAAACTAAAAGAAAGTTTTAAAATGTGAATTCAGAAATAAAATCAGTAACAGCTGGCTTATTTAACTCTAATATGGACAAGCAATATAATCTATAAGCAGGAAACACCAAAATCATCCATATAACTTATTATTCCATGAAAATGCTTCACACAGATTTCAGTAGTTACCCCCATACATACTGGTCATAGCACTAAAGCTATCACTGGATCTGTGTCCTGTACCCGCAGGTCCAAAGCCAACAACCTTACCAAGAGTGACAGAGCTGGGGGCCCTCAAAGGGGAAGTGTCCAAAAAGAACCTCTGATTTTCTTGCTGTGACATGTATATACATTTTTATAGATACTTACATACCTTTATATACTGTAACCCCCACCCACCCACATAGTATAGTACATTCCAGTTTATAAACATTTCATAGACAGTATCTCATTTGAGCATGATGACAACCCTGTTAGATAAACATGAGAGATATTAGAACCCCACTTAACAGATGAGGAAACTGATACTTAGATCGAGTAACATGTCCAAGGTAACACAGATATAAAATGGGGCTGAGTATCAGGCCAACAGTCTTTCTACTACAAGACAGTTTTATCCCTAAAAAGTTAAAATTTTTTGATAAATGTGCTATGAGTCCTCAAAAATATAACAGTAGGAAAGTACTGGCCTAAAAAGACAGAAGATTGGGATCTGAATCTCACTCTACAATTGTCTATCTATATAAGCTGAAAAATTTACTTAACTCCTCAGAGCCTCAGTTTTCTCATCTGGGAAACTGACAGAGTAACATCTATCTTGCAGGATTACAATGAAGAGTAAATGAGAAAATGTATATAAAAGGCCCCCTTCAATAATATCTACGATATAGTAGGTGTTTAATAAATAGTAGCAACTATTTTTATTATTATTTTCCTTTTTCTCTAGGTATTGGCTACCTCAGATGCTAACAAATAGGATTATCTTAAAGATTTTTTCTAGTTCTAAAAGGTTATTTTTCTATAGGAGAATGAGCTATTCCTTTCTATATTAAAAGAAATTCTAGGGTTTCTAAATGTGGGTCACATTGCTCCTATCCGTAGCTTCTCAAAATGTTTAGAAAAACTTAACAAGCGATGCGCTCATTAAATAAAGTGTAACTTACCAATAGCTTTGCAGCTTGAACACGAACCACCCAGGAGCCATCACTGACCATGTGACAAATTTTTCCAAATGCATCGTCAACTAAGCGAATTTCTTCATTAGAAGAAGGGATTGGGACAATGCTAAATTAAAAGAAATCACATATGATAAAACATGATCCTAAGGCTGCAGATTCAATAAACTGAGAATGACTAATGAAGATTGACACACATGGAAATGATAATTGAATAGTTCATATCCTAGAATGATAAAATATATTTCAGAGTAAATAAATCACTGTGGGAGTATGAAGGAACACTTTTAGCTGCACTGCAAATTTTCAGGGTCTTAAATAAAACTGTGTAACCAACCAAAGGCTCAGAGATTTATGAAGATACCAAAAACTAGCTATCAGAGTATTTTATATCCTTAAGTTTAACATCTCCTATAACTGAACTGTTGTACCTACGGTAAATCTCAGAATAAATCGATATAAAGCCTACTCGCCACACTGGTCCTAAAAGAAGAGACAATTTCCAATTAGTCTTTATCTGTGTATGTGTCTAAATCCTAAAAAACTACAAATAGAGCCTACTCCTATAGGTTTATTAACTCATTCTGGTTTTCAAATTTTGGCAGTTTAATAAAGAAGAAAGAACACCTCTTTTTCCTATAGAAGCAGCTCTTCTATAAAATGGAATAAATATTTTTCTTTCCACCTCAAAGAATCACTGTGAGAATCAATGATTTAATTGCTGTGAAAACATTTTTAACCAGGAAAATAGTGCATAGGGGATCATTTTTCTCAAACTCGCCTGGTATCGTTATCTGGCATTTGGCCCAAAGCAAATGAAATTAAAATGGGTGCCAAACAATTCTAAAGATTTATTTCAAAGTGCTGAAAAGCACTAAAGGAAGATATCCCAATTTCTTCGCTTATAGATGAGAAGATTGGGAGCCAAAGAAATGAAGTATCTTTCTCAGGGTGCACAGAGATGAAAAACTCCTACCAGAGATGAAAAACAAGGACCAGGCATCCTGATTTTCAGGGCCTGTGCTTTTCCCCTAGTTCACAATACCTTCTAAAAATCGAACCAACATTCCTTTTCTAGAGATGGGCTTTTTGCATGGTGAGAAGAGAGAAATGGCTTAGCAATGAATAAAAGCTGGCTTACACCCACACTTACCTTTCAGGGTAGAGCTGACTAACAACCCAGATAAGCTGGACTGCAGCACTGCGCACTTGTTCATAGTCATCAGAGAGCAATTTACAGGCCTGCAAAGAAGAATTCCAAAAGTGTATTAGTTCTGTGTCCTGGCAGGAAACGTTCAAATTATTTTTAAAATGAAGATAGGGTGGCTGGATAAGGATGCCAAATAAAATGCTTGTGGGTGGTTTTAATTTCTTGAACCTTTGCCCAACAAAGAAGGCCAACCTTTGCTTGGCCTCTGTCAGCTGCTCTGGCTGTATTCTGACTATGAGCCCTTCTTCACCATGTCTGAAGGCAAAACCACATAGACTGACAGCACAAAAACCATCTAGCAAAGCTTGCTGGGAGCCCACAGTACTGCTCTCAAAGGTTCAAACACCAAAGACGGGTTTTTCCCCACTGCCTGTAAAAGTAAAGCACATACTTCTGTTTACTTTGGTCTAAAATCATTGGCCTGTTTCAATTCACTCACTCTTCCTGGGTATCCCCATAATCCCTAGATATCGATGGCTCCAAATATCCACTTTCAGCTCTGATTTCCCCTGTTCTCCAGACCTTCATAACTACCTATGGCCTGGAACTTCCTTCACAGGTGTCCCATCAACCTTCCAAACTCCACATAACCAAACTAAACTCATTATGGAACCATATTCTACCTTATATCTCAAATCCTACATTATCATTCCATCTTCACTCCCTTGAGGTCTCATTACTGCTTGCCTAGATTACTGATATAATCTTATGCCACTAAACATCTGAATCAGCCAACTAACTTTGCTTCCTCTGAGTCCTTACTCTCCAAGTTAACTTTAATTATTTGGCTCCCCATATAATTTTCCAATAGGAAAAGAATATGATGGTCACACCAACACAAGCATCCTGGACCCATTCTACTCCATTTTGTAAAAGAATAAACTTGGTTTACAGAGCAGTTATAGGAGCTTGGCTAATTGCTATCTTCCCCTGAAATAAAACCACTTTGGCAGGCTAATAAAATTTGATCTTCTCTGAGCATGGATTTAGATTGTCTGTTACCAGATTCATTCAATTATTCTCCAAGGGAATATCACCTTGTAAGGCCTTTTGGTTAGGCTGTCAATCAGCTTTTTCGTAACTTCATTAAGCCTTTCTTTATGGATAATACATCATGTGACATCTTTTCATATGATCCTATGGTCTTGGTCACCTTTCTCCAGACACACTCTAGTTTGTCAAGTGTGGTGCCCAGAAATGACTTAATGTATGGCCCAAACAGAGATCAGTAAGACTACCACTTTCCTTATTCTAAATACTAAGCTTTTCTTCATGCTCTCTGGTATTCATATTGAGCTACTCAAATCCTCTTAAAAGTCCTTCTCACATGTATTAGTGCTATACAATTACATATCCCCCATTCTGTCCCTGAAAAGTATGTTTTGGGCATGACTTCACAATCACCCCAATTATGTTGCCACTATCAGCCAGCTAAATCCTTATGTTTTCAAATTCCAAAAACCAATGGGCCATCCTCTCAGCTTCATAATAACTCCCCTCCCCTTCCAGATGATAATCATTTATGATACCTGATTATAAATTGTTTGATGTAATTTCAGTCCTCTTTCATGGAGCTGCAACTAGACAATAAAGACACGGTTTAAGTATTTGGGAGAAAAAGATCAATATTTCCAATGTCTTCCCATAATGTCGCATATTTTCCCCTATGATAGCACACTGACCTAATTCCTTTAGCCAAAATCAATGTTATATAAATAAGAAACCAATCTTACTACTGGATATCTACCCAAAGGAAAAGAAATCATTACAACAAAAAGATATCGGCATCAGGCCGGGCGCGGTGGCTCACGCCTGTAATCCTAGCTCTCTGGGAGGCTGAGGCCGGAGGATCGTTTGAGCTCAGGAGTTCGAGACCAGCCTGAGCAAGAGCGAGACCCCGTCTCTACTATAAACAGAAAGAAATTAGCCAAAAACAACTAAAAATAGAAAAAATTAGCCGGACATGGTGCCGCGTGCCTGTAGTCCTACTCGGGAGGCTGAGGCAGTAGGATCGCTTGAGCCCAGGAGTTTGAGGTTGCTGTGAGCTAGGCTGACGCCACGGCACTCACTCTAGCCTGGGCAAAAGAGCAAGACTCTGTCTCAAAAAAAAAAAAAAAAAAAAAAAAAAAAAGATATCGGCATCAACTACGGAATCAACTAAGTGGTCATCAATGGATGACTAGATAAAGAAAATGTGCTATACATACCCAGAGGAATACCATTCAGCCATAAAACAGAATGAAACCATGCCTTATGTGCAACATAAATGGAACTGGAGGCCATTATCATAAGTTAAACAACACAGATGCCTAAAGACAAATACTGCATGTTCTCACTTTTAAGTAAGAGCTAAATAATGTGTACACCTGGACAGAAAGTGTGGAAATGACAGACAATGGAGACTCAGAAGGGTTGGGGGTGGGAGTGTGGTGGATGTTGAGAAATTACTTAATGGGTACAATGTACATGATTCTGGTGATGGACATGCTAAAAGCCCTGACTTCACCACTATGCAATTTATCCATGTAACAAAATTACACATGTACACCATAAATTTATACTAATGTAAATAAATAAATAAGTAAGAAACCTGGTCAAACACTTTTCAGTAGAAACAGTCAAGCATTTAATAAACCTAATCCATGGACTGTCCCAAGGGGATATTAGAAAAACATGAAATAATGATCTGAAGGCTAAGGAAGAAATGGTTACCATTTCTCCTTGTTATAATACAATACTAAGTCACATCCCTCCCTGCTGAAGGGACTGTAACAGGTACAGGTTGCACCTTCCATGTTTCAGAAGCACAGATGAAAGCTACCGGAGAAGTCATTTGTTATACAGGAATGTGTACAGCTGAGTTCCATGTTACCACCAGTAATACCTCCCTGAAAGTGTGCATAAGGTGTATACTGGGGAGATTCAGAATATATCCAAGACAGCACTAGTCACGAACTTAAAAAAAGGGGGGGAACCCAAATGAAAACTACCCCCAATTAGTTTCTATAATCACATTTACCATGGCTTTTATAGCTGCTGTTCTGACACGTGGATCTTGGTCACTGAAGTAATCTCCTATAATTTTCTGGACATCTCTGGCAGCTAAGCCTTCTGCATCTTTTGTGACACTTTTCTCCAAAGAGCCAAGATTGCCAAGTAATTGTAGGCACTTATTTCTTACACCATGAGAGGTATCTGTCAAGTGCTACATAAAAAAAAGAGGAACAAAAGGACATGATTAAGGCCAGGCGCGGTGGCTCACACCTGTAATCCTAGCACTCTGGGAGGCCGAGGCGGGTGGATCGCTCAAGGTCAGGAGTTCGAGATCAGCCTGAGCAAGAG
>NW_012149108.1:367757-385991 GCF_000956105.1 Propithecus coquereli
GCTAGGATTACAGGCGTGAGCCACCGCGCCCGGCCTCACCAGCATTTTTAATAAATTATGCTTTCCCCCTTGCATACCCCACTCCAATGGTACTAAAACAAGATATTTGCATAATGCAGTTACAGGAACTAAAAGTACTTTGAAGAAATGAGGATGTACATCAGGTGACAAAAAACAGTGTGGAACTCTAGCTTTCAAACTTTTTTTGACTGAGACCATAGTAAGAAATACACATTATATTGCAACATAATACATAAAAACACATACACAGAAAGTTTAACAAAACAATATTTACCCTTAAAAAAATTTACCCTTGCATTTTGTGATGTACTCTAATATTTGTATTTTGTTTTCAGAAAATACCAATCATGTCCCATGAAATTGATTATATTCCCTACTAATGGATCATGCTCTTCAGTGTGAAAGACACTAGTGAGGAGAAAAGTGAATGGGACTTGCTAAAAACATGGGTTCACAGAGCTCCTTAGAGAAATGACTAGTTTCAGCAGTGGGGAAAAAATATTAAAGTCTCAACATTTAATCTTAAATATTAAACTCAACTATCATTTTCTTTAGAAAACCTCACTGAATTCTCTAATTTGGTTAAGCTCTACCCCCTGCCCCACATCATCTTTTGAAGCAATTAAAACAATTTTAATTAAGAAATCCTGTCCTAATCTTACCTACTTGACAAACTACTATCTGTCTTTCAAAACTCAAGAGAGATGTCACCTCTTCCAGAATGCTTTCCTTAATACTTCTCCTCTTACCCTCAAAGACTTTTTCACTCCTTCCTCTGAACCTTCTAGCTAACTCCTGTTATTGCATGAAGCATATTATAATGTATAGCATTTATTTTATAAGTGTCAATACTGGCTCGTGAGTTCCTTAAAGAAACTCATTTCTCAGCACTCTGGGAGGCCGAGGCGGGAGGATTGGTTGAGCTCAGGAGTTCGAGAGCAGCCTGAGCAAGAAGGAGATCCCATCTCTACTAAACATAGAAAGAAATTAGTGGGACAACTAAAAATATATAGAAAAAATTAGCTGGGCATTGGCGCATGCTCGTAGTCCCACCTACTCGGGAGGCTGAGGCAGGAGGATGGCTTGAGCCCAGGAGCTTGAGGTTGCTGTGAGCTAGGCTAACGCCACGGCACTCTAGCCTGGGCAACAGAGTGAGACTCTGTCTCAAAAAAAAAAAAAAAAGAAACTCATGTCTCCAAGGAAGATATATAGATAGTCAATAAGCATGTGAAAGGATGCTTAACATCACTAATCACTAATCATTAGGTAAAGCAAATCAAAACCACAATAAGATATTACTTCATATCCATTAGGATAGCTACTGTCAAAAAGAAAAAAAAAGTGTTGTCAAAATATGGAGAAATCGGAACCCTTGTGCACTGATGATAGTGATGTAAAACAATGCAGTCATTGTGGAAAACAGTATGGCTGTTCCTCAAAAAATTAAAAATAAAACTACCATATGGTCTGGCAACTTCACTTCTCAGTAAATACCTCAGTAAGGGCTGCCATAACAAAGTACCAAAGGCTGGGTAGCTTAAAAAGAAATTTATTTTCTCACAGTTCTGGGTCTAGAAGTCCAAGATTAAGGTATTGGCAAATTTGGTTCCTGGTGAGGGCTCTCTTCCTGACTTGCAGACAACTGCCCACTCACTGTGTCCTCACATGGCCTCTCCCACGTGCATGGGAAGGAGAGCTCTTGTCTCTTTCTCTTAGTCCTTTGGATTAGGGTTGCACCTTTATGACATCATTTAACCTTATTTATTTCCTGAAAGGCCCTATCTCCAAATACAGTTACATTGGGGGTCAGAGGTCCAACATATGAATTTTGGAGGGACATAATTCAGTCCAAAAGAATACCTAAAATAACTGTAAGCAGAGACTTGAAGAGATGTATGTACACTCATGTTCACAGTAGCAGCATTATTCACAAGAGCCAAAAGCCAGAAGCAGCCCAAGTGTCTATCATGAGATGAACAAATAAAATGTCTTATATACATACAACGGAATAGTATTCAGCCTTAAAATAGAAAAAAATTCTGACACACACTACAATGTGAATGAACTTTGAGGACATTATGACGAGTAAAATAAGCTGGACACAGAATATTATATGATTCCACTTACATGAAGTCTCTAGAATAGTTACATTTATAGAGACAGAAAATAGAATAGTGTTTGTTAAGGACTAGGGGAGGGAGAAATGGGGAGTTATTGTTAAATAGGTTCAGAGTTCCAGTTTTGCAATATTAAGAGTTCTGTGAATGAATGATGGTGATGGCTGCACAACATTGTGAATGTTGTGCCAACCTAATGCCACTAAACTGTACACTTTAAAATGGCTGAGATGGTAAATTTTATGTTATGTGTATTTTATCACAATTTTAATAAAAAGTTAAATATAAAATTACCATATGATCCCGCAATTCCACTCCAAGGTCTATATCAAAGAGAAGTGAAAACATACGTCCAAACAAAAACTTGTAAATGAAAAATTCTTAACAGCATTATCCAAAATAACCAAAAAGTGGAATCAATCTAAATACTGATAAAGTCACCAAAATTCACTAAAGGGCAAATTCTTAATAGCTTTATAAAGATGCAATGCACACAGGATGCAATTTACCCAATTAATGTGTACAATTTGATGATTTTTAGTATGTTCATTTATATGTACAATCATCACCAGTTATCAAACATTTTGATCATTTCAGAAAGATAGCTGCCCCCCCAAGACACCCTGTAACCTTTTGCTATCAACCTCCTAACCCTCTGTTAGCCCTAACCCTAAGCAACTACTAATGTACTTTCTGTCTCTGTAGATTTATCTACTGTGGAAATTTAATATTAACACAATCATACAATATGTGGTCATTTGTGTCTGACTTCTTTCACTTAGCATAATATTTTCAAGATTTAACCAAGTTATAGATAAAATGTATTGGAATTTCATTCCTATTAATGGCCAAATAATGTTCCATTGTATTTTATTTGTCAATGCATCAGTTGATGGTGAGTTTGGTTGCTTCTACTTTTAACTACTATGAATAATGCTGCTATAAACATTCATAAACAAATTTTTGAGTGAGTAAGTCTTAGTTCATTGGTAAATACCTGAAAGTAAAATTGATGGGTCACATGGTAAGTCTATGTTTAATTTTTTGAGGAGTTGCTAGACTGTTTTCCAAAGAAGCTGAGCCATTTTACATTCATACCAGCAATGGACAAGAACTCCCAGCATTTGGTATGATTAGTCTTTTTTTTTATGATAGCCATCCTAGAGGTCAGTCTGTTTTTATTATAGCATCTCATTGTGGTTTTGATTTGCATTTCCCTAGTGACTGATGATGTTGACCATCTTTATGTGTTTAGCCTTTTTCTATATCTTCTTTAGAGAAATCCCTATTCAGATCTTTTGCCTGGGTTCTAATTGGCTTATGTGTATTTTTATTATTGGGTCATAAGAATTCTTTAGATAGTCTGGATACAAGTCCCTCGTTAAGATTTATAAATATTTTTTCCCATTCTGTAGATTATCTTTTCACTTTCTTGTATTCTTTGAAAAACAAGTTTTCAAATTTAATGGAACCAAATTTATCTATTTTTTTCTTTTGTTACCTGTGCTTTTGTCATATCTAATAATCCACTGCCAAATCCAAGTTCATGGGCTGGGCGTGGTGGCTCACACCTGTAATCCTAGCACTCTAGGAGGCTGAGGTGAGAGGATGGCTTGAGGTTGGGAGTTCCAGACCAGCCTGAGCAAGAGCGAGACCCCATCTCTACTAAAAATAGAAAACATTAGCAGGGCATGGTGACATGTGCCTGTAGTCCCAGCTACTCAGGAGGCTGAGGCAGGAGGATCGCCTGAGCCCAGGAGTTTGAAGTTGCTGTGAGCTAGGACGACGCCACGGTATTCTAACCTCGGCAACAGAGCAAGACTCTGTCTCAAAAAAAAAAAAAAAAAAATCCAAGTTCATAAAAATTTCCTGCTCTTTTCTTCCAAGGAGTTTACAGTTTTAGGCTGCATATTTAGGTATGATTCATTTTGAGTTAATTTTTGTATATGATGTAAATTCCAGCTTCCTTCTTTTGTATGTGGATAGCTAGTTGTCCCAGCACTATGTGTTGAAAAAACTATTTTTTCTCCAATGAATGGTACTGGCATCTTCACAGAAAATCAGTTGACCAAAGACACATGGGTTTATTTCTTGACTCTCAATTCTATTCTGTTGATCTTTATGTCCATTTTTACACAGTACCACTGTGTCTTGATTACTGGTGCTTTGTAGTTAAGATTTGAAATAACTGTCAAGTTTGAATCCTCTTACTTTGTTCTTTTTCAAGACTGTTTCCTTTGAAATTCCATATAGTTTACAGAGCATAAGTTTTGTACTTCTTTTGTTAAATTTATTCATAAGCATTTTATTATTTTTGATGCTATTGTAAATGGATTGTTTTCCTAATTTTATTTTCATATTGTTTCTTAAAAATATATGGAAATACAACTGATCTTTTGTATATTGACTTTGTATCCTACAACCTTGCTAAACTCATTATTTCCAATAGGTTTTTAGAGGATTCTTTAAGATTTTCTATATATAAGGTCGTGTCAACTGTGAATATATAGAGAGAGAATTTTACTTCTTCCTTTCCAAGATGGATGCCTTTTGTTTCTTTTTCTTACCTAATAGCCCTAGCAAGAACCTCTAGTACAAAGTTAAATAGAATTGGAGAGACATGCAATGACATATTTATTTTGTCTCTCATCTTACGGGTGAAGCATCCAGTCTGTCAAAATTAGTACGATGTTAGCTATCAGTTTTTTTGTAAACGCCCTTTATGAGGGTGAGGAAGTTCCATTCTATTCCAGATTTTTTTAATGTTCTTATAATGAAAAGATATTAGTTTGTTGAATGTTTTCTCTGCATCTACTGTGATAATCATGTGTTTTTTATCCTTTATTATATTGTTATGGTATAGTACATTAATTTATTTTTATATTAAACCAACCTTGCATTCCTGGAATGAATTCCACTTGGTCATGGTGTACAATCCTATATTTATATAGGATTGTATATGATGTAAATTTGATTTGCTAGTATTTCATTAGGATATTTGTATCCATTCATACTCATAAGAAACACTAGTCTGTAGTTTTCTTTTTTTTTTTTTTTAAGAGACAGGGTTTTGGCCGAGCGCGGTGGCTCACGGCTGTAATCCTAGCACTCTGGGAGGCCGAGGCGGGTGGATCGTTTGAGGTCAGGAGTTCAAGATCAGCCTGAGCAAGAGCAAGACCCTGTCTCTACTAAAAATAGAAAGAAATTAGCTAGACAACAAAAAATACATATAGAAAAAATTAGCCGGGCATGGTGGTGCATGCCTGTAGTCCCAGCTACTCAGGAGGCTGAGGCAGGAGGATTGCTTGAGCCCAGGAGTTTGAGGTTGCTGTGAGCTAGGCTGATGCCACAGCACTCTAGCCAGGGCAATAGAGCAACACTCTGTCTCCACAAAAAAAAAAAAAAAAAAAAAAAGATAGGGTTTCACTCTGTTGCGCAGGCTGGAGTCCAGTGGCACGATCATAGCTCACTGCAGGCTTGAACTCCTAGGCTCAAGGGATCCTCCCACCATGGCTCCCAAGTAGCTGGGACTACAGGTGTGCACTACCATGCCTGGCTTATAGTTTTCTGTTCATGTTATGTCTTTTGTCTGCTTCTGGTAACAGAGTAATACTGGACTCAGAATGAATTGGAAAGTCTTCCCTCCTGTTCTATTTTTTTGGGAGAGTTTGTAAAGAATTGGTATTAATTCTTATCTAAATATTTGGTAGGATTCACCAGTGAAGCCACCTGGGCCTCAGCTTTTCATTGTAAGTGTGTTTTTTGTTGTTGTTTGCTTTTTTACTACTAATTCAATCTCTTTACTTATTATAGGTCCATTTAGATTGTCTACTTTTTTAGTCAGTTTCAGTAGTTTTTGTCTTTCTAGTAATTTGTCCATTTCAACTAAGTAATTCGATTTATTGGCAAACAATTCTACATAGTATTTCTTTATAATCTTTTTTATTTCTATCAGGTCTGTAGTAATATCCTCTCATTTCTGAGTCAAGTAATTTCAGCCTTCTTTCTTCTTTAGTCAATATAACTAAAGGTTTGTCAATTGTATTGATCTTTTCAAAGAATCAAATTTGATTTCATTGATTATTATCTCTGTTGTTTTTCTACTCTCTAATTTATTAATTTCTACTCTAATCTTTATTATTCTCTTCCTTCTGCATACTTTAGGTTTATTGTGCTCTTCTTTATCCAGTGTCTTAAGGTGGAAGGTTAGGTTACTGATTTGAGATCTTTCTTCTTTTTTTTTTTTTTTTTTTTACTATAGAAAATTACAGCTATAAACTTCTCTAAGCACTGCTTTAGCTGCATCGTGTCTTCAATTTCATTCATCTCAAAGTATTTTCTAACTTCCTTTTTGATTTCTTCTTTGACCCATTGGTTATACAACACTATGTTGTTTAATTTTAACACATTTGTGGGTTTCCCAAATTTCTGTTAACTGATGTTCAATTTCATCCCATTATGGTTGGAAAAAATACTTTGTATTTTTTTATTCAAAGGGTGAATATTGTGTATATAAAATTATATATCAATGAAAAAATTTTTAGGCACATTGTATGATAGTCATAGACAAATATGGCATTAGGCAATAGAAACAGTGGCTGTAACTATGAATCACAGATAGCCTTTATTTAGTTGAGTCTGAAAAAGCTTGTGACGGATCTGCCATTTTCATTTTTTTTTTTTTTTTTTGAGACAGAGTCTCACTGTGTTGCCTGGGCTAGAGTGCCATGTCATCAGCCTAGCTCACAGCAACCTCAAACTCCTGGGCTCAAGCAACCCTCCTGCCTCAGCCTCCCGGGTAGCTGGGACTACAGGCACACGCCACCGTGCCCAGCTAATTTTTTCTATTTTTAGTTGTTTGGCTAATTTCTTTCTATTTATAATAGAGACAGGGTCTCGCTCTTGCTTAGGCTGGTCTCGAACTCCTGAGCTCAAGCAAGATCTGCCATTTTCAAATGGTTCAAATTTTTACCCTATTAAAATCCTCTATAAATGGTAAAAAAAAAAAAAAGACACTCAAAAACTCCATATAATAAACCGGCAAAGGACATGAAATGTTCATTCCCAAGAGAGGAAATACAACTAAAGAAAAAAACAAATGAAGAAGAAAACTCGTAAGTAGTCTTTCTAAAAAAATTTCTTTGAAAAATGAAATATCATTTTCCCCCTACCAAATTAACAGGTTTATCTTTGGTTTTGTAACATTAATATACAATGCTGGAATGATGCAGTGAAATTACGCACTCTCATCATAACTGCTTGTGGGAATAAAAACTGGAACCCTTTGGAAAGCAATTTGATAAAAACTATTAAGAGCCTTAAAAAATCATAAATGTTTTCAATTAGTAATTCTACTTTTGACATCTGTGTTTAAGAAATACTTTTAAATACAGAAAACATTTTAGAATAATAATATTCCCTGTAGTATTATTTCCAAATAAATAAATTGTTACAATATATTCAGTATATGGTTAAACTATGGTTTAATGATTAGACAAAATATCACACAGCCATTAAAAATTATGTTTATAAAACACATACAATAAAAAATACTTCTGTTATAATGTTAGCAAAAAAGGGGCAAAATTATGTACAAACTATGATTACAGCTATGTGTTAAAAAATAGCAAATTTCAAGTGATGTGTATACAAAAGCCCCAACTTCACCATTATGCAATATGTACATATAATGGGAAAAAAATAAAAATAAAAATAAAAAATAGCAGTCTGTGTACAGAAAAAAAATTAGAAAGCAGACATCAAAAGACTAATAATGGTTATCTTTGAGTAGTGAATTTTAAGTGTAGTTTTTTCTTCATACGTTTCAATATCTTTCCAAATTTTCCATGAGTATAAACCTTTTGTTTGTTTTTTGTTTTTGGGGTTTATTTTGAGACAAGGTCTCACTCTGTCGCCAGGGCTAGAGTGCAGTGGTGTTATCATAGCTCACAGCAACCTCAAACTCCTGGCTCAAGCAATCCTCCTGCCTCAGCCTCCTGAGTAGCTGGGACTACAAGTGCACGCCACCACACCCAGCAAATTTTTCTATTTTTTGTAGAGACAGGGTCTTGCTCTTCTTCAGGCTGAGTATAAACTTTTATAATAAAAATATATTTAAAGCAAATTTAAGAAATTGTTACTGCAAGAATAACCCACTTAGTGTGACACCTCTCACAAGCAGGACTTCACAGATATGTATTTTCTGTCACACAGGAGATATACCTACTCTCTCACACACATAACCCCTAGTTTTTTCACTTAAGCTTTTGATATTATACTTTTCTAAGTGTTTCTGCTTTTATATATTTCTTTTTTTTTTTTAAGATAAATGAAGTAATCTTTTCTAGGGCTCTGAAATAGCTCTCTAATTCCATGAATACTGTTACACAATTTAAACATATTTATCTTCTTATATTCTCAAAATAAAGTTATCAAAAAGATTAAAAGTAGCCAGGCATGGTGGTGCATGCCTATAGTCCCAGCTACTCAGGAGGTGGGAAGATGATTTGAGCCCAGGACTTCAAGGCTACAGTGAACTATGAACATTTACACCACTGCACTCCAGCTTGGGTGACAGAGTGAGACCCTGACTCTATAAAAAATAAGATGAAATAAAAGTCAATTAAAAAAAAAAAAGATTAAATGTAAAACCAATTCTATTAATACAAGTTTCTAAGGGCTGCTGTTTATGCACAAAGAGGCTAATTAAGCTCCAAATTAAATCAAAAGGCACAAATAATGTACATGTATTTTTCTCTTATAATCAGAAAAAAAGAACTTAAAAAATTTTCCCATAAAGTTGCTTATGTCTAGTTGGTCTGTTTATTGAAGCAACAAGGCATAATAAAAAGAACATGGGTTTGGAGTCAGAGAAACGAGAGTTTATAGCCTGGTTCTACAACCTCCTAGCTGTGAAAACTTGGACAATTTAAATCTTAATTTCCACCCTTATAAAACAGGGATAACAGTATTTACATAAAGGATAGTGAGGACCAAATGAAAAATGAAATACAAAGAATCATAATATGCAGAGTTCATTATTAGGCATAGTATACATAGCAGCTGTATACTGTAACTGTTTTCATTTCTTTTGGGAGGATGAGGAAATTCATTTTATAACAAGTTACTTTATTCCTAACCCAACACCAAGAGAGAAAAAAATGAGGCAGCTCTAAAAACCATTAAAAGTCCTTAGCAATCCTCAGTTACAAGTTTAGGATGGACCTGAGCAGATTTTACAGCTCCTACCACCTGTCCAATAATGCAAAACAGTTCAAGAAAGCAGACCAGCTTAGGCTTACCTTGCAAGCTACATCAACTAATCGCATCTGGACAGCTTGATTCTCTGGTAGTTTAGTGCCAATTGCAAGCAGAGTGTCCAGCAGTTGAGCTAGGACTTGATGAGACTCTAGAAAGGAAGATGGAAAGCTGGGTTGCAGAATTTCAAAAGGAGATCACTATAGAAACTAATTTACCTGGGTGAAGAATGTTGATTTTCTTTTTTTTTTTTTTTTTTTTTTGAGACAGAGTCTCACTGTGTTGCCCGGGCTAGAGTGCCGTGGCGTCATCCTAGCTCACAGCAACCTCAAACTCCTGGGCTCAAGCGATCCTCCTGCCTCAGCCTCCCGAGTAACTCAGACTACAGGAATGTGCCACCGTGCCCGGTTAATTTTTTTCTATTTTTAGTTGTTTGGCTAATTTCTTTCTATTTTTAGTAGAGACAGGGGTCTCGCTCTTGCTCAGGCTGGTCTCGAACTCCTGAGCTCAAATGATCCGCCCGCCTAAGCCTCCCAGAGTGCTAGGATTACAGGCATGAGCCACCACGCCTGGCCAAGAATGTAGATTTTTGTCAGCTGGGTTCTATTGATCCTTCATCCCCTTCACTAAAAGCTAAGTTCCCAAAGGGTTGCACCTAAATGTTTTAGTCCTCCGAAGGATTGGGCATAGTCCTATACATATAGTAGGTGCTCCAAAAATGTTTAGTGCTTGCCTTATTCAAGAGTTTTTCATTGCCTTCAAAATGAAGTCCAAATTCCCTAGTAGGACATATATATTATAGTTTTTGTTTGTTTTTTAGAGATGGGTAGTCTTGCTCTGTCGCCCAGGCTGAAGTGCAATGGCATAATCATAGCTTGGTGCAACCTCAAACTCCTAGGCTCAAGTGATCCTCCTGCCTCACCCTCGCGAGTAGCTAGCACTACAGGCATGTACCACCACACCCAGCTAATTTAAAAAAAAAAAAAATTCTGTAGAGATGGGGTTCTGTGTTGCCCAGGCTGATCTGAAACTCCTGGCCTCAAGTGATCCACCTGCCTCCACCTCCCAAAGTGCTGGGATTACAGGTGTGAGCCACTGCGCCTGGTCTGCATGATGTATGAATCACTAAAGCTTGGGAAACACTGATTGATCGCTTCTTAGCAAGACTTCCACTTAAACATAGTACATTGAACACATCTGTTTATCTTTGCTCTTTCCTAAAACCTCATTAACGTAAGAGTAAAGAAATTAAAAGGGTTTAAAGGACAAGACAGGAGAAAAAAAGGTGAATAGCTGAAAAAAGTAAACAAATTTTTCAGAGATGGAAAGATGAAGAAATTGGCAAAACTGAGAAATCTAACACCAAATGCCTACTGAGGGGGATATCACTACAAAGCAAATAAATTCTAGCCATAACATCCCCGAAAGGTTCAGGAACTGGAGACTAAAAACAAAAACAAAATACAGGGATGAGGCAGAAATTTGTTTGAATCTCTGTGAGAAACAGAAAAAAAAAAAAGAAGCAGCTGGACCCCTAATGCCTTCCCTATCCTACACAGCCAAGTAACCATTGAAATAATACGTTTATTTGGTGTAGAAATTGGACCAAAAAGGATGCAATTTTGGTGACACCAAGTGAGAACAGGGAGGAGGTACAGTGAAGAAGAAGAGATACAGGGATAGTCAACATATTGAATGATGAGACACTTTCTCCCTCTCCCTACCCTGCCTTCAGCTGCTTTGGCTCCAAGAACACAGCAGCCAGGCATTTCTCTGTCTTCCAGCAGGATATTCATGAACTTCAAACTTGAAAAACTGATGGGTCCAGGAAAAAACACCAGAAGACACTAACATTCAAAAGTCCTAGGCCGGGCACGGTGGCTCACGCCTGTAATCCTAGCTCTCTGGGAGGCTGAGGCGGGTGGATTGTTTGAGCTCAGGAGTTCGAAACCAGCCTGAGCAAGAGCGAGACCCCGTCTCTACTAAAATAGAAAGAAATTAATTGGACAACTAAAAATATAGATAGAAAAACTTAGCCGGGCATGGTGGCGCATGCCTGTAGTCCCAGCTACTCAGGAGGCTGAGGCAGGAGGATCGCTTGAGCCCAGGAGTTTGAGGTTGCTGTGAGCTAGGCTGATGCCACGGCACTCTAGCCGGGGCAACACAGTGAGACTCTGTCTCAAAAAAAAAAAAAAAAAAAAAGTCCTCTAAAGACATGTATCATTCTAGAGTGGAAACCATCAGCTGGCAAGTCCCATCTGTGCACACAGACTACCAATCAGCTTTTTAATGCCTCACCTTAAATTTAATTGAAAAGCTAAGGATAATCAAGAAAAATCTCTAATATGAAAGAGGCCAAAAAGAGAAAAGAAGAGAAAATAGAAGAGAGATGAAAAAATCTCCAACACCACCCAATTAATTTATTTCCTCAGAAAGATAATTCTACATAACATCCATGAAAAGCTAGCTAAAACTTTTTAGGCTTAACTCTTGCTTCTGATAAATCAGATATCAAATTTAAATCCTTAACCCTAATCTCTCTCCTGAGTTTCAGACTGACTGTAGACCACATATCTCCACATGGACAATAATTGAAGCCTCAGTATCACCAAACCGAATTCATTAGAGCTGCCAAGTTCTTTCTAAAACTAGACTTGATCATTTCATGCCCCTGTTAAAAAATTTTACATGGACCCACTGCCTACAAAATAACATTCAAATTCCTCAAGACTACCCTTTGGCTTTAAAACATTTTACCATTCCCCACCGATCTTCCATAAAACTATTCAGTTCTTCAAGTATCTCTTGTACTTTCCCAGCTCTCTATTATCATAATGTTCCTTCTTCTTGGCATTACTCTTCCCCATCTTTGACTTCAAAATTCCACCTCTTTACTTGGCCTTTCCAGATCCCACCTCTCCTCTGCTCCCAAAGTATTCTGACTATACCTCCTCTAAAACACACTTTGTATTATCATTAGTGGTGTAATAGGTACTAGAGAAGCAGAGATATACATGATACTCTCAAAGGACCCAGCCCGGTGCTTGCCAAGAAGTTAAGCACTCATACATCTGTTGAATTGAAATGAAAGACTTGGTCCAGAGTGCAGACCATGCTCTTGGAACTGAAGGTGCATACTAGACTAAATAGTCAGGAGACTCTTAAATTCTAAGTCTGTGGCTTCCACAGATACAGAATGACTTTAGCGGTCACTTTACCTCGCTGGAGTTCATTTTCCTCAGCTACAAAGGGCTTAAACTAGATGATCTCTATGGTCCCTTCCAGTTCTACCTGCTATGAATCCGGGTGGGCCAGGAACTTGAAATCAAAAAGGGACCTAGATCAAATCTCTTGGAAACAATTAAGTAAGAAACAGAATTAGAATACTTAGCAAAAAATAAAACAGCTATTTGCCATGGATACTGCATAATTTGAGTTCCTTTCTCTTAAAGGCTAGAATGAAGTTTACATCAAAACTAACTCTCTCTTAAAATGTTTCTATTTTAGAAGTAAAGTGTTTCAGTTAAACCATGGTCTACAGAGAAGGGTACTGTGCTAAGATCTCAGTTCTGCTAATCCTTAGCTAAATGAACAAGGCAACTCACTTTATCTCTCTGGGACTTAGTTTCTATCATTTACAAATGAAGGTATTACAAACAACAAAAAAAAATCCCTGTAAGGTCATTATAGCTCAAAAAGTCTATGGTTCTATGAAATCCTCACTCTTAAAGTGTGGAATTTTCCCATGTTCCCATCTTTGCTCAGGCTAACTTCTCTACCTAGAATACCTTCCCCCAAACCTGACTCCATCTTCAACTCCACCACTCAGTGAGCACTTACTAATCCCTTAAGTGTCACCTCCCATGCAGCTACTACAAGAATTTTCCATGGAAAAAAATGATACTTCTGTGAAGGCAATGTAATTGTTTTGGAGCTTTTAAAAATGCGTCTTGAGAAAACAAGTACTGCACATGCAGTTATAAGTTGCAGTGTAAGATGAAATAATCCTTTTGGAAAGCAATATGGTAATATATAGCAAAGATCATTAATACGTTTGAACTCCCTGACTCAGTAATTCCCTTCTCAGGAATTTATACTGAGGAATAATAGAAGAAAAAATGGACTTTTTTTGTCATCAGCTACAAGAGCAAAAAATTAGAAACATGTTACTATACCTGTTGTTAACATATTATCAACACTATAAATATTATGAAGATAGACAGAAAAATGGAAAAAAAGGCTGGGTGTGGTGGCTCATGCCTGTAATCCTAGCACTTTCGGAGGTCAAGGCAGGAGGATTGCTTGAGGCCAGGAGTTCAAGATCAGCCTGGGCAACATAGCAAGACCCTATCTCCATAAAAAATTTAAAAAATTAGCCAAGCGTGGTGGCACATGCCTGTAGTCCTAGCTACTTGGGAAGCTGAGCCACGAGGATCACTTGAGCCCAGGAGTTTGAGGCTGCAGTGAGCTATGATCATGCCATTGCACTCTAGCCCAGCTGACAGAGTGAGACCCTGTCTCAAAAAAAGGGAAAGAAATTGCATGTTTCCATGTAACACTGAGTACAGTAAAACGCAAAATAGTACATTCACTGTAAGTACAACCATATAAAATGTATACAAGTAAAAGGTAATATGTAAAATAAGCTGTTTTATGAAAGTAGTAAGAATATTTTTTGTTTTCTTTAATGTTATTATATTGGTACTTATATAAAACAGATCTCCCCTCCAAGAAAAAAGGTTTTGTTTCCTGTGAATTAAAAGTCTTGCATCAAAATTCAATACAAGTAAAATTTTAATATACAGTTATTTCTAACAAAATTTTTAAAATTCTCAACTTCAGTCAATAGCCCACATATGTAAGATATTTATCATTAAACAGTTGTACAATAAGTGAATTTAGATAGCCTGAGTTCATCTGACCTTTACTACTCTTTTAGTCTCTTAAGTTTATAGACTAAATATTATTCAATATTTACATAGCCATATTAAGGCCAGGCACGGTGGCTCACGCCTATAATCCTAGCACTCTGGGAGGCCGAGGCGGGAGGATTGTTTGAGCTTAGGAGTTCGAGACCAGCCTGAGCAAGAGTGAGACCCCGTCTCTACTAAAAATAGAAAGAAATTATCTGGACAACTAAAAATATACAGAAAAAATTAGCCGGGCATGGTGGCACATGCCTGTAGTCCCAGCTACTCGGTAGGCTGAGGCAGTAGGATCGCTTGAGCCCAGGAGTTTGAGGTTGCTGTGAGCTAGGCTAACGCCATGGCACTCACTCTAGCCAGGGCAACACAGTGAGACTCTGTCTCAAAAAATAAATAAATAAATAAATAGCCATATTAAATATTTGTACCCCAAAATGAAATAAAACTATTTTTTGAAACTATAACCAATTCTGTCAAATAAACAAAATCACAATATTTTCAGAAACAGAAACAAAGGGTTTCTTTTTTATAATTTTAAAATAAATATTAAGGCAACTGAGGCACTAACTCTATAACAGAATTTTATATATACATAAAACCACATAATCAAAACATTAAACATTGAGAATATATTTTAGTGGACATCAACAAGGAGCTAACAGAAAAAGAAACAACACAACTCATATGAGACCTGGGAGGTGTCACTTTTATGGGATCTAAATGGTGACAGGACCACATGAATAGGACAGTACCTCTCCTGGTTTCTAAGTTAGTAAGGCACAGTGAACAAAGCATCAATTCCACTATATACTATGTAACCTTGAATAAATTAGTTAACTTCACTGAGCTTTAGTTTCCCAACCTATAAAATAGGAACAATAAGCTGGGCATGACAGCACATGACTATAGTCGCAGCTGCTGGGGTGGGGAGGAGGTGAGGCAGGAGGATCACTTCAGGCCATGAGTTCAAGATCAGCCTGGGCAACACAGCAAGACCCCATCTCAAAAACAAACAAACAAAAAATAGAGACAATAATATCTATCTTATATAATATGTAAATTACATTAAATACATGGTAGTTAGTCAACAAATGATAGCTATTAAGAGACAAAAATATATTTTAACTCTAATGTAAATATATGTACATAGCTGTATGGAATCATCCTCAAATTCCTTTTCAATAACAACCAACACAACAAAATTTTGTTCTAAATTCTATATAAAAGGAACTAAAGATTTCTACTCTGGCTACATGGCTTTTAAATTTGCAACTTACAGTGAGGCAAGGTGGCTCATGCCTGTAATCTTAGCACTCTGGGAGGCCAAGGTGGGAGGACTGCTTGAGTTCAGGAGTTCCAGACCATCCTTAGCAAGAGCAAGACCCTGTCTCTACTAAAAATGGAAAAAAAAAATTAGCCGGGTGTCATGGTGCATGCCTATAGTCTCAGCTACTTAGGAGGCTGAGGCAGGAGGACCACTTGAGCCCAGGAATTTGCGATTATAGTAAGCTACGATGACACCACTGCATTCTACCTGGGGTGACAGAGCAAGACTCTGTCTGGAAAAATAAAAAAATGGCAACTTACTTTCATTCTGCAGGATGTTAATGGCATCATCCATAATGCAGTCTGGTGAAAATCCTGCAGTCTTTGATAATAATCCCAACAACGATGCAATTTTCAGTCTCACAGATGGATCATTCTCCTGGAACAAAAGAAATAATTGTCACCTTGATGCTCTATTCTTAGCTAATCAACAAATAGGAACATGGGAAACTAACATTCCAAAGTCAGTCAATAATCCAAGTATTCTAAGGCTTCATTTCTGAAAAATTAACTTTATATACTTCAGAGCACAGAGCTTTTCTCAATCAGTATATTATACCCAAATACTGCAAGGAGAATGGGAATTTATTTATGCCTTCCTGATGTCATTACCTTCTAATCAAAAATGTGCTATTGGCATTAAAAGTACATTTACCTCCACTGAGTAGTCTTGTTAGGCATAAGTCACAACAACTTGTGCCACCAACACTGGGTACCCAACAATGCTGCCAGCATTACCGCTCTTAAAGTCCCTGGAAAGTGAGTGTTGCAACTACCACCGCTATCACGAGAAAGAACCTTTCACTTTATCTGTTTTTTTGAATCACCAGATCCTGATTAGAAGTCTAAGGCAGGCAAGTGAAATTGGCTGAGTATAGATCGTGTGCCTAGGCCCCGCTGCAAAGAAGACTGAGAAACGAATAGTCTAGCCATTTTAGCTTCAATAGTGGGAGACGGTCTCTAACTAGCACCAAATTCCTGTGGTGAAAGATTGTCCCAAAATACAAAAAGGAACATGTCCTCTTGTTCATTGCCATATCTCAGTTATGCAGCCACAATACCTAACACTAAAAACATCAATAAATATAAATATACATATAAATATAAATATATGGTCAATAAATATATGCGAAATGAGAAAAAAATGTGCCTTGCCAATGCTGAGATTAGGTCATCTTTCTATACCAAAGATAAAATTACTTAAATGTATCCTGAAAGGATGAGATGCTTTTCAAATATGACCAACTCCCCACCTCTCACATATAGTTTTTAAGGAGGTAGGAGGCACAACAAGGAGGCCTAAAGTGGAGGAAGAGGCAAAAGATAGGGAGTAAGAAGACCTAAAATCCCGCATACTATGCCACTTACCATGCACATAACTTTGGCAAAGTTAATTTCTTAGGAACATAACCTTAAGGTGTGAGATGCAGCAGAAAAAGAAAGGGCTTCGAAATTAGCCAGATCTAGATGTGAGGCCTGGATTCACTATGCAATACCTATATGTCTTGAACAGTTAATTAACCTCTCTGAGCCTCATCTGTGAAATGGGGCTAATAAGCTCAGAAGGTTACTGAGAGGAAAATGACTAGCACAAAAATGGGCATATAGTAGGTAGCCAAATATCAGTGCCATAATCTTTACTATTTCCTTCCCTCTGGTAATTTTGGGTTTAGTTTGTTCTTTTTCTAGTTAAGTTGTAAAGGTAAGTTGTTGATTTGAGACTAATACCAGAATATATCAAGAACTCCAAAACTCAACAACAAAAGAAACAAACAACCCGATTCAAAAATAAACAAATGATTTGAACTGACATTTCTCCAAAGAAAATATGCAAATGGCCAAATAAACACATGAAAAGACACTCAGCATCACTAAACATTATATTAATAGAAATACAAATAAAAACTACAATAAGATTCCACCTTATACCCATTAGGATGGCTACTATCAAGAAAACAGAAAACAAGTGTTGGCACGGTTGTGGAGAAATTGGAACCCTTGTGCACTGCAGGTAGAAATGTTAAACGGTGAAGCTGCTGTGGAAAACAATATGGTGGTTCCTCAGAAAATTAATAATATAACTACCATATGATGTAGCAATTCCACTTTGGGGTATATACTCAAAAGAATTTAAAACAGAGTCTCGAAGAGATATTTGTACACCTATGTTCACAGCAGCATCATTCACAGTAACTAAATCATGGAATCAACCCAAGTATCAGTTGACAAACATGGATAAGCAAAATGTGGTATATACATACAATGGAATATTATTGAGTCTTAAAAAGGAAGGACATTCTGACATATCCTACAACATAGATAAAGTTAGAAGATACTATGCTAAGTGAAATAAACCAGTCACAAAAAGACAAATACTATATGACTCCACTTATATGAAGTACTTAGAGTAGTCAAAATCATAGGGACAAAAAGTAGAATGGGGCTGGGCGCAGTGGCTCACACCTGTAATCCTAGCACTCTGGGAGGCCAAGGCGGGCAGATTGTTTGAGCTCAGGAGTTCGAGACCAGCCTGAGCAGGAGTGAGACCCCGTCTCTACTAAAAATAGAAAGAAATTAATCAGACAACT
>NW_012149108.1:387550-388437 GCF_000956105.1 Propithecus coquereli
AAAAGATGTATCTCAAGCATTGCTACTATTCTACAATGCATTTCTGGATCCCTGCTCCCAAGTAGAATTGATCACCACCTTTTTTGAGGTCATATTATAATCTTCCCCAGATTTCATAACTGAAACATTGGATTGTTATTATTCATTTCTTGTCTTAGCCACTGAGTAAGACTCAGATCAGGGATGACATTATATTTACCTCTGTATTACCAACTTGAAGCACAATGCCTGGTGCAAAGTAAGTATTCAGACATGCTAAGAAAATGAAAAAATGAACAAATGAATAACTTTACTATCTATACACTACATGTATTATTTGGTTTGCCAACTATACTGCTAACCACTAAAGGACAAGGAATGTGTCTCACAGTTCTGCATCCTCCAGAGCAACTAGCAAGTAGTATAAGTAAAGAATCCCTCATGTGAAATAAGTTTACATACTATTGCCTGACCACAGAAAAATGGAGGAAAAAGCAGAAACCAGAGTAGTTTATCCACTAAAACACAATATACCACATTTCTGGATAGAACAGAAGAAAGGGTAAAAAACACTATCATCACCAACCTAGAACTGGACCCACATGGCATTCCTCCCCATTTCCTCTGGGGCTAGGGTCTGCTAGACTAATGCGAGCAGCATAGCACAGTTAAAGTGCTTGGGATCTGACATCAGAATACCTGAGTTCAATTTTCTTTTAGACATTATAATAATATTACAATCATGATTTTTTAAAAAAGCCTTTATCGTTTAGAGATATAAAGTGAAACTTACAAATAAAATATAATGCCAAGGATCTGTTTTTATAAGAATCTGGTGGAGAAGGTGAGAGTGGAAGAAATGGAAGTGGATTGGGGGAGGGAAATAAAATGAGCTTGTCTATAAATAA
>NW_012149108.1:390438-438308 GCF_000956105.1 Propithecus coquereli
AAGAGAGTGAGACTCTGTCTCAAAAAAAAAAAAAAAAAAAAAAACTTCAGGAAAACAAATGGAGCAAATTTGGCAAAATATTGATAACTCTTAAATCCCAGGAATGGATATTTGGTAGTTCATTATAGTATTTTCTCTACTTTTCCATAAGCTCAGTAATTTTCAATCTCAAAAAAAAAAATTAGCCGGGTGTGGTGGTGCAAGCCTGTACTTGAGAGGCTGAGGCAGGAAGATCAATTGAGCCCAGGAGTTTGAGGTTGCGGTGAGCTATGATCTTGCCACACTGCACTCCAGTTTGGGGAACAGCGAGAGACCCTCTCTCAAAAAAAAAAAAAAAAAAAGTCTGGGCCCACCCAGAGATGCCAAAAAAAAAAAAAGAAAATTTCATACTAGTGTTTTTAAAATTTAATTAATCTGTGGTTCAAATAATTTCTCCTTAAACTTCAGATCTCACCTATATAAACTGAAAAATAAACACAAATTATGGATTTCGTTTTCTGTTTACATTATTTAATCACGCATGAATTGATGTTTTATTTAATCCATTAAAATACATAAAAGAAATAAATGCCACTCTGCTAAAAAAAAAAATGGCTATTGCAATTAGGTATGAGGGCCAGAAATTAGAACAGGAACAGCAGGATGTTAAAGGGACTACATTCCAAATATGAATCCGGTTACAGAAGGGTATGGTTGACGTCAACTCCTCTTTTGTGCTCCCACTGCACTCTTTACGTACGCTCACAGTACCTTCGGCACAGTACCTTCGATGCACACTACTGTCTACATGTCTGTCTCCATCTAGTATTCTGTCAGTTTCTGAGGACAGGATTTGCATCTTTTTTATCTCTATCCACAGTACCTAGTGAAGACATTCAGTAAAACTTGCCAAATGAACATCTTCTTATTTATTGCAATATTAACCATTCTGTAGATACAATACAACTCTTACACATACTCCCATTAGGTCTTCAAGATTTTCTTACCTTGTAATAATGTTCCAAGAGAATCCTGACTACTCCCTCCACACTTTCTGCCTCGACAGGCTTCCTGGCAAACTGGAGTAGGTATTGCAAAGCATCTGCTGGGGAGGTAGCTTTACACAGATCTATGTGGAGTGCTGCAGATTTACTTGGTTTTGTCAGTCGGAGTTTCTTAGTAGCGATTTCCTCCTGTGGCTGCTGCAACAGGGTAGGGAAGGTAAGACATAAAAACTTAACTGAAAGCACAGTCTACAACTTTAACTTTGCCTCATTTGATGGAAATAATTTCCCTTGTACCAAATAATATATTTAGATAATAGACCTAGACTTAGAAAAAAGCAGTGTTATAAACTAGGATAAGACCACTGGATTGGTGACAAGGTCATGAGTCCCAATTTTGCCTTTCACTAGCTCCTACAGGACTCTGGGCAAGTCATTAAATTTCTCAAAGTCTCAGTTTGTTTCTCTATAAAATAGGTACACTAACATTTTGTTCCACCGATCTCTGAGGATTGTTGTAGCTTTGGGGTTTAGAAGCCATAGAAAGAAATTACTCCATTCTTTATTAGAAAACAAATATCAGTTCTACAAATATATTGAGATTGTGTTAAGGCACCCACCAGGCTCAGATTCCCTCCTTAGAAAACTAGGGCTGATGGGAACTGTCTGCAGCTTACACTGAAGAAAAAATCTTCCCCACTACAGGTGACTATCTTTTACCCAAACCACTCTGCCTTTATTAGAAGGATGGTCAGTGTAGGAAAAAACACATGCCATATGCCTAGCAAACCGTAGCCACTTAATGGATGTTTACTGAATGAATGATAGATTTGGAATTAAGAGTTATTTTTGAGTTCCAACTCTGCTGCTCTGTTCAAAGTCATAAGTCTCACTTTTAGCATCTATAAAATAGGAACAACAACACTTCCCACCAGTCTTTCTCAACCAGGACACCATATGAGCCACAGAACACAGAAAATTATTTGAGTGATTTCCTCAATTCTCTCAAGGATAGTATATAACTAGAACCATTCTAGATGCATTCATTACACAAAGTGAATGTTAAAAGTCTGTGTAAAGAGTAACCTGTTACTTCAAGTCTTAAGTTAGGCCATGGTGGGCAGGTATAGAAGAGGATCCTAACAGAAGGTAAATGTTATAATCAATAATTTTCCTTAACACCCAATACATCATTTTGGTGTACTGGGCAATCACCTCCTTACAAATTCATACTTCTACAGAGAAGAGATAGGATTATTCTAGATAAGAAGACAGTATGATACAATAAAAAGAATAAGAGCTTTGGAGTCAGAGGAATTTGTATTCAATAACCACTTACCAGCCAGGGAAGGCTTCTCCTTCTATAAAAGAGAATACCAATATCTATTTCACAAGAATATTTGAGAAATCTAAATCATGTTTTTATTGAATATACACATAATAAGTGCTAGACACATATCAATTCTCTCTCATCCTACATCTTTGCAGCAAAGGAAAAGGAACAGATGCACTAAGATCTCATTTAATCCCCATATGGTAAGTACTCATCAAAAATAAAGTCGAAGGGCCGGGCGGGTGGCTCACGCCGGTAATCCTAGCACTCTGGGAGGCTGAGGCGGGTGGATCGCTCAAGGTCAGGAGTTCAAGACCAGCCTGAGCAAGAATGAGACCCCGTCTCTACTGAAAAATAGAAAGAAATGATCTGGACAACTAAAAATATATACAGAGAAAAAATTAGCCGGGCATGGTGGCACATGCCTGTAGTCCCAGCTACTCGGGAGGCTGAGGCAGGAGGATCGCTTGAGCCCAGGAGTTTGAGGTTGCTGTGAGCTAGGCTAACGCCACGGCACTCACTCTAGCCCAGGCAACAAAGCGAGACTCTGTCTCAAAAAAAATAAAAAATAAAAAAAAAAAATAAAGTCGAGAAATTAATTCATCCCTTAAAATTCTTACTCATTCTCATCCCATTCCATGCAAATTTCAGTTTTCAGTGTTATCTAAGTTGCAATTTGGTCAAAAGCTGGGAAAGAATTCTTTCCATAGGGACTTTGTTAAGGTAGAGGACAAACTAGTATCAGCAATCATTCAACCATCAATAACATTTTAGTGAGCTAGGCCCTATGGTCAATCTACAGGACACAGAGATGAACCAGGCATTATCTCTGCCCTCAAGGAGCAGAGATAATGGTGGGGAGATACATACAGTAGTGATTACAGTAGCACTGAATGAAAAGTACAAATAACTGAGGACAACAGAGTGCTATGGAAGCAGATGAAGAGAGACTAAGCTCTTGCTGAGGTTTCAGCTGGGTCTTGAAGCAAAAACATTAAGTCCACCAAGTGGAAAACAAAAAGAAAGGGAAAAACAACATGCATTCCATGTAAAAAAGACAACAGGTACAAAAGTCTGGAGATGTTCAAACACATGGCATGCTGGAAGAGGGGTGAGCTGTCTTGGGACACTGGAACAACAGAATGTTGGGAAGAAAGGAAGTGACACTGCACAAGAATGTGAAAGTTCTTAATGCCACTGAAATTTACACTTAAAATTGTTAAAATGGTAGATTCTATATTATGTATATTTTACCACAATAATAAAAAAAAAAAGGTGTGCAAGGGAAATAGAGCCAGAAAATTCCAGAAAGCAAGCCACAGAAGAGGGAACTCTGTAATGTTAGAAAAGCTTTCCTGAACCTTGATTCATTCTAAAAGTTCAGGAAAATGAATTTCACATAAAAATAAGCAACAAAAAAAGTATCAAGGCCAAATCTTAATCAAAGCTACCACAAGAATAAACAAGAATAAGAAACAAATTTCCCAGCAGACTAGGGGAGCACGGGACAAACATGTGCTCACAAAACAAAAAAGAAAGGAAATGACAATAAGGGTGGAAAGAAACACTGTCAGATCACAGAGGGCTAAGGAGTGTGGTTTTAGGAAAAGGAGCTGCAAAAGATAATGGAAGGAAGACTTGATTTGTCAATGCAATCATCTCTCTACACTATGACCACGGACACAGTTCTGGTTCTCCCATTAGCTTGTGAGCTCCTAAAGGGCAGGGACCCTGATGTGTATTAGACTTTACAGCTCAAAACATTTCATCATGCCTGGTGTGCAGTAATCACTCATTTATTCAATAAATTCTTGTTGAATTCACAATGTATGAATGTAACGTTTAAGGACCAGTTTCCTGCTGGATGTCTAAGCCTTGCTACTCTACAAGTCTAAGAATCTAAGGATGCAGCTGATCCATTTGCATGAATTGGGAACTTGACAGAAGTGCACAATCTTGCCTTACCTCCCACACCCAACCCCGAATAGAATCTACGCTTGAATAAGAGCCCCAGTGATTTGTACACATTACAGTCTGAGAAGCTAGACACAGGATAATTTGAGATCACACTCTACTTTAGCGACATCTACTTTAAAAAATATGGAGCATCAGTGACTGCTCTGACACGGGCTCGGCCCACCTGTCCTTAACACCATGGGAAAAAGGTATTGCCCTCCTTTCTAGGTGAGCTGTTCCACCAACAGAGAGCTAGTTCTTCCCCTATGAAGCCTGTGACCCTCGCCTGCTTTGACTGGGCCTGGAGAAATTCTACAGACTTCTTCCAACCCTTTAGAGCTTTGCATATTATAGCCCAACTTGTCGCTGGGTGCTTTCCTTGGAACTAGAGTTAGGATGGGCTCTGCTGCTAACTGGCTGTGTCCTCGTACACCTCCGGAAGGCTCAACGTCCACATGTGGAAAAGAGGATGCTAATGTAACCCGACCTAGTAAGGCTGTGTGAGAGAACAAAATGAGATAACTGATAAGACAGTTTTGTAGATTGTAAAGTACTATTTGTTTCTTCTAATAATTTTTTAAAACCGTGTCAGACTTTATATATCAGTTAATAACAACAGGAGCGGCGGCAAGCCCACTAACATGCGGTCTCAGATTAACAATTAGTCGGCACTCAACACGGGACTATGGCACCTGTTCCGGCAAAGTGCCTGGGGTTCGGAGAACTTTCCCGGACTCAGACGGGGCCTGGGACCTTTCCTGCCGAAACTTACCTGAACCACTTTAGAGAATTCCTCATACACTCGCTTCTTAAGATGCGCCGCCATGGCTGCTCGCGGGCCCTCTCAGCTTCCGTACTCAACGAAGGAGGCGGGGTGGAGGGATTCAGAGAACCTGTCCAGGTTGGAGGAACCCGCCGCGATCCCACAAGGCAGTGGGGCTTCGGGAAAGAGAGGCCAGTTCCTGCTGTTCGACTTCCCCTCCTTGTGTACGGACCGATTTGGCCGCCGTCGCTTCCTGCGCAAGAGGAACGAAAACGGGAGCGTGGCTTGAAGGAGGCGGGGCCTCTGGCAGGAGGGACGGGACTGAAAGGGTGGACAAGCCAATGGGAGCTTTTGGAAGCTTGCTGGTGGTCTCCGAGTGGCCGAGAGACGGGCCCTCAGCCGAGTGAAGGGAGGGAGGAAATACAGATTAAGGGGCAGAGGTGGGCAATCCGAGTTAGAGGCAAAACGTGGAGCTGTGCGAGGGTTTTGGCTCTCAAAGTAACGGAAAGAGGGTAAGCTAACAGTCTCATCATCCTTTGCTTTGCTGCACACAGTGTTTGCTGCTTGTAGCTTTACAGAGCGTTGATTTTGTTCAAGCTGTGCGCCACCTCACCAGTGCTTTGGGGTGCCTTTTCAAGCTCCCTCTTTCCAGTTATGCGAAAGCTACCATCCCTTAAGCAATCGATCTCTTCTCTGATGGCTGTCGTACGATGGAAAGAATCTCGAGACCAAAGGTCAACCAACAAAGTTTCAGACTCCAGCTCTGGCACTTGATAAACAAAATGTCCTCAACTACAAAAGTGCTTATAATACCTAATCTGACAGACGTGACAAATGGAATGAAATAATGCAGCAGCATTTTACAGGCTATGAAGTGTAGTGCTCGTGTTAGTAAATTCAAGGTCAAGATTTACAATCTGCTTGAAACTAGCTGTTCATTGTTTTGTTCTTTCCGAAGAGTTAATGTGGGATGCTTAGAAAAAGCAGAAAGCTGTGGCCGTGATAGATACAGAGGACCCCAAAATGCATAAAAGATGGTCTTTACCCTCAAGGTCGTGCAATCTGGGAAGGCAGACAACCAAATTGATCATTACAGGAAAACGGAAAGGTACTGTGTAACGTTTTGTGGTTCAAACAGACCTAATTTCCTCACAGAAGCCTTTCTTAAAAATAAAGGAGACTCTTTTAAAAAATCCAGCTTTAAAAGAGTTTTCCCAGAAAGAAAGGCATTCCAGCCCACAGAGACCATAAGATATACAAATGTGTCAAGGGAAATGAAAAACATTTAGCAAACAGTGCCTTCGATAAATGTTAGCTACTATTATTACTATTACCATAGTCTGTCAAATCTAAGCTGCCAGCAAGTATTTTAAAAATTCATTGCTGGCTGGGGGGGGGCTCACATCTGTATTCCTAGCACTTTGGGAGGCCAGGTAGGAGGATCACTTGAGGTCAGGAGTTCGAGACCATCCTTAGCAAGAGCAAAACCCTGTCTCTACAAAAAATAGAAAAATTAGCCAGGTGTGGTGGTAAGCACCTGTAGTCTCAGCTACTTGGGAGGCTGAGGCAGGAGAACTTCCTGAGCCCAGGAGTTTGAGGTTGCAGTGAGCGATGATGATACCACTGCACTCTAGCTGGAGCAACAGAGTGAGACCCTGTCTCAAAAAAACAAAAAACCATTGTTTTATATATATTAAGAAAAAATGCTGAAGTTAAAAAGAATGGTTTCTTATTGGTAAGATTTATGTATGTTTACTGAAGGAGCTCTTTTAAACTTACTTAGGTCCCAGCTACACGGGAGGCTAAGGTAGGAGGATCACTTGAGCCCAGGAGCTCAAGGCCGCAGTGAACTATGATGGTGCCACTGCATTCCAGCTTGGGTGATCCTGTCTCTAAAAAACAAAAAATACAAATAGCCGGGTACAGTGGCTCACACCTGTAATCCCAGCGTTTTGGGAGGCCGAGGCAGGGTAATCACTGGAGAGCAGAAGGCCAGGAACTCGGGGAAAAAAAAAAATCTAATATTATAAATTACTGTTGTGATTGGGTGGGTTAAAATAATAATAAAAATAAATTTTAAAAACTTATTTAGACATAGATTTGTATCTTATGACATACTGCTGTGTTTCCATGTTTTTCCATGTACATAAAACATTTTCATTTTAATGCCAAATTATAGGGTAATCTATTTAAAGATATATGGCAATTTTTAAAAATTTAATGTTATTTTTTTAGAGACAAGGTCTTACTCTATTGGAGTGCAGTGGCACAATCATTGTTCATTGCAATCTGGAACTCCTGGGCTTAGGCAGTCTTCCTGCCTCAGCTTTCAAGTAGCTAAGACTACAGGTGCACACCACCACACCTGGTGGCATGTGCCTTTAGTCCCAGCTACTTGGGAGGCTGAGGTGGGAGGAGCATTTGAGCCCAGGAGTTTGCAGTTGCAGTGAGCTATGATGATGCCCAGCTAATTTTTAAAATTTTTTTGTAGAGACAGGGGTCTCACTATTTTGCCCAGGCTGGTCTCAACTCCTGGCGTCAAGCAATCCTCCCATTCAGCCTCCCAAAGTGCTGGGATTACAGGCGTGAGCCAGTACACCTGGCCTTAAATAGCAATTAAAGACAAAACATGTACTACCAATGTTGCACAGAGCTCAGTTGAATTGATGACAACATGAATTGCTATGATCCAGTCTACACATGAGCAATTGGCCAACAGCAATTTCGAGATGTATCCTGATTTCAGAAATGTTAAATGTGCATTGTAGCATCAATAATACGAAGTATTATCACTAGTTTATTAAATACATGGCTTTAAGAAGGAGTTTGATGCATTCATAAAACCAAAGGAAATTCAGTGCATATTGAGAGTAAAGTGCATACAGGGAACATGGAAGAGCAATAAAAACAAAGTTGAGATGTTGGGGCCAGATTGGTACAGAAACAAGAACACAACATTCTTTAATGTTGAATTGAAAAACTGTCTTTATTGAATTGATGCCATTGTCCTTTGACCTTTATTATTGCATATGATAATACATTGAGGTGCCCCTGTGGGATCCCCGGGCATCAGTGTTCCCTGTTCCTATTGTGTAACAGCAACCCAACTTCCCCTTGGAATTTAGGGTCAATCACCCCAGCTACCTCTTCTCTGCCTGTTGGTTTAGCAACAAGAGCCCCAGTGGCCAGGTGACAGTCTCATTACATGTTCCAATGTGATGAAAAATGACTATATTCTCTAGTGGAACTGTTCCTCCCTTGGAAACTAAGCATTCCAAACCTACTGAGCCCAAGAATTCATAAATGAGTTATTAGGTATGAAAGTGAGAGGAACTGCTCCTACCTCTACCCCTTAATTCTCAGACCCATGTATTCTAATTGTGGAAGAATATTTTAGCTGTTGGCATAAGGCATATACCACAAACCTATAAGGTAGCACCCCAAACTCACAATGTTTTGTCTCTCAGCTAGCACCATAACAGCCCACAAAAGGTAATTTAACTGCTTTATTATAACAGCTACATGTGAGTGATGGGGTTCCTGACAAGATCAACGAGTTTTTCACTTTAATTGTTACACCAAAAAATAAGTTTCTTAATCAGAAGCAATGTATAGAATACCACGATAAAGAATGAGGTATCTATGGATGATGAGGCTGGCAGAAACATTGCAGGTAGGGAAGTCAAATCTGAATCTGGAATATGTATGTATCTATTCCTGTGAGGACAAATAACTGCTCCCTCTGTGATGGAAAGGATCCAGTGTGTGGTGGAATGATTACAAAAATGGCCCCAATTCTCCCCCTCTCTGTATGTGTACCCCTTGAAATGTGACTTTGAAACTGCTTGCACTAAGAGGTGGAATCTCTATCCCCACCCTTTGAATTTTAGCTAGACTTGTGACTGGCTAGTAGAATGTGGCAGAAGTCATGTGCACTACTAGTTTTGAGCCTAAGCTGAAAGTCTACCTACATACCAATTTCCCAGGCTTTTTGCTTGATTTTGGAACCCTACCATTACTATGAGAACAAATCTAACCTAGTCTGCTTGGGAGCAAATGACCACACGGAACAGAGCCAAGTCGACCCAGCTGAAGCCATCTTAGACCAGCTCCATCTCAGCTGATCGACCAGCTGACTACAGATGTATGAGTGAGCCAGCTGAGACCAGAGTGGCCCAGTCTGTAGGCTCTTGAGAAATAAGTAATGGTTATAGTCTTAAGGCATTACATTTGGCAGGGATCAGGAATTGTCACATGGTCAGGCAGTATCTAAGCTGCTAAATTGACTTGCCACACTTCATAGGTTCAACTGGTAGGGAGTCAACAAACCCAAATGAATTTAGACAGTTTATTATTCACAGCATAGTAGATGGCATGAACTTCAAGTTGGTATGAATTCTCCTTCCCCCCTACGCACCATGGCAGCAACGTAGGTGAATGCCATGCACACTGAACTTAGGAAACTTCCAATCTTAAAAGAGGTTTGCTAACAAACCTTTCCTCTGGGGAGAGACTGTATTATACTGGTCAGGAAACAAATCTGCCTTCCAACCCATGGGAGACATTTTTTATCACCCTGTAATGTCTCCAGGAATCGATATTAGCTTTATTACCCTGGAATGTTAGTAAGTCTGCTCCCTGCTCCTAAGTAGCTTTGCAAACATCCTCAAGGAAAGCTGTTGATGCCCTTTGCTCAGAAACGCCAGAATGTCTCCCAACAGTTTGTTACAGAGCAGCATAACTAACTTATTTGTAGTGCAATAAACCTGGCACCAAGAAGTGCCTAGTACTCTCAGGGAATGATACCATATCAGGGGCTCAGTGTTGGTCTCTGCTGTTGGCAGGTTGGACATACATCAGTGGCCAGATCGGCTTTGGTGAGAGGAAGTCTATATTGTAGAGTTCATGCACAGTCTCTATTCCTGCCATCATGGCCACTTTGTTCGTGACTCTGTTGAGCAAGCACTGAGGAGCTGAGGAAAGAGGCTGGCTAACATCCACAGGTTGAATCACTGTGATTTTTGAAACCCTCTTCTAGAGTCGGTGCCCTCTGGTGGCATTAACAAGAAGTATAAATATTTTCACCCATACCGATTCCCCAGGCCTTCTTGTCACAAATCTTCCACTCTTGAACTTGCCAAGTCTCTGGCCAACCAGGAATGACCCTGCATATGCAGTACCTGACTTTCAGTCTTCCAGGAAACTAAGCATAGCAGAAAAGGGCAGAGAATGGATGGTGGGGAGGCATAGGAGGATGGGGGAAATAAGTAGAGAATTTAAAAAGAGAGAAAGAGAGACACCCTAGGAGAAAAATGTAGACCTGAAAAGACCTGAAAATCTGGTGCAATGCTATGAACTAGGGTGTCTTCGTAAGAGCAATCTGCAAAGGTTTTTAATATTTCTTTGTGTTTTTCCTTTGGATTATGACAGTTATGTTTAGCATACAGTTTTAAGATTTCCCCTTCTGAGTATAATTTCCTTTAGTGAGTCCCAACAGATCTGAGAAGTCTCATATATTCATACAAATGAAACAGAGATGGTATTTTGAACATTATTGACTATCTTTGCTATTTTGCTGTTTCTGTTAGAAAAGAGGAAGGGAGGAGATGGTATTAATGAATAGGCAACCAATAGTGCTCATGTACTTTATGTACTTCTAATGTATATCTTTTTGGATGTTTCTTTTTTTATATAGCCCTGTAGGCCCCACCACTTTAAATCCTTTTTGGAGCAAAGATTTAATTAAATTACATTGAATTAAATGAGCATTCTTCTCCCCAATAATTTTAAGCCATCTATAATGTAATTTTAATTGCTGTAAACATTGTATTATACAGACCTAATATAACTAGTAACTTAAAATGACTTATTTCCAATTGTTTTCCTATTTAAATTAAGTAGGATAAAAATAACATGTTAACTGCATTATAGATTGAGTTGGGAGAATATTGGAATTACTCTTGTTTAATAAAATAGTTTGGTAACTTGATAGGAGGAGAGTCAGATCCATCAGGCATGCATGCAATCTAGAGCCAAAGCAGTAAAGGAGGTAGCTAAACTGGAACATGGTCTTCTCTGGGCAAATAGAAGGAACACAAGAGGGTTTGTGGAGACTTGGCATGCCTCTAAAGCCTCAGTTTGGAACTGGCATACTGTAATTTCCACACAGATTCCACTGGCCAAATTGAGTCAGTGGAGTGGGGAAGAATATTCCCACCCACAGAGTAGCATGGCAAGAACATGGAGAGAAGAGAGAACAGTAAACAAACACAATCTACTAATAAAAAGTCCCTAGTGATGGGGATGACTGACACCTTTAAAAATAAATATATCCAATATTCAATTGAAAGTTGTGTTTCTGTGTTATAAATCCATTCCCCTTTATTTGCCTATATCCTCCACAGTCTGCTATGTGCCCATATAGGTCATGGGGGTAGCATTTATAAAAATATTTTTAAAAGATCTGAGTGTTAAGTCTGATGAGTGTTGTATGGAACAGCAACAATGGATTTAGGACAACAGGATCTCTATGTAGAATGAATCAGCAGATGTGGAGGACCAAAGCTGACCAGAAAAATACAAGCAGTCTGGGAATGTGCAGAAATTTTGGGGAGGATATTAAACTTTCCTTAATTCATGAAATTGAGATTTTTCAATCAATCCTATTTAGGTCTTAAGGAGCAGGATGTCTATAGCAAAACTGTGGGTTACAAAAAAATGTCTGAATCTGTAAGTACTTTTTTGGAATGTAATCTCATAAGTGTAATTACTGATCAAAGAGTATGGACTTTTTTTCAGACTCTTGACAAATAATGTTGAATTTCTTCATGGTAAAAAGTTCAAGTAGACATTCAGGATTTTTCCACCCTAAATCGTCAGCCATATTAAAACCAAAAAAAGGTGATTGAGGCCAGGAGTTCGATAACAGCCTGGGCAACATATTGAGACTCTGTCTCTACAAAAAAATTTTAAAACTAGCTGGGTGTGGTGGCACATACCTGTAGTCCTAGCTACTCAGGAGGCTGGGGCAGGAGGATTGCTTGTGCCCAGGAGTTTGAGGTTGCAGTGAGTCATGATGTTGCCACTGCACTCTAGCCCAGGCAACAAAGCGAGATACTATCTCAAAAAAAAAAAAAAAAAAAAAAAAAGCACAGACCAAGCTTTGGAAATAAAAAATGTATATATAAACAGGTGTTATTCCTGAATTATAGTGATCTTTGAAAATGACTATGTTCTGAGTAATTTTATTCTTAAGCCTTGACAGTTAATGATATCAGAAGTAGGTAAACAGTTGCCTCTGTTGTCAAGTCAAACAATATTTTGAGTCTGACAGGAAAGGTAACTGCCAAAGTAAATATCTCAAGCAGGTATGGATCATGACAGGATTTATATATACTGTACTTATAAAATCACAAGTCCCTGTGAAAAAACTAAAAGTTAATGTGACTTTGGATCTCACAGTGAAATAAAGAATTGAAAAAGAAATTTGAAAATAGTCATGAGGGAATTTTATGTTATGATCCCTCTCATGTGGCTTCAGGTTAAACATTTGCTCCACAAAATGATGGATGTAGTGGCTGTTCTCTCTGTTTAATGATGTGAGAGATGTGGAACTCTGTTACTTCCCAGCAGGATCTGTAAGAAACACCATGGCCTTGGCCTTAGCCTTGCCCTACATTGCTTTTAGCCTTGAGATTTTGATTCAACAATCTCAGAGCCCTAAAATGTGCTGGATATTTTAATATATATTACTTGATTTAACTCTGTATTCATTTCCTGAGGCTGCTGCAATAAATATCACAAATTTGGTAGCTTAAAACAGCAAAAATTTATTCTCTGACAGTTCTGGAGGCTAGAAGTCCAGAATTAAATTATTGGCAGGACTGTGTTCCTTCTGGGGACTGTAAGAGAGAATCTATTCTTTGCCTCTTCCAGCTTCTGATAACTGCCCCAGCATTCCTAGGCTTGTGGTCATATCCTCATACACATTGCCTTCTCCTCTGTGTGTCTCCTACAAAGATGCTTGTCATTGGATTTAGGGTCCACCCAGATAACCCAGGCTAGTCTCATCATCTTAAAACCTTTAACTTAATTACATCTACAAACACTCTTTTTCCAAATAAGGTAACATCTGTAGATTCCAGTGATGAGGAGGTGAACATTTCATTTGGGGGACCACCATTCAACCCACCACACTCTCACAACCTTCTGAAGCAGATCCCCTTTCAAGAAACACTCTACAGGCCGGACACGGTGGCTCATACCTGTAATCCTAGCACTTTAGGAGGCCTTGGCAAGAGGATTGCTTGAGCTCAGGAGTCCAAGACCAGCCCGAGCAAGAACGAGATCTTGTTTCTACTAAAAATAGAAAACATTAGTGGGCCATGGTGGTACACCCCTGTAGTCCCAGCTACTCAGGAGGCTGAAGCAGGAGGATCGCTTGAGCCCAGGAGTTTGAGGTTGCTGTGAGCTAAGCTGACGCCATGGCACTCTAGCCTGGGCAACACAGTAAGACTCTGTCTCAAAAAAAAAAAAAAGAATCTACTCCTGGTGAAGATGCTGTGAACAGTGTTGAAATGACTACAAAGAATTGAAATGACTGACTACTTAGAATATCACACAAACTTAGTCAATAAAGCAAAAGCAGGGTTTGAGAGGATTGACTCCAATTTTGAAAGAAGTTCTATTGTGGGTAAAAGGCTATCAAATAGCATCACATGCTACAGAGAAAACTTTTGTGAAAGGAAGAATTAATCAATGTGGCAAACTTCATGGTTGTCTTATTTTAAGAAATTGCCACAGCCACCCCAACCTCCAGCAACCACCACCCCAATCAGTCAACAGTCAACAACATCGAGGCAAGACCCTCCACCAGCAAAAATATTATGATTTGCTAAAGGCTCAGGTAATTGTTAGCATTTTTAAATAAAGGTATGTACATTTTTAAATTAAGTACACTGTTTTTTTTAGACATGCTATTGCACACTTAATAGTGTAAACATAACTTTTACATGCACTGGGAAACCAAAAAGATTCATGTGACAAGCTTTATTGAGATATTCGCTTTATTACAGTGGTCTGGAACCAAAAAACCCACAATATCTCCAAAGTATGTCTGTACTAATATCCAATGTTAATTGAGCCCTTTCTATGTCCCAGATGCTGTGACAAGCACTTTATTTATTTATTTATTATAATTTAAAGAGGTTTATTTTAAGCTGAATATGTGCAACCATGGCCTGGAGAGAGCGATGCCCAAAAAGCCTTGAGCAAGTAGCCTCCTATTTATTTTTTTACAGATGAAGTCTCTGAAGGCTGGAATACAGTGGCATGATCATAGCTCACTGCAGCCTTGAACTCCTGGGCTCAAGCCATCCTTCCACCTCGGCCTCCCAAGTAGCTGGAACTACAGGAGCATTCATTTTTTCTTTACAGAGACAGGGTCTCACATGTTGCCCAGACTGGTCTTGAACTTTTGGGCTCAAGGGATCCTCCTGCCTCAGCCTCCCAAGTAGCTGGGATTATAGGCAAAAGCCTCCTGTAAATAAACAAGCACTTTGTATACACAATTATATGTATTCCTCACCACAACCCTATGATGTTGGTAGTGTTATCACCTTCATTTATTGATGAAGAAACTAAGACTCAGATACATTAAATAACATCCTCATGATCATCCAGATAGTAAATGGTGGAGACAAGATTCCAATGCAGATCTAGTTCATTCCAGGGGATGTCTTCTTAATGTATGCATATGTTGTCTCTCCTTATGAGCAAAGAGAATAGTTTTATAGAAATCTTCTACTGAATAAAATCAAATTAAAATGCTGAACCCCAGCTGGGCGCGGTGGCTCATGCCTGTAATCCCGGCACTCTGGGAGGCCGAGGCGGGTGGATCGTTTGAGCTCAGGAGTTCAAGACTAGACTGAGCAAGAGCAAGACCTCATCTCTATTAAAAAAAATAAAAACTAAAAAAATAAAATGTTGAACCCAGCTCATCAGATTAACTTCACTTTCATTTTAATCGATGTAATATGTACACACAGATTTATAAAATTTTTATAAAAGCAGTCATTCTCTTAGGTTTATAATGAAAAATCATTGTTCCCTGCTCCTTTCACCAATTTACCTCCATATTTCTAATATGGAGGTAACTAACTTATGCTCAAGAATAAAAACACTATTTCTATTCTTGTGCGTGCGCGCAAACACACACACACACAATTACATTTTCCAGTCTCTCTTGCATACTGCATATAGGTGTGGCCATATGTCACAATTCTAGCCAGAAAAATGTAAACATGTCATTGGGTGGGAATTCTTGGGAAGTCTCTTAAAAGGAAGTATGTTAGCTATCTATTACTAAATAACAAACCAAAACATAGAGGTTGAAAACATCATTATTTACTCATGATTCTGCAATTTGGCTGGGTCTTAGCTGGGCAGTTCTGGGGTCACTAATTCAGCTGGGTTATCTGGTAGCTCAACTGGGGCCTGATGGCCCAAGATGGCCTCCTCAGTTCCTTCTCATAACCTCTACAGTGGAATTGCCTGGTTTTCTCTCGTAGCAGTCAAAGAGTGTAAGCCCCATGCACAAGTGCTTATCAAGCCTTTGCTTGTGTCTCATTTGTTGATGTTCCACTGGTAAACAAGTCACATTGCCAAGCCCATAGTCAATGTGGGAAAGGACTATGCAGTTCTATCACTAGGAAGCATCACAGTTGTCAGGTCTGGTGGCAGCTCTGCAATTGGTTAAGGAGGTAGCTTTTTGTTAAGCCTGGAAGTAGCTATAACACTACTTGCTCAGTACAGGACCCCCTTAGGACATATCAAAGTCCTGTGCTTAGAGAACAATCACATATAGTAGCTAGTGGGAACTTTTCTACATGTAATCCCCAAGCCTTTAGTTAAGTGTTGACAAATATTGTAACTGATATTAGCATGGTGAATCCATGCTCAGACCAAAGTAATGAAGAGGGAAAACAAAAAAAAACCACCAAAAAGGTCTATTGATGATAACTTTACATAGGCCCTAGGAAAATCACGGTCCAGGAAATGCGAGAATTTGAACAATGGGCCAATTGGTACTGATTAGACTGCAGCAAGGTAACGATAAAAAAAATTTTAAAAGAGGCTGGGACAAGGAATGATTCACACACAAGTGCAACCAAAGACTCCCAGAAGAAACTGAAAAAGACTTTGATGGAGGGGGCATGTCAAAGTTCTTAGGTCACTTGAAGGATGGACATATTTGAAACTCGGACTTAGGGGGGGAGGGGGGGCAAGGGCAACATACGTAACCTAAACATCTGTACCCCCATAATATGCTGAAATAAAAAAAAAAAAAGTTCTTAGGTCAAGTAGATGTGGATTTAGCACATCAAGAAATTTTGAATTGGGCTGGCTGCGGTAGCTCACGCCTGTAATCCTAGCACTCCGGGAGGCTGAGGCGGGAGGATTGCTTGAGCTCAGGAGTTTGAGACCAGCCTGAGAAACAGCAAGACACCGTCTCTACTAAAAATAGAAAGAAATTAGCTGGACAACTAAAAATATATATAAAAAATTAGCCGGGCATGGTGGCACATGCCTGTAATCCCAGCTACTCAGGAGGCTGAGGCAGAAGGATCACTTAAGCCCAGGAGTTTGAGGTTGCTGTGAGCTAAGCTAATGCCACGGCACTCAACCCTGGGCAACAGAGTGAGACTCTGTCTCAAAAAAAAAAAAAAAAGAAATTTTGGATCAATATAAAAGGAAAAAAGGGAAACAGCTATAGACTAAAAGAGACTAAAACTGTTTTTCTCAAATTTGATGAATTTTAGAAATATCTGAGGAAGATTTTCAAAGCCTAATGGTCAGACCACATGCCAAAACGGTTAAAGTAGAATCTCTTGGGATGGAGCCCAGGCATAATTTTTAAAGCTACCCAACTGATGAAGTCCAATATGTGGTCAAGGTGAGAACGTCTGAACTAAGGAACTCTAACAACCAAATCTAATGTGTGATCTTTGATAGGATTTTTAAAAAATAAAGCTATAAAATACATTTATGGAACAACTGTCAAAACAGATAATACATTAAATATTTTAGATTTGTTAATTTTTTTAGAAGTGGTAACAGTGATCATGTAAGAGAAGATCCTTTTTTTTAGGAGATGTAAGCTGAAGTATTTAGATGGAGGCATGTTAATGTCTACAACTTACCTTCGAATGGTTCAGTGAACAATTATATATGTATGTATACATGTGTATGGAGAAAGTAATAGTGAAAATATGTCAAAATAGTAATAGTTGGTAGATCTAGGTAAAAAGTTCATTATACTATTCTTTTATCTTTTCTGTAGATTTGAAAACTTCCCAAATAAAAAGTTGGGAAAAAGCTATTTGGGTAATTAACATGAACACCTGTACTCATAAGCAGGTGAAGTCCCACTTGGCGTTCCATCTGAGATCATTAAAACTCATGGAATCACGTATATCTGCACGAGAGGGAGACTAGGGTGAGGCAAGAGAGAAGCCTGGTCTTGGCCCTGCTCTGCACCATACATGAGAACAAGTTGGTGGTTAGGACAAGGGCCTTGCCAATGACAAGGACTGATCACCCCTGGTTTGGTGTAGACCAGTGAATTGTCATTCGCCTGAAGTTAATAAGATATTGGAGTGTTTTAACTCTCCCCAGGTGATTCTAATGTGCAGCCAAAGTTGAGAACCACTGCTCTAAATATTGCCTCATACAACCTGAGCAACTATAAAGGGATTGGTAAGGTTCTCAGGAATAATAGGTATGTGATCTTACCAGAGTTGGAAGAGACTCTTTTATTATCATTTGAGACCCAGAGAGATTCTAGCAATAGGTGGAGCCAGAAAAGAGTTCTCATACCATGGAGACTGGACTTTTTTCTCAAAGCAAGGAGCAATATGTTAAAAATATTTGGGCACAGGAAGAACCCAACAGCCCCGAACCTGGAGTTCCCAAAGGGAAGGGCTGAATAACTGTGGTAGGTTGTAAGTATTAGAGACGACTGCTCGGTCTTTTGAAGAAATTGCAAAGTACAAAAACTAAAAATATCCTCACGGAGTCAGGCTCCAAGCCCAAGAGAAAAGCTTGTGGACCTTCACTGAAGCATACCACAGAGATGCTGCAGGAGGGGAAAGTGTCATAAAGGGAAAAGTTCAAATGGTTGTGAAAAGTCTGGATAGAGATAATGGTTATGCCAGTAGGGACCAAAGCCAGGTTCCTATGGGTACATACGGTCACTCTTGAGTGGGAGGTTATTTCTGGATCTGTAACCATGGAAGAGGCTTTCCAAAGGAAAAAGAAACAAAGTGAGGAAGGATTGGGTAGGAAGTAGGGTGATCAATTCATCCCAGTTTACCTGGGACCTCCTGAGTTTTGGCACTGGAAGTCCTGTGTCCCAGATGACCAAGAATGGCTGGTTGAGCTACTAGACAGGGAAAGGGACTGTCTATCTTAGACCTACTTGGAGAAGGATGAATGTCTATGTTTCCTCCTTAGAGTTAAGTACCGTCTTAGGCTGAGCAGCAGAACCCAAAGCACTTTATTGAGGAGTGCTCTTAGGAGAAGGGGAGTGAGGGAAGCAGCATAGGGCACTGGAAAAAAAGCTAAGCAAGAATGTGCTCTCACCTGAAGACTGACTTCAGCTTCATCCCAGGAGGAGTTCTGGAACAGGACTTGCTTAGGTAAGAGGTCAGTGTCTTGTACCTCCATACAAGAGAGGTAGCAATTCTTTTCTAGAGAAGGTCTCAAAATTAGAGTGCAACAGAATCACCTGGAGGGCTTGGTAACCCAGATTGCTGGGCCAACCCCCAGAGATTCTGATTCAGTAAGTCTGAGGTGGGGCCTGAGAATTTCTATTTCTAACAAGTTCCCAGGCGATGCTGATGCTGCTCTTAGGAAACCACTGCTCTAGAGAAGAGGACAGCTGTGAGGGGATCTGAGAAGCATCTACTGCACGAAGGTACACGCCTAGATGGACTGGACCACAAGTGGGGGCTGGGTAGACTGCATCTTTAGGTCAGAATATCTAGATTCATGGCATCCTGTATTTTCCTGTCGGCATCACACATCTCCTGCTAACGCATTGTTGAAACATTCTAACTTATCTCAGTCTTGTTATTGGACTTCGAGGAGGGTCTGACAGGTACATGAGGCTTTGAAGAGGGAGCAGGTGCAACTTGCTAGGCAAGTATAGTGGGGTCAGTTGCAATGGAGTGGAGAGTCCTCAAAGGGGAGATAAATATTTGGGACAAGACTCTAGAACAACCTTGGAAGTTGTCCGAAGTTTGTGAAATTAAAGGAAGATGGCTTTTGATGGCAACTTTTAATTCCATAAGCCCCACCAGAGCCCATGACAAACAGTTCCTGCCCCTGGGGATCACCACCAGGTGAAGATGAATGTGTAGAAGGAAAGGCAGGGCCTGGCCCGGAATACCTTCTCAAACTGGTAGCGCTCATAGAATACCGTGTACCCCTGGGCCTTAATGTCCATCTTCACGCAGTGCAGGAGGTCGTGTGTGTCTGGGGCCGCCTTCCAGGGCCCGAATTTGACGACAGACTTCTTGTCAGCCTCCAGGGCACGCAGGGCCTCGGCACTCTGCGCATCCTCCTCCTCAGTGTGCACGGCGCACACCAGCACGCTCGACTTGCGCGCTGCCACCGCCTCAGCGCGCGCCAGCCGCACCATGAGCTCCAGGTTCTCGCTGTAGCCTGGCACTCGCAGCAGAAACTGCTTCCGAGCCATCTGCTCACCGAAGATCTGCGGCGTGTCCTCCAGGAGCTTGACCAAAGGCTTGATCTCGTAGAACTGAGCCTCACGGTACACTTCCGGGATGTGCTGCGTGGGCAGCTGCCCGCTGCGCAGGTAGTCCAGGATGGGTCTGAAATAGGTGCCGGGGCGATCGATGAAGAAGCGGCCCTCCGCATCCGTGCAGGCCTTGGCGGAGCTGGAGAACATCTCTGCTAGCTTTGAACCCGGGAGTTTTCTCAGGGTGCCCAGGGTGGTGGTGTAGAACTCACCCCCCACGTTCAGCTCCACAACCGTAGACATCTGGGGGCACAACAGGCAGAGTGAGCCAACAGCGCCACCTCCAGGGAGCTCATGACTTGTTTTTATCCAAAGAATAAACCAGGTACAGAACTTCAGAACTTAGGTGAGCCTTAATGATCGGCTCCAGCTACTGGAACGCCCATCTTACCAAGGGGGTTGTATTTATGCGGTATAGCTCCAGAGGGTGGGCATTTTAAAAAGGAAAAAGATTTCTGTTTGAAAAAAGAATATGCATTCAAGCATTTTAACTTTCTTTTTTAGGTCACAGAATGTTAGGAGAGGAGCTACCATAGAAGAATTCCCCGTGATAATACTTCCAAAGTCTGTGGCCTTTGGCAAGCTTGTTTCCCTCCTGAGGCCTCAGTATCTTTATCTATAAAGTGGGCATATGGAATTGTTGTGAAGTCAGGAGTTCCCAACCTGGGAGGAGGGACATTTTCAACATTTCAGAAAGACCGAAGAAACCACACATGTATTTATTCAGGAAGCATTTCTTGGATACTTACTGGGCACCCACATCCTATGCTGGGAGTTGGGGCCAAAAATTCTTATTTCATGTAGATCAGAAGTTCTGATTAGCAGTTGGCATGCCCTCGATTAATTTTAAAAATGGAAGTTGTGGCAGTTTTTTTTGTTTAGTTTTGTTTTTTTTTTAGCTCTGTCACCCAGGCTGGAGTGCAGTGGCACAATCAGAGCTCACTGCAGCCTCAAACTCCTGAGCTTAAGCTCTCCTCCGGTTCAGCCTCTGGAATAGCTGGGATTACAGGCTCAAGCCATCATCCTGGCAAAAATGGAATTTGTTTGATGAATGACTTTCAAAATATGGACTCATAGGTCTCGAATAAGAATAGGAATATTCTCATTGGTGAAAAGGCCAGTAATACTAGATACAGTGGGTGTAAAACTGTTTCATAAACTGTGAAGTGCAGTGCAAATGTAAGTTAAGTTTGGCTGTCCAACAGAACTTTTAGAGGCCACGTCTCTGTGCCAGAGGGCAGGGCTGAGCACTAAGTCCTGTGGGTGGTACCTGCTTGTACATGCTCACAGGTGAGTGGGTAGAGGAATAGAGGGATATGGAAACAGACTCAGGCTGAATTCAGGGAACACTAAGTGCTGCCACAGAGACTCACGATAATACCAGAAGACCATATAATGATTATTACTCATGAGGTGATACACCAGTTGTTATCCTTACAAACCAGAACAATCCTAAATGACTTTTGTTATTTAAAACTCACTTGCAGGCCGGGTGTGGTGGCTCACGGCCTGTAATCCTAGCACTCTGGGAGGCTGACGCGGGCGGATCTTTTGAGCTCAGGAGTTCGAGACCAGCCTGAGCAAAAGCGAGACTCCGTCTCTACTAAAAAAAAAAAATAGAAAGAAATTATCTGGACAACTAAAAATACATAGAAAAAATTAGCTGGGCATGGTGGCACATGCCTGTAGTCCCAGCTACTTAGGAGGCTGAGGCAGGAGGATCGCTTGAGCCCAGGAGTTTGAGGTTGCTGTGAGCTAGACTAATGCCGCAGCACTCACTCTAGCCAGGGCAACAGAGTGAGACTCTGTCTCAAAAAAAAAAAAAATTCACTTGCCTGTTCAATAAAATATGTATGTGCCTACTTTGTGCTTTGTGCCAGGTACCTGGGACACAGTGATGAACAAGCAGGATGTAGGTCCTGCCCTCACAGTCTAGGAACTGTGCACAGTGTTTTAAATACATTATCTAATTCAATCCTCACAACACTTCTGTGAAGAATGTATTAAACCCCCATTTTATAGAAGAAACTAAGGCTTAAGGAGATGAAGTAAATTGCCTAAGATCAATCAGCTATTAAGTGATGATGTTGGGATTTGAACTCGGGTCCATTTTACTCCAAAGCTAGAGCTCTTGGTCAGTGCATAAATTACCTTCAACTTTCCAACACCTCCACTCTTCCCTAAGTGAGTCATTCATTCAACAAAACGTATGGAGGGCCTATTGCATGCAAACCTTGTGCCAAGCACAGTAAGACACGGTCCCTGCCTTCAAGGAGTTCACAGGGGAGAGAAGGAAACAGATGGTTTAAACATGTAGGAGCTGACAGGGAAGACTCAGAGGTAGGCGGGGTCAGCTGGTTTTGTGGGTGTGTGTTGGAGGCTGTCAAAGAAGGTTTCCTAGGGCTTGTGATAGCTCATGCTGCAGAAAAGATCTGTGCAGTGTTAAAGGGACCGCTAACCTGGAGATTGTACCACAGGTCATTGCAGGGCCAAGGTTGGAAATGGGGCTCAGGAATGTCCTTCATTCTGATTTATGTATGACCTCATTCTCAACTGGTCTGTGGGCTCTACCTCTAAGATTAAAGTACTGGAATTAAGAGAGCCAAAAGCAACCAAAGTACTGGGGAAGAATTGAGTTGCCATGGCAACAGCTCCTACCCGGGACAGTTCTGCTGCCTGGAGGGGAAAAGGCAGAGGAGAGGATGCATCTTGACAGCAGCCAAACAATAGAGCTGAGAAAAATAAGCTCAGAACCTGTGACTCCTTCTTTCTCCCATAAACCTCAAGCCTCCTTGGCAGGGCTATTTGGTTAACCCTGAGGTCACCTCTGTAGAGCTGGCAGTTACATGTGAAGTTGCAGACTTTAACCCTTGAATGGACCAATATGTTCTCATTACTCCTATCTCACCATCCCTCCTAATATCCCCATGTCACAGGTGAGTAAAGGTCAGAGAGAAGACACACAGCTAGGAAGTGATAAAGTTGAAGCTGGGATCGAACCATATCGGTGTGACTCCAGTACAGTTTGGATGTCGTCCCCCTCCCCCCCCCACCTCCCCCTTCCCAACATCCTGCCCCACTGCTGCCAATACTTAGCTATGCGCCTGGGGCCATTCACTTTCTCTGGGCCTAAATTTATCTATTTATAGATTAAACTTATCTATTTATAGATTAAGATAAGCTTAAAATAATTATTAAGAAATGGACCAAGAGAGCTCTAAGAGCTCTAATGGACCAGGCGAGCATCAGCATCGCCTGGGAACTTGTTAGAAATAGAAAGTCTAATGGATCCAATCACTTCAAATGTCTTTTGTGAAGCTAATTTCCAGATGCTTCAAAAAAATAGCCTCCTGTCTTGACATCCTCAGCCTCATTTCTTTATTTCTCAAACAAGACCTTAGCCCTGTTCCTGAGCTTAATTCTGTCCCTCTTTTCCCTCTTCTTCCAAAACTTCCAAACCCTTTGCAAATCCCAGACCTCCTACCTCATCCATAAACACTGCCGTGTGTTTCTAGGAGATAGAGACTTCTTTTCCATCCCTCTTCAGGACCAGCTACCCTTCCCCTTCCCCACCTTTGGCAGGCACCCTGCCAAAGGATTCCTGGGTGGGAGGGAAAGCTGTCCTAGGTCCTGTAGGCAGAGGCTGGGGAAGACAATCTTCCACTGTCATGACATCTCCTCTCTTATATTTCCGTATTTGTCACCTGTATCCCCATTAGACTGTGAAGTTCCTAAGGGAGGGACTATACCTGGTTTGTCATTATGTCACCAATACCTACTACGGGGCTCAGCATCTGAACGGAATGGTGCTTACCCTCAGCTCTGGTTTACGGGAGCACCTTGGTATTCTGTTAAAGGCCAATCTTGCCTTACCTGGCATCATGTCCAGTGCAGGCTCCAGGCATTACACTTGCCCAGTAATTCATTCAGGCGTTTATTGAGCACCAGGGCAGTCCTGGCCTTGAGCAAGCAGGTGGCTTTGTAGCTAGCCAACAACAATGACGTTATCATCGCCCTATTGGAAAGAGCCACACTCGCCCTACTGCCAGATCTGCTTTCCCTTCCTCCAAGTCTCCAGGATGGCTCTCAGTCCAGGAGAGAATCAGAATTCTCTGCTCCTAGAGTGCGCCTGGCCTTTCCCCATCCTCCCAAACGCCCCTCAGAAAGCCTGGGGCGGGGGCAGGCAAGCCGGAGGAATCAGGCCCCAGCCAGAAGGCAGCGGCAGGCTGGGGGTGGTGGGCGCTGGGGTGAGGGAATGAGCCTCTGGCCAGGCTTCTCCCACAGGGCCAGGGGAGAGGGAGGGACAGAGGAAGAGCCGTGGACTAGAACAAGCCAGGGAACAAAGACCTAGAGGAAAGGGAGGAGACAGACACAGCAGCCAGGAGAGAAAGAGGGGCACGGAGGAGACGCAGGATAGAGCCGGAGCGGGAGCAGAGTCCCAGCCGCGAAAGGAGAGCGATCAAAGCGGCAGGGACGTCCAAAGGGAAAAGAGAGCGCCCAGCCAGAGGCGAAGGGCGTCACAGCGCGCCTGGAGCAGAGGACTCGGACTCGGGGACTGGGACGGACGACAGAAACTGGGGAGGAGCGAAAGAAGAGCGCGGCGGTGTGAGAGTCGCCGGTGGGTCTGCCGCCCGCTCGCCCCTGGCGGGGCACGCACTTACCGTCGGCGGGCCAGGCCGCGGGGACCGGGGCACAGAGGTCAGGCTTATCATCCCTGCGCGGCTGTCGGCTCGCACTGCGCAGCCCTGCCAGGCCAGGTAACTTGGGCCCCGGAAGTGCACCTGGCTCCCGCCCCTGGGTGGGGGCCACTGCGCCCGGGCGGATTGGCCTGAGCGGGGCGTTCCTTGCGGTGAGACCCTTGGCAGGTGTGAAAGAGAGTGGACAGTCCACGTATTTGGGGCTTCTAAAAGTTGTTAGGCCTTGAGGAAGCTTGACTTTGGAGACCTAGTCATGGAGCATGGCCCTTTAATTACTGACCTTTTGTTATAGATTAACTTCCTGCCTTACTTTGTTGTCCCTGGCTCAGACCAGATGGCACCTGAGAGAAAAGACCCCTTGACTATTACGTACTTAATGTGGAATATTAAATATACCCTTCCCAGAAAGAGACACTGCCTTCAACCAATCAAATTGCTGCAACTATGCGCTAAACTCGCATGAAAAAAGTTGAACTCCTCTTATGCTTCTCCTTGCCTATATAAACGCCGTTCAAACCTCTCCCCTCCAAGGTACTGACCCAATCTTTTTGGAGTCTGTGTCCTCCCCAGTGGCAGTCCTCAAACTTTGCACCCAAACTCAATATTTAATCATATTGGCTGAATCTCCTTATTTAGGTTGACACAAGTCACTGCCCCTCTCTGGGCCTTGGGTTCCCCAATAGTCAAATTGAGGGAGGCAGAGGAAATTGACATTGACAACCGGAGACTTTCTACTCCCTACAGTCCTAAGGGGTGAAAGATCAGCAACACCCACTTTACAGATGAGAAAAACAGGGCTCCAGGGGGTAGGGTGGCATTAAAAAGTAAAACAAAGCCAGGCTCATATTGGCTCATGCCTGCAATCCTAACACTGAGAGGCCGAGTGGGGAGGATCGCTTGAGGTCAGGAATTCCTGCCCAGTCTGAGCAAGAGCAAGACCAGATCTCAACTAAAAATAGAAAAATTAGCTGGGTGTTGGGGCCGTGCCTGGAGTCCCAGCTACTGGGGAGAAATTGGAGGTCGCAGTGAGCTATGATGATGCCACTGCACTCCACCTGGGGAGAAAGAGCAAGATTCTGCTTAAATAAAATACAATTTGGGGGTTTCTTTGAGTAAGAAGCAATTCATGAACTGGGGAACACCAGATGGAAAGAGGTTTAGTGTTCCCATGACAAAGTGTCAGAAGCAAGTATTTATGGGGAAATTATAGAAGCAAAATAAAGAAATTATTTTATTGGTTACAGTTATAGAATTGCCATTTTTTAATTTACCTTGTTGAAAAGTCCCTAATCACATAATCCTATGTCAGTTGGCTGCTTATGATTGGCTGAGATTAAGTTTTGTTTCTGTCTAACATAAGCATTACCAGAAATGACTCAAATTAAATTTTATTTATGCTTGCAAATCATGCAAGATTGAGGTCACTTCTGAGACACAACTGGTTTTGTCTGCTCAGGGATTCTTCAGGCTGGATCTCCATTTTAATTTTCATTAACCATGGCCAGTGTGGATTATTTAGTCACCCGAGGGCAGATGCTAGGAGTGCAAAATCTGACCGATAGTGAAAAGAGTTAGGTACTTATTCTGTGGGGTTATTTTCCTTGTTAAAACATAACCCAAAAGGTGGGGGAACATAATTTCCCACTCTTTAGGTAGGAGCTGTGCATTGTGACTTTTTCCAAAGAGTACAGTGTGGGAAGGGGGAAAAAGAGAAGTAGCTTTACAGTGCAGAAACTAATAAATAAACACTACTTCAGCCAGGTGATCAAGGTCAACATCAACAGTTGTAAATCATGATGCTAGTATGTACCCTTGATATGATATGATGAAAATAATCTTCCTCCCCAAAAGCCATAACCCCAGTTCAATCATGAGAAAAACAGATGAATTCCAAGAGAGGGGCATCCTGCAATATAACTGACCAGTACTCCTCAAAACTATCAAGGTCATCAAAAACAGGGAAAATTTGAGAAACTGTCACAGCCAAGAACAGCCTAAGGAGACATGACGACTAAATTGTAATGTGGTATCCTGGGTGGGATCCTGACACAGAAAATGGATATTAGACAGAAACTAAGGAAATATGAATAAACTAATATAATAAACTAATGTGTCAATATTGGTTCATTAATAATAGCAAATGTACCATACTAATGTAATATGTTAAGAATAGGGAAAACTGAGTGTGGGGTATACGGGAATTCTCTGTATTGTCTTCTCAATTTCTTTGTAAATCTAAAACTGTTCTAAAAACTAAAGTCTAAAAAAAATCGACTTAGCTAAAAAAATAACAATACAATCATTATGGAAAACAGTATGGAGGTTCCTCAAAAAATCAAAAATAGCAATATGGTCCAACAATTACATTTCTGGGTATATATCCAAAAGAACTGAAAGCAGGATTTTAAAGAGATATTTGTACACCCATATTCATAGCAGCATTATCCACAATAGCCAAGAGGTAGAATCAAATGTCCATCAACAGATGAATCGATAAACAAAGTGTGGTATGTACGTACAATGGAATATTATTTAGCCTTAAAAAGGAATGAAATTCTGGCACATGCTACAACATGGATGACCCTCAATGCCATTATGCTAAGTGAAATAAGCAAGTCACAAAAAGACAAATGCTGTATAATTCTACTTATACGAGATACCTAAAGTAGTCAAATCCATAGAAACAGACAGTAGAGTGGTGGTTACCACAGGCTGGAGAGACAAGGAAAATGGGAGTTGTTATTTAATATCTACAGAGTTTCAGATTTGTAGGATGAAAAAGTTCTAGAGATCTGAAAATACACTTAATACTACTGAACTATATACTTAAAATTGTTAAGATGGTAAATTTTATGTTATATGGTTTTTTACAACAATAAAAAATAAAAGGAGGCCGGGCACGGTGGCTCATGCCTGTAATCCTAGCTCTCTGGGAGGCTGAGGCGGGCGGATTGTTTGAGCTCAGGAGTTCGAAACCAGCATGAGCAAGAGCGAGACCCCGTCTCTACTAAAAATAGAAAGAAATTAATTGGACAACTAAAAATATATAGAAAAAAAAAATTAGCCAGGCATGGTGGCACATGCCTGTAGTCCCAGCTACTCGGGAGGCTGAGGCAGGAGGATCGCTTGAGCCCAGGAGTTTGAGGTTGCTGTGAGCTAGGATGACGCCACGGCACTCTAGCCCGGGCAACACAGTGAGACTCTGTCTCAAAAAAAAAAAAAAATAAATGAAAAAAATAAAAGGAAATAGTGACTCTTGGTCATAACCTGTACTCATGTTAATCAACTAATGGTACAGAAACTTGGGGGAAAAAATAAAGATAAAGCTTTAGAGGGAGACAACAGGGAATGGAACCCTGGCCCTGCCATTTACCAGCTATGTGACCTTCCATCATTCCCCTCTCAGAGCCCAAATTGCCTCTTTTGTAAAATACACGTGAATACTTGGCTAGGTGGTTGTGAGAATTAAATTAAGTGAAATAATTACTATATTTTCCAAACTTCCCTGATGGTAAGACTGGCCTTGGGTATATGTTAAACACCATCCTGGGCCCCACCTCCAGACTGAAACTGAGTAACCAAGGAAGGGCCTGGGAATCTGCATATTTAACAAGCATCTTGTCATCTTGGAAATTTAGACAACACCAGATTTAGGGGCTTTCCTAGGGGCTCAGTAAATGTCATTGCTCATTTCCTTAGCCTCCATGATGCCATGCTATCCAGCATCACCCACCCAGCATGGGTACCTTTCCAATCCTTTCTTCTCCCTCCCCCCCGTGTGGGTTGTCGCTCATTTATTCAACCAAGAGTTACTGATACTGACCTTGGCTAGGAGTTGGAGGCAGGGGACACAGGTGCCTGAAATATGTTGTCTCTTTGCTAAAGAGAAAAGCACAAATAACTTTAATGAAAGAGTAAATGAGTATATAAAAATATGCTGGACGTCTTTTTCCAATAATATGGAGGACTAGATATTCTGAAATCCTCCAGCTACAAGGCATCTCAAAATATTGAAAATATTGAGGGGTGGATGATGAGAAATTAATGAGTACAATGTGCATCACTTGGGTGATGGATACCCCAAAAGCTCTGACTGGATCACTATGCAATCTACGCTTGTAACAAAATTGCACATGTACCCCATAAATTTGTACAAATAAAAAACAACAATAAAAAATATTGAAAATATTGAACATGTGTGTGTCTATATATGTCTGAGCTGGCAAGAAAGTTAAGGAAATGCGCTGAGGTACTCTGAGATGATTGAGCACTGATTCCAGGGGCTTCCCTGGGGTTATCTCCAACCCTGAGTGACCTAGAAACTTTATTTTAAGGAGAGGGGGCTAGAAGACAAATCCTGGGCAATTCAGAGGGTAGGATATCAGATCAGAGACTATAAAAGGGTAAATTAGAAAAAATCTGCCACTCCAAGGCAAATGCTGTGGAAACTTGCTTGTCTCATTCCTTGGTTCTGGGTGGAGAAAAGTCTCCCCTGAAAATGTTTGGCTATAGGCAAGAGCTCAGATAGATCTGGGACCCAATGTGATCAGCAGCAACAACAATTGGAATTTAGTTTAAAATGGACTTGATAGTGCTGTCAGATGCCTGACATAGGAAACGAAACCCTCCTTGGAGGAGAGTATAATCAAACCAAGCCTCAAAAAATCCACACAGATAGCAATCCAGCAAACACAAGCTCACAATCAAAAGTCACAAACCACAAAAGGAAACAAGGTTCTATGAGTGAGAGTCAACAGAAACAGATCCACAAACTCCTCAGAGACTGAGATTATTGGGTATAGCATACAGGTGTGTTTCATGTGCTTAAATAAATAAAATGGTGTATTTATAAAACATGAGTAAGGAACAAGAAGATATGATCAAAAATGATCAGGCAGATTTTTTTTAAAGTTAAATAGACTTCTAGAAATGAAAAAAATAAAATAGCTGGAGTGAAACATTATTGAGACTTTGTAGGGGTTGAAGAAATACAATTAAAGGAGTAATGATATATTATTTTTTAATCCATCAATTTGGCAAATATTAAGAGGAACAATATGCCAGAGGTGGCGAGGATGCAGGAAAACAGCTTCTCAGGCTTTGCTGGTTGGGAATGTGAACTGCTGCAATTTTTTGGAAAGCAATATGGCTATATCTACCAAAAAAAATAGAGATACCATCTGACCCAGTCATCCCACTTTTGGCAATCTATCTGATAGAAATAAAAGCACCACTATGAAAGGATATATGAATCAATATATTTATCAGTGATTTGTTTGAGGGCTGTGGCAAAAATTAGATACATAGGGTAATGGTTGAATAAACCATGGTCTGTCCATGCTGCGGAATACTATGCAGCTGTTAAAAAGAATGGGGTAGAACTCTATCTATTCATTCACCCATAATTTATTAAGTGATTAAAAATAAGTATCAGAGGCTCACGCCTGTAATCCTAGCACTCTGGGAGGCTGAGACGGGAGGATTGTTTGAGCTCAGGAGTTTGAGACCAGCCTGAGCAAGAGCGAGACCCCGTCTCTACTAAAAAAATAGAAAGAAATTAATCGGACAACTAAAAATATACAGAAAAAATTAGCCAGGCATGGGGGCACATGTCTGTAGTCCCAGCTACTCGGGAGGCTGAGGCAGGAGGATTGCTTGAGCCCAGGAGTTTGAGGTTGCTGTGAGCTAGGCTGATGCCACGGCACTCACTCTAGCCAGGGCAACAGAGCAAGACTCTGTCTCAAAAAAATAAAAAATAAATAAAAAATAAATAAAATAAGAAACAAGATCTTGCTATGTTGCCCAGGCTGGAGTGCAGTGGCTATTCACAGGTGCCATCATAGCACACTGCAGCCTCAAACTCCTGGGCTCAAGCAAGCAATCCTCCTGCCTCAGCCTCCAGAGTAGCTGAGACTACGGGTGCCTGCCATGGTGCCAGCCAAGCGCCATTTCCTGTTCCTCCCAAGCCCCAGCTACCCTGAAACACAACCTGTACTCTCACGCCCTCCTGCCTTTGTTTATGCTGTTCCCTCTGCTCCAAATGCCTTTCCCCACCAGCTCATTCTTCTCTGCCTGAAAAACTTGTACACAGCTTTCAAGGCCCGACTCAGATGGTCCTCCTCTTCCTTTTGTATCCATTAGCACATTTGACCCTCACAGTTCAAAACAGCAATTAGTACTTCCATTTTATGTATGAGGACCCTGAGGCTCCCAGAGATGGAGTGCCTCTTTCAGAGTCAGTCAGGGCCAGGAGACAAGAGATCAGGGCTCTAGTTCTGGCTCTGGCACTAGTTTGCTGTATCACCTTGGACAAGTCCCTTCCCCTCTCTGGGCCTCAGTTCTCCACCTATAACATGGTGGGGATTGGGGTCTTTTCTGAGATGGTCCTTGTGATCCTGTCTTGCTTGATGCTATGGCAACAAACGAATTCAGACGACCCCTTGATGTTGTCTATGACTGGATCTTGTTTCCCTTTGGCCTGATTCCAAGAGCAAGCACTGCTTCCCTCTGCCTCCCCTCACTCACTCCCCTCTGTTCTTCCTGAGACAAAGCTGCCAGCCTCTCTCCCCTCTAGGCGGCTGGGCTTTGGGCCAGCCAGCCAAGTGGCAGCTGGGACTCAGATGAAAGGACCCTCAGAAGGCTTCCTGTGGCAGAGTGCCCAGCCCAGCCCAGCCCAGGCCTGGCAACCTGGGCCCAGCTGTGCCACAAGGCATCCTGCCCACCCACTCCCACACAAGGCTCCCTTTGTGAGTCCTGCAGATAGGGAGACCCCCGCCAATCGACAAGGACCCCTGTCAATCCACAAGGACCCTCCGCTCCATACCTCCTTGAGAAATATCCAGGTCTTTAAAAAATGATCCAGGACTAGACCAGACTGGCCTGACTTTGTGCCAGGCACTTTGGAGAGCTTTATACCATTTAATCTTGATAGCAATTAATGCTATTCCCTTTTTAGAGGGGAGGAACACATGTATCTGAGTGCCTACTGTGTGTCAATCATGGAACCAGGCACTGGGAAAAGCACAGTGAACCAGGGGACAAGAGCTGACCTCATGGGACTCACTCTCAGCGGGGACCCAGACTGTAACTGAATAACCACAGAAATAAATATCTGGTTCTACAGCGCAAGCAGTGCTCTGAGAAGAAAAGAGTAAGGAACCACAGATATAGATAGATATGCTAAAGAGCATACAGATAACGGTGGGTCAATGTGTCCTTCCTTCCCCCAGGAAGTCCCCCGCTCTGCTCTAGGTATTCTTTTTTTTTTTTTTTTCTTTTTTTTGAGACAGAGTCTCACTCTGTTGCTTGGGCTAGAGTGCCATGGTGTCAGCCTAGCTCACAGCAACCTCAAACTCCTGGGCTCAAGCAATCCTACTGCCTCAGCCTCCCAAGTAGCTGGGACTACAGGCATGCGCCACCATGCCCAGCTAATTTTTTCTGTATATTTTTAGCTGTCCAGCTAATTTCTTTCTATTTTTTTAGTAGAGACGGGGCCTCACTCTTGCTCAGGCTGGTCTCGAACTCCTGAGCTCAAATGATCCTCCTGCCTCGGCCTCCCAGAGTGCTAGGATTACAGGCATGAGCCACCGCGCCCGGCCAGCTCTAGGTATTCTTTATTTAGAAGCAAGTCCCTTGAATTCTGAGAGCTTCATATTCTTCACCGCAAAAATGGGAGCGGTGATGCCCCTGCAGAAGTTCTGGGAGGAATTTGGGTGGCACTATACTGTCAGTGTCAGGCACGGGCGGCCACAGGGTGCCTATGTATGGGGAGGAAGTATGGCTGGCCTTCCTTTCAAAGCCCCTAGACTAACAAGCTCCCTTCTCCAGGGAGCAGGCAGCCAGAGCTTCTGGGTAAAGTTACAACTTGTTCAATTTGGCCTCAACTAGAACCAAGACCATGGCTGGAGGCCAGATGTGTCTCTAGTTCACCAGCTCATGGGCCTTTTAACCCTAAGAATGCCCTTTGTAAGAAGCAGCAGTCAAGATGCCCAGAGTGGGGAATGGTAATAAAAGGTAACCTTTGGGCCAGGCATGGTGGCTCACACCTGTAATCCCAACACTTTGGGAGGCTGAGGTGGGAGGATCACTTACGGCCAGGAGTTTGAGACCAGCCTGGGCAACATAGCAAGACCCCATCTCCACAAAAAATTTAAAAATTAGCCAGGCATTGTGGCACATGCCTATAGTTCCAACTACTCAAGAGGCTGAGGCAGAAAGACTGGTTGAGCCCAGGAGTTGGTGGTTACAATGAACTATGAGCATGGTGCCGCACTCCAGCCTGGGTGACAGAGTAAGATCCTGTCTCAAAAAAAAAAAAAGAAAAAAAGTAATCTTTTTCCACAGGCATTATTTCATTTAATCTTCACAACAACCCCAGAAAGAAGACAAAAGGAAGATTAAAATCATCTCCATTTTCCAGGTAACGAAATTGAAGGTTGGAAAGGCTACTTTTCTAAGTCAGGATTCGAATCCAAGCAGCCTGGCTCCAGAGCCTGGTCTGCTGACCACTCGCCATCCTGCTAGGCCAGGGCTCAAAGCCAGCACTGCCCAACCCCTGGCCTTGCCCTCTTTCCTCTGCATCCTCTCTGGGACAACACAGAGTGGTCTACTTCAAACCTACCACCAGGCTGCTATCAGACCTGGGGCCTCCGTTTCCACATCTGTAAAACGGGGAGGGAACAGCTGGGCTTGATGATGGTTAGGATCCCTTCCAGTACTATCAGTCTTGGCTCCTTCTAGCGTAAGTGATGTCAGGATGAGCCTTGAACGCCATGGGATGCCATTTCCACTCTTAGGATTAGTCTCTAGAGCACACGTATGCAAAGACATTACATGTACAAGAATATTCACTGCACCATTGTTTGTAAAAGCAAAAGACTAGAAGCAGCCTAAGTGTCCATCATTTGGAGACTGTTTAAATAAACTAGAGTATATCCACATACTAGAATACTCTACATCCGCTATAAAAAATGAGGCAGATATCTATGTGCTAATAGAGAAAAGTCTCAAAGATAATAAAAACAATAATTATTATATGTATATGCACACCACTACATTTGCATTGATAATTTCTGCTACAGGAGACTTAGCCATCATTACCTCCAGGCAGAGGACTAGGGGTTTGCCATGGGAGGAAAATTACTTTTCACTGCATATTCTTTTATTCTGTCTTTCCTTTCTCTCTCTATTTTTTCTTTCTCCCTTTTTCTTTCTTTCTCTTTCTTTCTTCTTCTTCTCTCCTCTCTTTCTTTTGTTTTTCACTGAAACATTCTCTAGGGGTGTTTCTTATTTCTTTTCTTTAAAAAAAGCCATGGGTAGAGGACAGATTGTGTGACCTGGGTTCAAATCCTGCCTTGACATTAACTGCATGGTCTTGGGCAAAGCCCTTCTCACTGGGCCTCAGTTTTGTCACACATCGAATGGGGTTGCTGGGCTAGGTGCTCTCTCAGGCCCCCTAGCATAGAGGCGGTAATGGGCAGGCCCAGTGGCTGTGGATGCTGTGCTGCATCTCTTCCATTTGTCCCTCCCAGGTCCACACCACCCTTCACCCCAGAAGTTGATGCCTGCAGAGCACATCTGCAGGCTCCCGCGCCCTCTCTGGCTTCCACTGGAGTTTGGCCAGTGGGAGCTTAGCAGGAGCTTGGAGGCAAGCGGTGGATGAAGTCAGAATATTTATTCCCTGCCAATCCCTGTAAATTGGCTGCATCTCTCTTCCAAAGGTCCCAGCTCCTGTCAGGGACCCTTTCCACAAGCTATTCCCTCAGTTCTGGTAACTGCCCCCTTCCTAGCCCTGCCAGTAGCCTGGGGGGCTGCACTGTTGATTGTGCAAACCCATAACCCATAACCTTGTAAGAGTCCCTTTAGGAAACTCTCCTGGAATACCGAGTTTGGGAGAGCTATCTGTGTTCTGCCTGTGTTTGTGTGTGTGCACTCTCGTGTGTACACATGTGTGCACGAATTGTCTCTGTGCCATTCACTTGACAATTAATCTCAAGCTGGGACAGGAGGGGAACTGATTTTTGCTGAGTACTCACTATGTGCCAGACTCCATGCCAGGCACGTTATATACACGATCGGGTTTCATCCTCACAGTTCTATAAAGTAGGAATTTTTAGCCCCATTTTCTAGAAATTAAAACCAAGGCCCAGAGAGGTGAAGGCACTCACCTAAAGTCCCGCAGCTGAGTAAGGCTCTAAAGCCTGTGCCCTTTTGCTCCCTCTGGGCACTGCTTTCCAAAATGCCTGGTTCGTTCTCATCCTTTGGGTCTCAGCTTAAACCTTAGTTTTCCCAAGAAGACCTCCCTGACCACTTTGTTTGAAGGATATCATCACTGACACTTTACTAAGACACTGCTCTTTTCCTTTATGACATGTGTTTATTTAATGTCTGTCCCAAGTTCCCTAAGGACAGCCAGTCTCCCCATCTGTTTTGCTCACCACTGTCTTCCTGGTGCCAAGCACAGTTGGGGCTGCTACATGCTCGGTCCCAAATAAATAGTTGCTAAGCGAAAAAGTGACAAAGGAAAGGAACAAATATTTATTAAGTCCTTGCCCAGTGTCAGGCATTTTACATGGTTTATCTCATTTTCTCTTAGCAACAATCTTATCGTAAAAGAGGGAATGGCCTGGGGTAAAAAAAAAATAAAAAAATGTTTTCTGTCTCTTTAAAACTTCCCCCCACCCTTTTTGGGAATGAGGCTGGCATCCCTGCCTCAGGCAGATGGTCAGGAGGGGCAGGGAAATGTCTTTTGTTCTTTGTGTTATAGGCCATAGCTCAGCTGAACTGTCCACTCCATCCCAGGCCTGGCCAGGGGAGGTCTGGGTGGGCCTCCCAGGTGGGCGGAGGTCATGGCTTTGTCTTTAGCAGAGATGGGACAATTAGAATCATTAACTGTAGTTCAATGACAACAGCCTAGAACCGAGGTCCCTCCCTTTAAAAGCTCTGTATTTCTGCTTATATATGGGAATTTGGATTTTGAGACCATAGTCTACCATTTTCTTTCTTTGCCTTTTCTTTCCTTCTCCTGAAACCATTTGTTCTCGTTCTTCTGATGCAGCCTTGGGGACAAGTGCTGAGCTTTTGGTAGCATTATGAGGTACACGTTGTTGTACCATTTTGCTCATGAGGAAACCAAGGCCAGAGAGGGAATGTGACTTTCCCAAAGTCACAGAGCCCTGAACCAGGGGTGAAACATTCATTCCTTGGTGCCCTGACGTCCCCTACTCAGGCACTCAGCACAGGGTTAGAAGGGGCGGGGGCGGGCGATCGGTAGAACTCATGTGAATCATTCCTGAACAAACAGAAACTTGGGGAGCAAATAGTGTCAGCTATGGGCATTCTCCCAGGATAGGCCACTCCCAGACCCTGGCAATGCCACAGCCCTCCCAGCCTGGCCAGGGAGCATCCCCTTCCCTGTTTGCCCTCAGGCTCTAGGCCCAACTCCACCTGGTCTGTGACCTTCTACAAACACACTGTTGCTCACCTCTCTTTGCAGGGTGTGCCAGCTCACCAGCTGGTGCTAATAAAGAAGAGGCCTCCTGCTGTGTCCCCAAGACTGACACCTGGGAGGATCTTTTCCTTCCCTCCCCCTCTGCTCTCACTCCCTGCCTACTTTCCTCTATAAAATCATTGCCTCCGTAGTGGAGGACCTATGGGATGGTGACTAATGTTCTTTTTCTTGAGCTGGGTGCTGGTACACAGGTGCGCTTACTTTGTGCAAATTACTTGGGTGCATCCCTTTGTATGTAAGTTATACTTCAATAAAAAGTTGACCAAAAAAAAAAAAAAAATCATTGCTACCTACTCTTGCCGCAGGGATCCCCGCCGGACCAGCATGGAGTAAGGCATCGTCTTGTCCCCACCACTCTCCCAGAGGCCTTTCTTGTCTAAGGGTTTCTGACTGAATCCTGAGCAGCAAAGACAGGACGGGACAAAGTAACATGGCCCGTGCCCCAGCTCTCAGGACCTCTGGAGTCCTCAGGTTCCCTGCTCTTGGTGGGCAGCTCCTCCTTCCCTCCTTCCCTGAGACATCTCCTGAAGCCCCAATATCCTCCTTCTGGTCCTGAGTGACAGCTTCTTGCATACTCTCCCTACCTTCTTTTTCAAGCTATGCACATGGCCTCTGGCCTGCAGGGCCAATTTTCAGGTGCCCAGCACCATGTGGGGACTAATCATTGTTTACCAACTGCTCACTGTCACTTGGAAGTGCACCTCCACAGCCTGGACCCAGGACTTCTGCCAGCTCAGGAATTAACTGCAACCGTCCGGCTCCTTACTCACCAGCAGCCCAGCCCAAGTGTGGAGGCGCCAACCAATCACTCCCCATGGACACCTTCTCACACAACCCTAGACACCTTTACCCAAGAGAAGGGGAGGGGCCCTGCATTCCCAGTGGACCCCCGCAGTTGCTATCACAGTAGCAGAACTCCTTGCAGCAGGGCACAGCAGGGGTGTCAGACAGGGATCCTGGGGACAAGCAATAGAAGCTGATGTCCACTCCTTAAACAACAAAGAGAATTTCTTAGAAGACTATCAATGTTCACAGAGAATGGGGGACCAGGAGCTTGCGGGCCCAGTGGCAGGAGCCTGACTGGGGTCACATGGCAGAACCGGATGGCTCCACAGGCAGGCTCCTGGCTGTATGAGGGGCTGGTAGAAGAATCCAACCATTTGGCCTTCTGTAGTGGAAGCAAGGACCAGGAATTGGCCCCCTGCCTAAGACTCATGAAAATTTCCCCCAAAGGGAGAAAGAACATGGACTAGGAGGGAACTGGTAGAGTCTGGACTTTAGATTGCCAAAAAAAAAAAAAAAACTGTCTCTTACCACAAGATCGTACTGAACTTCAAAAAGACCTTGAACGACAGAAGTTAGTACCACCCCGATTACATACACATCCACCAACAAACCTTGAATCATGCCATTTGAAAGATTTATTTAAACATGTATGAACTTATTTTTTCCATTTAGTGTCTTGAGGCTTTTTCCCAAATAGTAATAATAACAATAATAATGATTATTATTATTATTAGAGAGAGGGTCTTGCTATGTCACCCAGGCTGGAGTGCAGTGGTGTAATAGCTCACTGTAACACTGAACTCCTGGGCTCAACCAATCCTCCTGCCTCAGTCTCCCAAGTAACTAAAATTACAGGCACAGGCAAACATGCCTGGCTAATTTTTTTACTTTTTGTAGAGATGGAGTTTTGCTATGTTGCCCAGGCTGGTCTTGAACTCCTGCCCTCAAGTGATCCTCCTACCTTGGCCTCCCCAAGTGCTGGGATTATAGCATGAGCCACCGTGCCCGGCTCCCCCAAATTATTAAGAGTTCTTCCATATCATCATTTTTTTTTTTTTTTGAGACAGAGTCTCACTTTGTTGCCCTGGCTAGAGTGAGTGCCATGGTGTCAGCCTAGCTTACAGCAACCTCAAACTCTTGGGCTCAAGTGATCCCACTGCCTCAGCCTCCCAAGTAGCTGGGACTACAGGCACGCGCCACCATGCCTGGCTAATTTTTTCTATATATATATATTTTTTTAGCTGTCCAATTAATTTCTTTCTATTTTTGGTAGAGACGGGGTCTCGCTCTTGCCCAGGCTGGTCTCGAACTCCTGAGCTCAAACAATCCGCCCACCTCGGCCTCCCAGAGTGCTAGGATTACAGGCGTGAGCCACCGCGCTCGGCCCATATCATCATTTTTAATGGCTACATAGCATTGTGTTGTATCACTATATCATAAATCTACTGAGCCACATTTCTTTTCTTCCTTCTTTCCTTTCTTCCTGTCTTTTTTCCCCCTCTCTCTACTATAAACGGTGCTGCAATGAGCATCCTTTATAGCTAAGGCACTGTGCAAGGAGTAGGCACTCTTTTGAGGATCTTATTTCTGGTTTCCAAATTACTGGGAAGGCTGTGCCACCAACTGGGCACACAGGGTGTGGCTACCCCTGTTGCTGGTTTTTGCTGCATGTTCGGAGTTTGACACGCAACAGACTGCTGGAGGCTGCAGGCAAGGGCTGAAACCTGAGCTGGCCGATAACCAGGACCTGAGAACCAAGCCAAGGCTTCCTCCAGCTCCTGTGTCTTCCTGGGATCTAAAGCACGAGCATTTTTTCTGGGCTGATCCGAAGTAATACATAAGAAAATCACTTCCTGCTCTAAGTTCTTTTCTCTTTCTCCTGTCTTCTCTCTTCCCTCTCACTTTTCTTTCTTTCCCTTCTGTTTTCCCTTTCTCCCTCCAATTCTTCTTCCTGTGTTTCTCCTCTCTTTTAACTCTGCTCTTCTTTCTCTCTGGCTCTTATTTCTCTGTGTCTCTCTGCATTTTCTTCCTCTCTTCTCTTTTCCTTCACCTTTTCATTCCTGCCCCTCCCCCTTGGAATCCAGCCTTGTTTCTGTCTTTTTTCTCTTTCTCTCCAGTGGCTCTCTGTCCTCCACCCACCACTGCTATCATGTGAGTCACTTCCCCAGGAGGATAAGACAGCCAACCTTTCCTTTGCTAGGCCTTGATTTGCATGAGCTGAGTTTGCCCCTCTGGCAAAGGGCAAAGCTAACAGATCACAGCATTGGGATCTGTCTGGTAACCCAGGGTGACTCAAGCACCCTGGGCTCCAGGATTGGGAGACACACAGTCCATCAAGCTTCCCGTAGAGGCTCTGCCACCCCAGGGATCAGCACATGGTGTCTGATGGCTCACCAGGGTAGCACTGGCATGGTGGCAACAGAGAGTGAGTAGGGGCACCAGAATTTATGACGTTGCTGCAGGGAGCAAACCACTGTGTGAGCAGGTTCAGGGCCGGATGCTGGGGCCTGCAGCGATCCAGTCCTCTCAATTGTGTTTCTCACTGTGTGGTCTCACGTCACAATGATCAGGTAAGGATGTTTTAAAAATCCAGATTGCTGGGCTCCAATTCATCCCTATTAAACCAGAATATCTGGGACTGGGGTGTTAGAGCCGGTTCCCCTCGGCCCCAGGAACAGAGAGGCAGAGTCACCGAGGCTGCAAATGGCAAAGGAGTTTATTGGCTAGCTCGAGCTAGGGTCCAAGTCCCAGAGCACCAACGCAGTGGCCTCCCTAGGAACCAGGACCCTGCCCTGGGGTAAAAGTGAAGCTTTTATACTTTTCTGCACATGACATACAGGTTTCACATGACACGCTGGGCACACCATCCCCCTTCCCCCCTTAGTTCATTTGTTCCTTTAAAAGTGGCTGATTGTGTTGGCTCCTGATTGGTTGGCTCCGAGCCTCGGGATTTTCGCACCGGCGCCGGTTGTGGTCACCGTCATTTCCAGGGGGAAAGGGCCGCATCATTTCGGGGAAACCGAAACTTAGGCCTACTCCAGGAAGTTCAGCCTGTCATGGAGTCACTCTTGCCCTTATTCCTGTTTTTCAGGGGCAACAATCATGTTAAAGGTAATTGTGATACATGGACTTGTAGGTATCCATTACACTTTTTTTTTTTTTTGAGACAAAATGTCACTCTGTTTCCTGGGCTAGAGTGCCGTGGCGTCAGCCTAGCTCACAACAACCTCAAACTTCTAGGCTCAAGCAATCCTCCTGCCTCAGCCTCCTGGGTGGCTGGGACTACAGGCATGAGCCACCATGTCCAGCTAACTTTTTCTATATATATTTTTAGTTGTCCAGCTAATTTCTTTCTATTTTTAGTAGAGACGGGGTCTCGCTTTTGCTCAGGCTGGTCTCAAACTCCTGAGCTCAAATGATCCACCTGCCTCGGCCTCCCAGAGTGCTAGGATTACAGGCGTGAGCCACCGCGCCCGGCCTATCCATTACACTTTTTAATGCACACACCCATGTCCCAGCAGCCACACTCCTGGCACTTTCTTCTACCAAAATATTCCCATGTGTATTATGTAGGAAGATATTTGTTGCAGCATTGTTTGTATTATCCAAAAAATGGGGATATACTCAGTGTCCATCAGTAGAGAATAAATAAATGATGATGTCTCCTACTGTGCAATAATATTCATCCATTAAAAAAGGATGAGGTATTCAGAAAAACAGAATGTAGATTAGAGATTACCAGGGGTTGTGGGGAGGGGAGAATGGGGGATTATTGCCTAATGGGTTCAGAGATTCTGTTTGGTGTGATGAAATAGTTTTGGAAATAGTGGTAATGATTGCACAATAGTTAAATAGTTTAAAAGGCTAAATATATATATATATATGTACTAACATGGAAAGATGCCCAAAATAGATTGTTATGAAAATGGAAATTGCAGACCAAGATGTATAGTAGGAATTATAAAAGTGTGTGTGTGTGTGTGTGTGTGTGCGCGCGCACCAGGCAATAAGGGATCACATCATCCTCTTAATGGTGGTTGTCACCGGATGTAGGATTGGCAGGGCAGGTAGGAAAGGGAAATTTTTGTCCTTTCTCTGATACCAAAAAGAAGTGGTAGGATTATGTGTGACTTTGACTTTCTTTTTTGTGTTTTTCATATGAAACAATTAAACACACTCAGTAAAACAAATATCATTCTTGCCCTCAAAGAGCTCAGAATCAAGTGAGCAGATAGTTCAGACAGAGGTAATTACAGCAGAACACTTAGTGACGGGGTGGTGGGAGCACAGTGGAGAGGAACCTGAACCAGCTTCGGGGGTTGTCAGGGAAGGCTTCCTGGAGGAGGTGAAATTTTGACTATGGTCTTCAAAGACCAAAAGGTGTTGGCCAAGTGGAAAAGCAGAGGCAGAATTCTGGTGGCAGGAGAGGCAAAGGTGCGAGAGAAAGCACTAGGTTCGGGAAGTGGCTGTAAGGTGGAGGAGCTGAATGCAGCATCCTAAGGGGAGGGAGGACGGGTTTCTCCCAGGGCACTGATGGTCAGATTTGTTTTGGGTGAATCCTTTGGCCGGGTCTCTTCTGGGTCAAGGAGAGAAACACTGAATAGCTCTCAGACAAAGGCTGGAAACTAATAGGATATAAATAAAGACTTTCCAGTAGGCTCAGAGTTTCAGCAGAGGCCACAAAGGCAGAAACAAGGCCAGAGTTGCTGACCCTGAAGTGAGACTGGACCACCTGTGCCCGACTCCCCAGAAGGGAGAACAGCTAAAACCCACCTCCTCTCCTACTTCCTGGCCACAGAGAGAAGGCTGAAGTCCCCAGGAACTTGGAGGGGAAATTTCTTTGTAGAGAGTTGTCAGTGTGCTCACTTGGCCTGACCCCTCAACCCACACCTAAAAGGGAGTAGAAGGCGCTATTCCCCCTCACCTCAAACCAAGCGAGAGAGGTTGTCAGAGAACTACCTGAGGAGTCTTGGGGGTAGGTGGAGGCTCTGGGGTCTGGAATGTGGCACCTGACTGGGCGGGGGGCTGGTAAGCAGGGCCCTGCCGGCTGTGTGCTTCCTGTGATCCACATGTAGACCCCACAGAAGGGTCTTCTTGAAATGGACCCAGCGAAAGAGGGCTTCCGTTTAGGGGCGAGGGGACCCGGTAGAATGAGACTGGAGGTGTGAGGGGGGGGTGCGAAGCTGAGGAGCTGTATGCAGCCCTCAGGAGGAAGCACCCCCTTTCTTAAGGGTGCTACTGCGGAGTGATGTGGTGGGTTTTCCAAGAACCCACCAAAGTGTTCCTGAGGGACACTGGGAATCTGCCGCGCCCAGGGGACTCTGAGGTCCTTGGACCTTCCTGTCCCGACGCTCCTCAACCCCCAGCCCTGGCAGAGTCGGGGCAGCCCGCGGAGGGGCGGGAGGAGCAAAGAGCCAAGCGAGGAAGGAAAGAGGCTGCGGGCCAGAGGGGGCCTCGGCAGGAGGAGTTTGCTAGCACGCCGGCCCGACGGGGATTAGTCACCAGTTGGAACGACCTGACGGTAAACGGCAGCGGACTCTCGGAAAAGCTAAGAAGGAGTCCGCAGAATCAGTTCGCATGGGCAGTAACAGAAAGAATTCGCCTCGCTGCTATTCCCTGCTCAGTCAAGGCCCTTTAGTAAACCACTGTTTGGGGAGTGGTGTCTTGGAAAGACCAGAGGATTTTCCTCCCAGTCTCTCGCCGTCGGCCGAGGAAGCGGACGAGTCCCGGCGGGCGCAGGGTGCGGGCGGCGGGCAGGAGGCCGGGATTCCTGGCTGGGGAGAGCAGCGCGGCGGCCGCGCGGACGGAGCCCAGGCCTGGGCTTGCCCGGCAGCGCCCTCTGCTGGCCGGAGCCGCGCCGGCGGGGCAGAGCTCTGCGCCTGGCTGGCTTCAGCCTTGGGGGTCCGCAGTCTTTGGGGCGAGGCATAGATTCATGAATTGAACCATCAGGGAAGAGGCGTGCCCTTGCAACTGGGAGGAGAGCCTTTCCTACAGGGGAGGGGGCTGATCTGGTCGGAAAGGTCAGCCTGGGGTTAGGGGGTGAGGCAGCAAGAGGGGGAGTGAAGATTTTGAAGAGTTACTGTGGGATTTGGGCGAGAGTGCGGGCATGTTGGAGAATCACCATTATGTATGTATTTTTGCTATTTCACACCTCTGAGCTTTTGCTCAGGCTGGTATTTCTCCCTAGAAAATATTTCTCACTTTTCCTTTTTTTTTTTTTTGTTATAAGCGCTTAATGTATTCAAAAATGTGAGGGCGAATATATAAATATTCATGTATCCATCCATCCACTCAACTTGAGAAATAAGACCTAGCAAATATAAAGTACCTATGTACACCTCCCTTTTTTCCCTCATTCCCCAGAGATGGCTCCTTAAATTTGTGTTTTTCATTTCTGTGTAAGTTTTTATTTACTACATATGTATGCATTTATAAAGAATATACAGATATATGAAATCAGAAAAATTGTAATGATATATTCTTTATTATATATACTATATCGTGTGTATATAGTTCATAGTGTATAGTGTATATACATATATGGTATATAGAGTATGTACTGTGTGTAGTGTATGTATACGTATGTATTTATACATACATGTGCAGAGAGAGAGAGAAACATTTTTCTCCCTTAACATCGTGCATCTAGGATTATTCCCACCTTTCTCTGCCTTGCTAATACCACAGAGTTATTAATATTACTCTTTCAGAAAGCTTCCCCAAACCTCCAGGCTGGCCAAAGTACCTCTTCTCTCAGCTGCCTGTGCTCTTCTGGTATTTACCAAGCTGGGTTGAAGCAGCTTGTTTCGTTGTTGGTCCTTCTTCCCCATCAGGCTCTGACCTCAGGGGCCTGGACTGTGCACCTGGGTGTCCCTCCTGCCCAATTGAGAGCTTAGCATAGAGGTGAGGCTCAGGTTTGTTGACCTGATGGCAGGGGACAAGGTCGGAAAGGCTAGCTGAGGACTCCAATGCCAGGACAAGGCTTTGGACTTTATCTTGGCTGCTTGTTTTCTAGCTGTGCCTTGTGGAGTCCCCTGGGTTCTCTGGAGGTGACCCGAGAGCTAATGAAAGATGATCAAAAGGATGCAACTGTTGACTAAAGAAAAAAAAAATTAAGTTTTTAAAGAAATAAAGTTAGTTTTATTTAGAAGTTTTATTGAGGACTACAGACAGAAGCCTATAGCCCGGGAGCAGCCCTTTGGAGAGGTTGATCAGACTGTTCTGGCACAGCATTTTAGCCCACTGCTTATATATAGGTGGTAGGGGTTTAGTACTTTTTTCCCCCCGGGAAAGCCCCTTCCCAGCATCTGTGCCCACGTGGGCATGGTCCCCAATCACTTCCTGGACTCTGGCTGGGGTCCAGTCTGGGGCTAACCACCCTGTGGGCAGACCAAGAGCTCTCCCCAGCAAGGGTGACTTGTGGAGCTACTCCGTCAGGGACTGGCTTTGGTGGAAGGAGGCAGCTGAGTTCGCCGGAGGCCTGGGGCTGGCATTGGTGGCCTCCCCGCTGAGGGCCCGCTGTGGCCAGTGCTTCCCTGGGGGGCGCTCAGCAAAAGTGTGTTGAATGAAAAAAATGAAGGAAGGAGTGAAGAAATACCTGGGAAGCACACCAAGGGTGGAGAGGCCCCCACGGTTTTTATTCATTCATCCCATCAGTCAGCAAACTAAGGACACTTTCCTAAGCTCCTGGGGTGCTGGCATCATAGGCAAGAGTCATGACCTGGTTCTTGTCCTCCAGGGCTCCCAGGTAGGAGAGAGACAGACATGTTTTGGGTATGAGTGATTAGTCTTGTGTGGTCATAGAATTTTAAAATATCATAGCCTTATGGTGAGTGATACATATGACAGGTGAAGTGCTCTCAGGGGAGGGAACAAAACATGCCTAGAAATATAAGTTGGAGTCTTGGATTCCTCATCACTGAATTGTAGGGGTTGGGTTGCTGGATCACTATGGAGTCTTACAGCCTGACAGCTCAGACTTCTGGGATTGACTGATGAGGGAGCGCTTTGTTGACATGTCAGCCTCTCTACTACTCAGCAAACCCAGAAGACCTCAGGCTGGCCCGGAGCCAGTTGCATCAGTTGGGGAAAGGCTGGGTTTTCCCAGAACTGGGGGAGGGGTGACAGGGAGGAAGTTGGGAGTGGGGCTGGACAGGAAGACCTGCCAGGTTCCTGGTCCACCCTGGTCAGCCCTTCACACGGAGCCTTTGTAACAGTAGAGTTTGCAGCGAATTCTCCGAACAGCAGAGATACCCACATTCCTGAGTAAGAAGGAAAGGTCTGGGCCTCTTGGGGTGACCTGAGGAGTCCAGAGAAGGAGCCCTCCATACCCTCAAATAAATAGCTCTTCCTTGGCTAGTCATTTCGTTCTTGATGCCTCAAAAATCCTCCATTCAGAGGAAGTGTGTTTTTTAGCTTGAAAGAGCCTCCATTTAGTCCAGCTCCTCCATTGTCCAGTTAGGAGACCGAGACCGAGACCTTGCTTAAGGTCATGCCCAAGTTGGGCATGCCTTTAGGACATTCTGTGATCAGTAGTACTTGCCATCCTCTCTGCCTGGACAAACAGATCTTCCAGAAGCTGAGAGCGTTCCGGTCTCAGCACAGCAGCTATGTCTTCCTCCTGGGGTAATAACCGTGTTTGGAGTCAGGCATCTCCTGGGATGTTGAAATGCAGGTTCCGATTCAGTAGGTCCTAGGCGGGACCTCAGAATCTGCGTTATTGATGAGCTCGGGGTGGTTAGATGCTGCTGGTCTGCAGATCACACTTTGAATAGCAAGACTTGTTACCTTATTTTCTTTTCTTCCTAGTGCATGTCACAATGCGATATTATCACTTCTGTCTGCGCATGTGTTTGTGATGGCTCCCTCCCCACTGCTTATAAACTGCCTTTATAAACCTCATCTGCCTCACGTCCGGTAATACCCACAAGGCCCAGCATGGTGCTGGCACATAGTAGGCTCTCAGTACATAAGGCCCCCCACCCTGTGACAAAGTAGGGGCTGAGTGACAGGGTGGGGCAGACTGAGACTCTAAGGCTCCTGACTCCTGGCCCCGTGTGCTCCCTGGTAGGTCGGGACTGGGATGATAAGATGAAAAAAACAGCCTGAGGCCCATAGACATCAGGTGATTGGTGTGGGTATATAAATTACTTTCTTTTTTTTTTGAGACGGAGTCTCACTCTCTTGCCTGGGCTAGAGTGCCGTGGCGTCAGCCTAGCTCACAGCAACCTCAAACTCCTGGGCTCAAGCAATCCTACTGCCTCAGCCTCCCAAGTAGCTGGAACCACAGGCACGAGCCACCATGCCCGGCTAATTTTTTCTGTTTTTAGTTGTTTGGCTAATTTCTTTCCATTTATAGTAGAGACGGGGTCTCGCTCTTGCTCAGGCTGGTCTCGAACTCCTGAGCTCAAATGATCTGCCCACCTCGGCCTCCCAGAGAGCTAGGATTACAGGCGTGAGCCACCACGCCTGGCCTATGAATTACTTTTTAAACTGGAGAACTTTTCCCAGCCTTGCTCTGAGTCCATTCTGTGGCCACCTGGCTCCAGCCCAGCCCTGGGCACCACTTGCTCATCTCACCCCTGGCACCACGTTCACGTGCTGTGCCTGGCCTGGCCCTGAGGACCTTGACCCCGGGCCATCTGGGCCTGTTCAGTGTGTCCAGCTTGGGTCGTTCAGATACTCTGGGGGTGAGGCCATAGGCAGCTGTGCTGAGACCATTCCAGTAAGCATCTCACTCAGCCTCTGTTCCCCACGAAAGGGTGGGAGGGAGGACTTGGGAAACTGAATGAAGCTTGAGGTCTAGTCCAGCTCTTGCTGCTTACTTCCCTTCGCTCTTTTGCTGGGATTTTCTACCCGAAGTGGCCCAGCTGGACCAGATAACCTGTCGACCCTGGGGTGTGGTGTCTTTGAGAGCAAGAACAGCCAAGTCCCTGTGGAACCACCGTCCTACTCCATCCCTTAAAAAGACGATATGCCTCTGCTTCCTGCCGCCTTCCTCTCTCTCCTAGCACTTGTCTGCGTCCACCCTGTCCCCTTAGAACCCCCTGTCTGTCTTCTAATCTGACACATGGCTGGCAGCATTTCATCCAGGGCCTTCTCTCTGCCGGGGAGACCTGGAAGCAGTCTGGATCCGTAGCCTGCCAGCTGGGTGAACCTGGTCATGTGGACCCTCCTTTCACTGCTTCCCAGGCCTTCTCGTGTGTTCTTCACTCATTCACTCACACAACTCGTTTTTTCACCCACTTACTAATTCATTCACTCTCTCCCTTTTTCACTAACATACTCATTCTCCCCCTCCCTCCCTTCATCATTCCCTCTGGTTCAAGCCCAGGAACATGTCTGGGTATAGACTGGCCTCAGATAGGGTTAAAATGCACACGCAGAGGCAGAAAAACACAGAGAGGTACAGGGACCGTGTGCTCAGAAGGAGTCCCTGAAAGTCTGAGCTGGAGAGGTCTTAACACAGATCTGTCTTCTCAGTTTTCTAGATGGAGTAAGTGAGGCCCAGGGAGGCCCAGGGCTGCCCCAGGCCACTGGGCAAAAGAGGCAGGAGGCAGCTGCTCTCAGGGCACCCCTGGCCAGCCAACGACACCAGAGTCAGCTTTCCCGGCCCTGTCCACAAGCAGAACACATTTCCCAGTTCTGAGTTGGTGACCCTGGGGCTGGGTTAAAGGCACAAGAACTAAGGCAGAGAGTAATGTCCTTAGAGAACTGGACGTGGATTCCAAAGGAGTTATACAATCCGGGCTGGAAGGGCCTTCCGTGCAGACTTCTAAACTCTTCGCTTTACACGTGGACACCGGAGCCCAGGGAGCCTGGCTGCAAGCAGGCCCGGAGGCAGCACCGGAACCCAAATCACAGTGTCCAGCCTATGGTCTTTGGCTGCGCCCACTGCTTAGCAACCATGGATGTTTGAATTCCAGGGAAGCCTCGTTTTCTTGAGGAGAAAACATTTGAAGAATTTTTTCCCCACAAAAACAGTCAAAAACAAACACAAAATATTGTAGGTCTAGAAATGAA
>NW_012149108.1:438719-578316 GCF_000956105.1 Propithecus coquereli
TAGAAAAAATAGCTATTATCTACTCATAGTTTAGGAAATAATTTGTTTGCAAATTCTTTACCTTGCTGACTGGTTGAGGTAACATTGGCCCAGTACATTCTGCTAAGGGTTTCGTTCATAGCAAAGTGGAGGAAATGCACCCTGTGTAATATAGACAGTCAGGACATGATGATGGCACGATCGCTTCTTTCCCGAAGAATATTTCTGGGAAAGAACCTCACCTTTTCATAGCCGGGCCCATGAGGTATTTTTGAGCACCTGCCATTATATTCAGGTCCTGGGTGGCTGCATGTGGCTCAGCCACTTGGGCTCCTTTGCCACGCCAGAGGGCTCACTACTGCCTCCCACCAAGCCAGGGAGCCTATTTTTCAAGGTCACTGGACATTATAACCAGAGACCCTAGAATGTACCAGGAAGTGAATCTAATGGTCGTGGTTCAACCAACATTTACTGAGCATTTGCAGTGGCCCTGGGACAGGTATAAAATGAACTAAGATGTAGAGGGGCAAGTGTTAGCGTGGAGAAATACACGAGGGATCGAGGGAGCACGGAGTAGGAGAGTGGAGGTGGCTAGAAGGCAGTGCAGACTTAACGAGGTTCTGCAGTATACTGGAGATTTCACAAACACCATCTCTAACCCTGTACCTACCTGCAGGTAGGTGTTACGACACATCCCAACTCCTTCTTGCCCAAGAACAAATAACGTGTACTCTTCTGCTTATTACTTACCCTTCTTAGCCCTCAAATTCCTCATCTGTAAATGGGGACAGCCTGCCACATAGGATTGTTGGGAGGATTGAGTTTTAGTCCAAGAACTTTGCATATGTTAGTTTAGCTTAGAATAGCAACTCCTCAATTAATGTTGTTCTGATCATTATTACAACATACAAGGAAGCCGAGGCTCAGAGAGGTCTGTGCTCTCTGTTTCACTCCACAACCTACAGTACAGAAAGGGTTAAAGTGGAAGCTTTGCCCTTTGCAGCAGGCTCATGCCTAGATTTGGCTGCCTCCTCTGCCCTGGAGAAGCTAGGCCATCAGTGCAACACAGGATGACCTCAGGCCACCTGTGGCTGTGTGCACAGCCAGCCCACCAAGAAGAGGAGAAAGGGACGATCGCCCCTTTCCTCTGAGGCTTGACAGAGATGGGTTATATCGTCCTGTTATATCTGAGCTGTGAAACCTTGGGCAAGTGTCTCTTCCTTTCTGAGTCTCAGTTTCATCTGCAAGGGGATACTAATTTTTTCTGCCACATCGGGCTCTTGCGGGGATTGGATGAGTTAAAGGATGGAAAATGCCTTTGCACACTACGTATAACCATAGTTAAGCCCAGTAACTTTGGGTGGGGTGACTGTTATAATTTAACAAGGAGGGATTATAGGGAGCTAGAATTCAGTTCTAGGTGAATAGGATGAGCCTTCTCGGAGCTCTGGCCATAGGAGTGGGCGAGAGTGAGGGAGCGAATGATTGTCAGTTGACAGGGTGCAGAGAGGGCTCCCGCCCTGCAATGCAGGTGTGGGTGGCTTAGGTGAGACACACTGAGGTCCTGTTCAGCCCCTTCCCCTCCCTGTGCTCCACTCCTTTTCTCTCCTACCCTGCCAGGGTGGGAAGTATCATCACCTGGCAGGTCGTTTTACCAGGGACAGTGTTGAGAACAGGTGCCTGAACCAGAACTCAGACGGTCTTATTCTCCACTTATTCTCTGCCACTAACTTGTGTAACTTTGGGCCTCTCCATGGGCCTTAATTTGCTTAAATATCTCATCATAAATATAGCAAATGCAGTTTGTAAACCGTGACAGTATGGCTATGCAAAGAATTATTTTCTTCCAAGATTGCTGGTCAAAGGAAAAGGTCTATGGCAAAGTGGAAGCACTGTAATTGGGGAATTACCAGTTAGAGTTGGGAGGGGTTTTAACAATAATCTAGAATCCACACAGATGATATATCTGGGGATTGTGCTTTGTGATTTACAAAGTACTTTTTTTTTCTTTCTTTCTTTTTTTTTTTTTTGCCTCAATTGCTTGTCTGGACTGATATAAAGCATTTTTATTGGCTTTGTCTTATTCGAGTCTTACAACACCACCTCACATTTACAGAGGATATGATCCTGTTGACTTGTATGACTTAAGTAATCTCACAGGTCAGTCCAGCACACTGCCTGGAGGTGGGATAGAGGTGATCCTGGGCTGGAATCTCAGCTCCAGTGGGACCTCAGGCAAGTTCCTTTAGCTGTCTGGACCTCAGCTTCTTCATTGGTAAAACAGGGATATTAAAACATTTATGCAGGGTTGTGGTGAAGATTAAACGAGATCACTTGTAAAAAAGCTTCAGTGCAGAACCTGCTGCAATAACTGTTAGCCAGCAAACAACTGAAAACCTCAGCTAGGAAACTACAGGACTGGGCTCCCAGCTCCAACTTCAGTGCTCTTTGGCCCACACCAAGCTGTTTCATTTCATAACCCTCTTCCCTTGTTCATTTCACAGCTGAGGCATCCCAGGGTGAAGAAGCGAGCTGTGCATTAGGAAGCTATGCTAAGTAGGCAGCAAAGAGGAAACTTGGTCTCAAGTGACCTGCAAGAATTATTTATTGCCTGGGGTCAAATGTACCAGTTGCCAAAGGGAAAAGCTTCCTTCCAACTGGTCTAGCAGCTGCTGATGGAAGAGCCAGGCTCTTGCCGAGGCAGTCTGTAGAGCTGAAGTGACAAGCAGAAGGCTGGCAGGTCTGTCCCTGGGCGGATAGATCACCTGATACAGACCCTGGGGCCTCAGCCCTGGGATTGGCCTAAAACGGGGCTGTGTTGACCCAACAGCTGGGCCTTGGCATCCTGTCAATCTGCCGTCAGATCCAGAGCTTAGATATAGTGCTGGGGCAGTCTGCTGGACTCAGAGTGTGAGACAAAGCAACCATGCAGGTGCTAACCAAGCGCTACCCCAAGAACTGCCTGCTGACCGTCATGGACCGGTACTCGGCCGAGGTTCGCAACATGGAGCAGGTGGTGATGATCCCTAGCCTTCTGCGGGACGTGCAGCTGGGCAACCACGGGGGCCAGGGCCAGGGCCAGGCCGGGGCCCCCGATCTCTACACCTACTTCACTATGCTCAAGACCATCCGCGTGGATGTGGACCACGGGCTGCTGCTGCGGGAGGAGTGCCAGGCCAAGATGGCAGGCAGCGAAGCTGACGAGGCCGAGAATGAAGCTGCAGAGACAGAGGAGGCAGAGGATGGGAGGGCCTCAGGGGAGCTGGACCTGGAAGCCCAGTTCCACCTGCACTTCTCCAGCCTTCATCACATCCTCACCCACCTCACCCTGAGAGCCCAGGAGGTGACGAGGAAATACCAGGAAATGACGGGACAGGTCCAGTAGGCCTCGGACTCTAGGGAAGGTAATGGTGGCTATGCTGGTAGGCGTCAGAGCCCATCAAGGGGCATTCCAGGGGAGGAGAGGGGGAGGTGGTGCAACCCGGTGGGAGAGGGACAGCCTGGCTCTCAGGCAGATACCCTCACCTCAGGCTATTGGCACCACAACCTAGGAGGGCCCAAGACTGTGCCTGCCTTACTATCCTTCTGACCCAAAATTGGTAATGGCAATGAACTGGTACGGAGACAGAAGGAAAAGTGGTCTGTGAATGTATACCTCATGTGTACATATATGTGTTTGTGTATGTGTGCATTTATTAGTATGTGAATGCTTTTAGACGTGTGAATGAACGATTGTGTTCTCACTGTTGAAGAGTCTAATTAAAACTATGGACTCTCTCCCCAGAGTTCGGGTGTATAGACACACAACTGTACATATAATTTTAAGGGGTATGCCATCCATCAAGGTCCGTCCATGATTCCTAAGAACCCCTGATGTCATGTATTAATAACAGCTTCCATTCAAGCACATAGTAAGTGCAGGACAGCCTCTAAGTGCTTGACATAGAATTATCTCATTTAATCTTCACAGTAATCCTACAAAAATAGGTTTTATTATTTTCATTTCACAAATGAAGAAAATTTCCCAAGGCATGTGTATTTACTTAGTGGACATTGTGAATTCTATATGTATGTCAGTGATTGCCAAAATTTTTCAAGTCACAGAACGTGGAAAATTATGTTTTCATGGCATATGGGGGTGTGTGGTGAGGCTGCTCACAATACTCCTAGAACTGGCTGGAGTACTCTGGCTATCCCAGGTTGCAACCAGCCAAACAGAAAGCCAAGGAGCCAGTCTTGGGACTCTAATCCGTTCCAGGCACACTCGAGTGTGCAGGCATGCCTGTTGGGAAGCCCTGTTGTGTGTACAGGCGCACACGTGTTGGAGTCTGAGACTATATGTCTATGCGCAGAGGGGCTGGGGTTGTGAGGTGTGGATGAGCTGCAAGCTAGACAAGCAGGTGGTAGCATAGGGTAGGAGGTGGGAAGAGGACCTGGAGCAGTCATGAGTACGTTACTCTGGGATAAAGATTGGGAGAAATTGGACCCCAGCACATACCAGTTTTGATCCTGTGCCACCTGGCAGCCCTGCCCCCACAAACTGGCCTCATCAGTTATGAAAAATATCTATGTCCATTGCAATCTCAAAATCACCTGATGCAGGTATGTGGAATAAGATTTGTATGCCCAGTTTACTAGTAAGGGAATTAAAGCCAGAGAGGTGATATGACTCAAAGTCACATAGTAAGGAGACAAAAACAACACTGACCCCAACTTTGAGTGTTTTTTTCCATTGTACCCACTCTCTGCCATGTGTTACCTTCATTATCTGCCTTAAAGAATGCTCTGTAATGATGGAGAATGAACATGGACCCCCAAACACTCAGAGCTTAAAGAGAACACTGCCTCAGGCATTTTCTCAGCCAGTTTTCCTTCCCCCACCTCAAGCCCAAACTGTCAACCTCAACCCTGCTTCCCTCTTCCCCTTAAAGCTCCCTGAGCCACCTTTCAGAGGTTCTTGAATTAGACTGGGCCAGGTCAACAGCTCTGGGTTCAAGTTCTGTGAGGCCTTGGTAAGCCAATTCACTTCTCTGGGTGTAATTGTAGTAGTAAAAATAACAACTGACATTTGAATGGTTTTAAAATCACTTGAATATCAATTACCTAATGGAATTATCCTTCCCTTTTACAGTTGAAAAAACTAGAGGCCTGAGAAGTAAAATGAGTCCAGTGTTACTCAGTAAATGGCAGAGCCAAGATGTGAACACTGGCCTAACTCGAGTCTAATTCTTTTCCTCCACACCAGTGGATTTTCTGTGTTCCTTAGAGCCTTAGAGCAGAAGGTGGGAATTGGAGATGGCAGGCTGGGTAGATACCCCACTTCTTGATTAACCAAACAGCTGCAAAGACCCGAGTAGCAATTCTACACCATAATGCTTCAATACACCCTAACTTAACTGATTTTCATTCACAGAGGCAGTATGGTATACCAAAAGCTTAACACTCTGGGCTCTTGTCCTGGCTCTGCCATTGACCTCTATGTGATTCTCGACAACTTATTTCACCTTTCTGCGTCTGTTTCCCTGTTAGTAAAATGTAGAGGAGAAATCAGATGAGTTATTGCAGCTCTGACAACCTGATTCTTCTTAACAGTGCTAAGGCAGCCAGCTTTCCTGTAGTTTTTTTTTTTCCTTCCAGTTTTCCAACCTTGAAGTTTTTCATTGTTCTTCCTTCTTCAATAGGCATGTGACAGTGCCTTATTCGTTTGAATTTATACTGACTTGGCTTTGTACAAATTTCTGCAATCCACAGATCCCTTAACATGCTAAAAGGCGGACTCTGTGATGAGGCCACGAAGCAGTTCGCTAGCCCTGATGATGAGACCGGAAAGGCCTGGACCTGCAGCTGGAAGTGAAGGCAACTTGGTTCTCTGGGATGCTTCTCTACCTGCCTCTGAGCACCATTTCCTGGACTCTAGTCGCTGCACACCTTTAGGATATCTGTTGCTATTCACAACTTCCCTTGTTCCTCTTACCAGCTTGGGGTGGTGACCAGTGGTTCCTGAGAGACTGGATAGTTACCTGTCCAGTGTAGTACAGTAGAAAGAGCATAGGTGTTAGGATGTGACCAAAGTTCACATGCTTCCTCTTGGCAGTCATTTGCTATGTGCTCTTGAGCAAGTTATTTAACCCACTGGAGCCTAAATTCCCTCATCTACAAAACAGGGGTAATATTATCTACCTCATGAGCTTATGAAAATTAAACATGATGAACAAGTGCCCGTGGCAAGTGAGAGCTATTAGAATAGGCTGAATTCCCGCCTCCCCTCCCCCCCGCACCTATGTATTTGCTCTAGCCCTTGCTTTTTACTCTCCAGAGCTAAGAGGTAGCAGAATCCCTTGGGATGAGTGGTTCACCGTCTTGTATTTGTTGATCACTGATGAGGCCAAGCACAGATGAACTGTAATTCCACTTATTGCAGAAGCAATAAAATAATATACCTTGTATTTGTACATCTCTTTATTTCTAAAGCACTTTGTCCAACATGATTTCATTTTTTACAAGTGGTACTCAAGAGAATAGAGATGGAATTCATTTGATTTTACCCAGAAACCATCTGCTTGTATTTGTACAACCACCTAACCTGAAATCACGTATCAAGAAACAATTTTATTTATCTCCAAAACCTGATCTGATTATAAAATCTGAGCTTGGAAACAAAACCTTTTTGGTTTATCAAATCCAAACAAGCATTTGGATTTGATAAACCATAAAGCGAAACCTCATTCCAGTTAGCTGCAGTCTTTTATTTCTAATTGCACCAAGCTCCATTGTGGACAGTGTCAGTTACTGAATCCACTTTCTCCATGATAATCCGTCTAAGAGCAAAGACCCTTTGCAGTTATCAGACTTCTGTTCTCCCTCGAGTCACCTCCTTCCAATCTACCTTTTATATTATTGCAGAGAGCTCAGAAATGTTATACAAACTGGACCATGTTATTTAAAACTCTTTAGTGACTTCCCAATACCCACAGGATCAAGTCAAAATGATTTTGCATGACACACAAAACGCTCCATAATCTGGCTCATTCTATACTTGCTTTGCAGACCACAAGGTCTCTGTCACAACTACTCAATTCTGCTGTTGTAGCAGGAAAGCCACCATAAACAGCATGTAAACAAATGAGTATGGCTATATTCCAATAAGACTTTATTGGCAGTGGGCCGAATTTGGGCTATAGTTTGCTGACTCCAAACTAGAACTAAGCTCCATTTTAAAATCTTTCAGATGTCTTCTTAAAACTGGGTGAATGGAAATTGACCATTCTCTGATGAACTATTTTTTTTTTTTTGAGACAGAGTCTTGCTGTGTTGCCTAGGCTAGAGTGCCGTGGTGTCAGCCTAGCTCACAGCAACCTCAAACTCCGGGGCTCAAGCGATCCTCCTGCCTCAGCCTCCCGAGTAGCTGGGACTATAGGCATGTGCCACCATGCCCGGCTAATTTATACATACACACACACACACACACACACACACACACACACACACACACACACGTATATATTTAGTTGTCCAGATCATTTCTTTCTATTTTTTTAGTAGAGACGAAGTCTCACTCTTGCTCAGGCTGGTCTTGAACTCCCAACCTGGAGCAATCCGCCCGCCTCGGCCTCCTAGAGTGCTAGGATTACAGGCGTAAGCCACCATGTCCGGCCAATTTTTCTTACAACAAAAAAAGAGTCAGAGAACTCATGATAATTATTTTAATTATAAGGTGTTAACACAGATTAACATAAACTTCAGCTGACATGGAAACATGTTCCATAAAATTCAGAAATAATGTATCAGTGAAACTGGAGCAGGCATTTTGAAGACTTCAACGTACTGGATGGAAATTTTCAAGAATTTCACCATAAGTCTTCCTATCTATAAAAAGAAAGATCACAAAAGATTTCTCTTAAAATTATGTTTTAAAAATTATATTTCCTAAAGGAAAATTAATATTCAATAACTTTATCAATAGAAACCCTATAGTCTGAATGTTTGTGTGACCCCAAAATTTATATGCTGAAACCTAATCCCCAATGCACTGATATTAAGAGGTGGGGACTTTGCGAGGTGATTAGGTCATGAGGGCCCTGCCCTCGTGAATGGGATTAGTGCCCTTACAAAAGAGACTCAAGGGAGCTTGTCTGCCCCTTCTACCACGTGAGGACACAGCAACAAGCCACTATCTATGAAGCAGAAAGTGGGCCCTCAGCAGATGCTGAATCTGCTGGCACCTTGACCTTGGACTTCCCAGCTTCCAGAACTGTGAGCAATAGATTTCTATTGTTCATAAATTATTCAATCCAATGCATTTTGTTATAGCAGCCCAAACAGATAAAACAAACCCCTAAGAATTTCTTTATTTTCTTGTCCTCAGCTATGGCTTGGCAACCACTGAGACTTTTTTCTTTGAGACAGAGTCTTGCTCTGTCACCTGGGCTAGAGTGCCGTGGCATCAAACTAGCTCACAGCAACCTCAAACTCCTGGCTCAAGTGATCCTCCTGCCTCATCCTCCCGAGTAGCTGGGACCACAGGCACGTGCCACTATGCCCGGCTAATTTTTTCTATTTTTAGCAGAGATGGGGTCTTGCTCTTGCTCAGGCAAGTCTCAAACTGAACTCAAGCAATCCTCCCACCTCGGCCTCCCAGAGTGCTACGATTACAGGTGTGAGCCACCGAGCCCAGCCAGGAAAAGTATTTCTGAAAGAGGACAGGCGATTAGCTCGGCCTGGGGAAATGAGCCATCCTAAGGAGTCTAGATTTTACCCTATTGGCAATGGATAGCTATTTTAAACAAAAGAAAGGTGTGATCAGATTTGCTGTCAGCAGACACAAGACCAAAGGCAGAGATGACTCACAAGGCAAATTCAATAGTCCAAGCAAGACATTATCAGAGCCTAAACCAGCCTAGTGGTAGTGGGAGAGAGAGGAGAGTTCAAAGTTGAGAAACATTCAGGAAATAGAACTGGTCAGACTGGATGATTAATGGGAAGTGAAAGAGAAAGACCTGAAGATAATTCTCAGGCTTCTGGCTTGAGTGTCCAGGTGGAGAGTAGTGCCATTCCCCGAAACATGACACAGAGGAACAGGGGGTTTGGGAAGGCAGAGGGGACATGAATTTTGTTTCTGTCCAAGAGACACAGAGGTAATGAGCCAGAAATTGGATATATAAATTCAAGAGAATTTTGATCTATAGACAAAGATGTGGGAGTCAACAGAAGAGTACAGGAGGTACCTGAAGCCATAGGCATGAATAAGATTAACCAGGGAAAATGATACAGAGTAAAAAGAGGTTTTCTACTATTAACTTGAAATACCTTTTTCGGGAAAATCCTCCAGATGTAATTTCATATATGCAAACATATCACGGTCCCTCACAGCATATATATAGTTTTGATGTTTTAAAATATAGTATCCAAAAAAAACAAAGGAAGTAACATATAGAAGCTGGCGATGCAAACCTGAAATTCAAATGACAAATTCCAAAGAAAGCAAAAATCAGTCAATGTGTATTAAGAATTACATTTCAGATATATATATATTTTTTAATAAAATTAGAGATGGGGAATTTCAGGTATTTAATTTAATGGTATGGCATTTCTTTTCTTTAAAAAAAAAAAAGCTTTTCTATATGGCTATTCTAAACAAACAGCCTTGATCCTTGACCTTGAGACATCCTACATATTCTTAAAGAAATTTGGCAATTATGAAAAACAAACATAATTATTTGCAAACACAATTATCAATAGAACCTAAGGACTGTTAAAATTCAAGTTTTATAAAATACCTCATGGAAAAAGGTAGATAAGTACAAAATCTTGAATCCTGGGCTAAGAATAGGAAAAAAAAATCTTTTTTTCTTTCTCAATAAGTTAACTTTAGACCCCAACTAACCTATATTCTAGGGCCTGTTCAGAATGTGATGAGACAGAGGTAAAGTCATCTACAAATGTTCTCAAAGCAATTTGGTTTGTCTCCATATCCCGATTTATATATGCATATTTATTGGTTACTAGAATAGTCAGCTACACTACAAAAGTATCTCATTAAGAAATTCCTGCACTCTAGGAGGCTGAGGTGGGAGGATCACTCAAGATCAGGAGGTCAAGACCAGCCTGAACAAGAGCAAGACCCCGTCTCTATTAAAAATAGAAAAAAATTAGCTGGGCAACTAAAAATATATAGAAAAAAAAAAAATTAGTCGGGCATGGTGGAACATGCCTGTAGTCCCAGCTACTCGGGAGGCTGAGGCAGAAGGACTGCTTGAGCCCAGGAGTTTGAGGTTGCCGTGAGCTAGGCTGATGTCACAGCCCTCTAGCACAGGCAACAGAGCAAGAATCTGTCTCAAGAAAAAAAAAAAAAGAAAAAAAGAAATTCCTTCACTGTTTCCTTTCGTACCTTCTAAATCTTGTGCCATTTACATGTATTATCTATTCAAAACTGATTTTAAAAATCATCCTATTATAATGACACTGGGAGGATCAAATCACATAACCTAGGGAAAGCCAAAAATGAAAGTCTGAAAGGGAGATCCAAAGGTGTGAACTTTATTCATGGAAACAGTTTTTGCAAAAGGCTTACTGCAGGTTTGATTTTCTAGCTATATTCCAGAATTCCATTCCTAGTTGTCTTCTTTTCTTATCCTACACACATTCCTTTGGAGAACTCATTTATTCCTACAGTTTTATCTACTACCCATGTGGTGATGACCTGTATGTCTAACCCAGACGCTCATGCTAAATAACATACTTACCCAAATGTTTGTCAGCCGTGTTCACCTGAATACTCCAAACTGGACTCAAGTCCTTCCTATTCATACCTCTTACGCCTACCTCAGAGAATGACAGGACCATTTAGAGAATCTGAGTCACAAACACAGTAATCCTTTTTTCTACCCTCTTCCCCCACATCTAGTCACTAGGTCTTGTCAATTCTACCTTGTAATTATTTCCTTTCCTCACTCTGGGGAACTTCTCTCACTTGCACTAACTGGTCTCCCTTTCGTTTCATCAGAGCCACTCTACTCTGATCCCAGCTTTTACCCCGTCACTACAAGAATTTTACTGAAATGTAAACCTATCTCGCCAGTCCCTTCTATCCTTTAATTATGTCCAACAGGAGTCCGAACTCCTGAATCTAACCTATAGGGCCCTTCAGGAGTCAACTCTTCCACCTTCACCTTCTGATGCTCCTTGATATGCACATTGTGCTCCAGCAATACTGAACTACTTTTAATTCCTCACGTAAACTTTCATGCTGCTAAATAACATGCACTGGTTATTTCTGTGCCTAGTGACCACCTCATCCTTCAGGATTCAACCCTGACATGACTTCCTCTAAGAAGTCTCCCCAGACTTCTCCTGAAGTTAAAAGGGTGAACTCACGTCCATTAACATGAAAGTTGCTACAGTAATTTATTTCTGTCTATACCACCAGGCAAAACCAATGTTTGATTTATCTTTATATATAAGCACATAGCACTTAATACATATTTAATAAATGTCTTGGGCAATTCAACTTACTACATCTAAAACAGAGTTAATACCTATCCTATCTTTCTCACAGTAGTAGTATATAAACCAAGACATAGGTATGTAAAAGTATTTTGGAAAATATGCAAAACAATAAAAATGAAAAATATTCCTATGATCTGGGACTGAACAGGGGCTCTTTTGCATTCTGTCTTACCCCAAACAGCCACTGCTTCCCCTAATGGGCTACCCACAACATAGCAAACCAAGTGTGTTCTCCCACATGCCACTGGACTCCACAGATACAAAGACCATACTCCCTCTGCGCTGACCTATATTCCCCAAAGAAAAAGCCTCCATGTTTTAAATGATGACATCAGCATCCTAGCCCTAAAGGCATGGCCTGGCCTCTTCCCAATTCCTGTTTTTTCCCTAACCTCTCTTCTCTCTCTCAGCAGTGGTCTGCCACTCATTACATGCACAACCCCTCCACAATCATTTTCCCCTTTTTTACTTTACTCAATGACTCAAAACCTGAAAGCCATCATGCTCTTTGCCGAACTCCGTAAATTACTGACATTAATCTAGAAATCAATAAATATTTAATTTTGTAGACTATACTTAGATTACCAACTAACTCTAAATTTAGGGCAGGTTAAGTGGTAACCAGCAACAAGGTGGTGAGAGAAAAACTTAAGAAAAATTCTATTTATTGATAGTACAGTAGGATGACTATAGTTAGCAATAATTTGTTGTACAGTTCAAAATTGCTGGAAGAGAGGAATTGGCATGTTCCCAACATAAAGAAAAGGTTTGATGGCCCAATTGCCCTCGCTTGATCGTTACACATTGTATGCGTGTCTCGAAATACCGCATGTACCCCAACTCTCTTAGAAATATTGTTTATGTGTCACATCTGTTACTCTATATGCATAAACTTGTCTTTTTAATAGATATGTCCATCTGGTATGTAAACTTTTGGAGGGCTGGAACTATGTTTTATATTCCTTGTAAGCTACATATACTTACTCATTCAATAAATACTTATTGAGCACCTATTAATATATATATCAGCAATGGGCTAGATAAACACAATATGCATTCAATAAATGCTGAGGATAACCATTTCAATAAAGTCTTCAGGACCTAAATTTTCCAAAGCAATTTAGGCAATCTCAATGAGCTCAGGAACTCTGATCCCCACTCCTGTGCTAAGTACTTTATATACATTATCTCATCTCACAGAGATAGGGAACTTCCCCAGAATCAAATGGCTAGTAGGGTAGAGGTGCTGTCAAATCCAAAATCATATTCTCTTAACTACTATCCTCTTCAGTTTTCTAGAAAGGCACAAACTGCTAAACTGACAATAATGAGGTGAGATTAAGTGGTACATACTTCCCATTTCAGCCAACCTCTACTTCCTCTGGAACATTCTCCCTCCCATCTGTACCTCCTTCATGCTCCCAAAGTGTGCTCTGCTCACCCAATTCTATCAAAACATGTATCTATCATACCAAACCAGTAATCAACTGTTTACTTCTTTGTCTCCCTGACTCCTTGATTAGGAACTCCGTAAGGGCAGTATTCCTCACCCCACCTATGCACTTATGTAACATGGTGCCTGGCACAGAAAAGAGTTCAGGGGAGCTTTGTCCAGCACCTTTTGTTTTAGACATCTTACCTATAGAATCTCAACTCTCACAACAAATATGCAAAAATTAATTATTCTCACTTTATAGATGAAACTTTGGCTCAGATTAGCCTGATCATGTAACTTGCTTACCCAAAGAGACCACAGCTGGGAAGCAGTGGAGCAAGGCTGTTTAGTTCCAAAGTGGAGCTCTTTAATTATACCAAGTGACAGGCTTGAGCAAATGTGGAGTGGTGATGAAAAGGGAGGAAATCCTATGTTCCCAGAGGCAGAAATGGACAAAGATCACTCCTTCCTGTAGTGAGGGGTCATGTCCAAGGGAGATGGGACTTCAGTACTATTTGAGCACTGAAAATGCTGGGATTTGATGGGCTAGGAGCCGACCTCCAGGCATGACATACAGCTGGAAGAAGGTTAAAGAGGCACAAGTGGGGTGATTCCTATTGCCTGAACCACTGCATGAGCTTTCTTCCTAACTGTGCTCCTTGGCACCAATGCTTCACATTGCTGACAAAGTTGACCTTTTAAAATACAGGTCTGCGGGGGAGGAGGGGATGGGTATATTCACACCTAACGGGTGCAGTAAGCACTGTCTGGGGGATGGACACATCCGAAGGTCTGACTCAGGCAGAGCAAAGGCAATATGTGTAACCTAAATATTTGTACCCTCGTAATATGCTGAAATTAAAAAAAAAAAAAAAAACAAAGATACAGGTCTGATCACTGCAATCTCCCAGCTCTCAAAAGCTTGTAAGGTTCCTGGCTGCCTAGAGAATAAATTGCCATGATCTACCTAAATATCCACTGTAGCCTTGTCCCCCTAACCCTGTCCATTCACTCAATTATCTAACACGCCCCCATTCAGAGGCCCTTGCCTCCATTTGCTCCCAGTAGCCTATGGGCCTAGAAAGCTGTCTCTCAGTTCTGCCTGAAAAATCAAAGCTAAGTTGAAAGATATCTCTTCCAAAGTTCCTCTCTTCTTTGCCCTTTGGAAATCTATTGTCTTTAGCACAGCTGTGTTGGCTATTATCAGAATACTCAGTCTCTGACAGGTGGCCAGCAACATACTAGTAGGAAATATAGCTCAGTGGTTTAGAGCCTCCCATTCAAACTGTGGTCCCCAGACTAGCAGCAGCAGTATCCAGGAGCTTGTTGGTAACATCCGGCCTCTCCCCAGACCTAATGAATCAGAGTCTATATGTTAACAAGATCCCTAAGTTATTCACATACACGTTAAGTTTGAGAAGCACTGGTTTAGAATATACACTCCGAGGTCTAAAAACAGGCTCTGCTACTTACTAGCCAGATGACCTTGGGCAAACCGCTGTAACCTCTCATAGGCTATTTCCTCATTTGTGGATAATACCTCCCCAAAGAGTGTTCTGAGGACTAAATGCTCTAATGCTGGTAGAGTGTCAGTAGTGCATGGGATGGAGGGAGTCATGGCTTATTTTTGCACAGAGTGCAACACAAACTGAAGAGGGGAGCAGTCCCGGATCCTTCACAGACGCTCTGTGGGGTCACGGGTAAGTCCCTGCTTCATTGCATCTCAGTTTCTTCAAGTGCCAAATGTCACTCCGGCTCTTCCCGGTCCTGAAGAGCTAACCGGACAGGGAAGACTCGGGGAGGCGAGTTGGGGCCAGAAAAGGCACGGAAAAGCAGAGCTCCTAAGGAGGGCCTACGACAGGGTTGGTCTGCAGCCCTGCGACCCCCTCTCCCCACAGCCGATCCCGCCCGCACAGCCCTCACCAGCCGACATCACCGGTCTCTGCCGGATCGCGTTATCAAGCAGGCCGGAGCAGTAGCCCAGGAAGCCCGTGTAGAGGAGCCGCGGGTCGGTCAGCTTGGGCGGGGGCAGGTTCCGGGCCTCATCCGGCAGGAACTGTAAGGGCACTCGGCTCTGCCGTCCGGTCAGCATAGTGACTCCGTTTCCACTTGAGGCCTGGCCTCAGACTGATTTACAAGAAAAATCACCACGACCTCTGGCCGGACGTAAGCGGCGAGCTCCCTCCTCTAAGCACCGGGCTGAAGGACATGGCGCAGGAATGGTCCATTGCCGAAAAGCTTCCCGGTGCGTGCTGCCGCCGTAACCCGGTACGGGAGGTTCCGGGCTACTAAATGGCTCACCTTGCTCGTGCGCCGGCTCTGATTCTTTTGGTGAGAGTGGGATTCAGGGGCTTGCTACCCCCACCAAATAAGCCAAACTGAGCGAAGACTAAGAGGCACTGAATTTTTTTTCCTTACTCCTCCATCCAGAATTGCCTCTCCTCCCCTGCCCCTGAATGCCCCTTCAGCAAAGATTTATTTTTGCCTCCCACATCCACAAATGGGCATGGTGGGTAGTTTTGAGAGACGTAATTGTTAACGGAAAGAAGCCAAACTCTGTAAAAGAATTTTAAAGAGATTTATTATGAGCCAAATTCGAGGACCATGACACGGAGCCACGCCCAAGAAGCCTTGAGCAAGTGAACTCGTTATGGCTGGGTTACAGTTTGGTTTTACACATTTCAGGGAGACAGGGGTTACAGGTAAAGTCATACATCAATATGTGGGAGGCATACATTGGTTTGGCCCGAAAAGGTGGGCCATCTGGAAGGGGAGGGGAAGGCTTACGGGTTATAGGTGGGTTTAAAGATTCTTTGACTTGTAGTTGGTTAAAGACATGAAGCTTTGTCCAAAGGTTTGAAATGTTTTAAGATGAGGAGGTCTGTTAATCAGAGACAAGCCACCTGACATATATGTGTTGTGTAAATTGAGGACCTGCAGGTTTATCTTGCATATCCTTAGGCCTGTTAAGGGGTTACAAAGGATGTCTCTAAGAAGGGAGGGGGGCATGATGAGGCGTGTCTGACCTCCCTCCTGGTGGCAGGCAATTTAGTATCTCCTTGGCCAAGAGAGAGTCCAGTCAGTCAGCTGGTGAAGGGTGTGGGAGGCTTGAGATTTTATTTTAGTTCTGTAGTGAGCTGAGATGCTTTGAAGGGTTAATGAATAAAAAGGTATAATGCAATTATAGTTGCTAGGGAACTTTAATGAACGCTATTTGCTTCTGTACAAAGCTTGCGGTTAGCAATTGTTAGAATTCAGGGCCGGATCGCCCTACGCAAAGTATGTCAAGGGTTCAACTTATGACCGATGTGTAACTGGAAAAATGTTCTGTGTTTAATCTATAACTTAGATTGTGCTTTACTTCATTGATTGTAATCTGTCTTCGGGCACCAGAGATCTGTGAGAACAGCCAGATCTCAGGACTCTGTGTCATTGAAATATTGATTGTACATCCTGCCTTTGTTTCCTTTGTTCTCAGAATACCTGTTTTATGCCATGTAGCCTCCCTCAAATTGGTATAAAATTCCTGTAGAAGCTAAAGACTGGTGCCACTCTCTTGTACTGCTTTTATGCGGGCAGAGGTGGTCGCTGGCCAGCTAATAAAGACTCTCAATTTGGCTCCATTGAATTCTCTCGTGGTCTGTTCGCGCCCTCCACACTACAACAGTTCACGTAATGAATTGAAATTCCATAAAAGCTAGTTTTCATTTTCTGGATTTCCAGGCGTTCATTCGGACATCCACACCATCCTAAGCCTAAAATTAAGGTATAATCAACAGCAAAGAATTCAGAGAGGCCCAGGACTGGATCATTTAGCCTACTCTCTAGAAATTCAGATTTGGAGGCAGCACCCTAAAATGTTTCACCTGAGTCTTTAGGTACTTGCACATGACTGAGGGTGTTCCTTAAAAGTTTGAGGAATGGGGGAGGATTGCTTGAGCTCAGGAGTTCGAGACCAGCCTGAGCAAGAGTGAGACCCCCCCCGCCCCCCCCCTGGAGGCTGTGTGGGGACCCGTGTCCCAAGCTGCTCTGGCCTGCCCGCCCTTGCGACACTGTGCGGCTGGAACTGATGCGTGCCTGTAGTCCCAGCTACCTGGGAGGCTGAGGCAGAAGGATCACTTGAGCCCAGGAGTTTGAGGTTGCTGTGAGCTAGGCTGATGCCACGGCACTCTAGCCCAGGCAACAGAGTGAGACTCTGTCTCAAAAAAAAAAAAAGGTTTGAGGAATGAAGGAAAGAAGAAATTTATAACATTCTGCCAAACAATTGTCCAGTCTCTGTTCACCCACTTACAATAATGGGGAGCTTCTATCTTTGTAGCGCTCTCTCTTTAAATGCCCTTCTGGATATTGAACTAAAATATCTTCCTGTTATGTCTGTTCATTAGTGGGATCAACATTTTATCCAGGGAAATGCTGACTAACCCAGAGGTTTATGGAAAGGTATATGCATCAAAGATATTGATTTCCCAAATGGAAGAATTAAATACTAGCTAAGTGTGATGTTGGGGCTCAGAAAACAATACCCCTCAAAATGAAGGCCTTAGAAGCAAAAGTTTTTCTCTGACCTTTTCCTGCCCTCCCGGGTCCCACTCCCATTCTTCCTGAGGCTAGCTATGGAAATTAGAATCCCTCTTCCCCAAGGCAGGTCACAGACACCAGAACCCTTTTCCCCAAACCCAGCCATAAAACCTAAAAATGTTACTCTGACTTTTCCTCCATTTTTCTGTACAAAAACTGGCCACAAAGAAATTATCTGACCTGCCTTGTTTGACTGTAGGTCATAACGTTACCAAAAGCTCAGCACTTGTCCCCCAGCCTGTATCAGAAGAACAAGGACAAGTGGTTTGAGGAGAAGGAAAGAAAGATTTATTAATTTGCCAGCAAATGAGGAGGATTGAGACTCTTGTCTAAAAACTTCCTTCAGGCCGGGCGCGGTGGCTCACGCCTGTAATCCTAGCACTTTGGGAGGCCGAGGCGGGCGGATTGTTTGAGCTCAGGAGTTCGAGACCAACCTGAGCAAGAGCAAGACGCTGTCTCTACTAAAAATAGAAAGAAGTTAATCGGACAACTAAAAATATATAGAAAAAATTAGCTGGGCATGGTGGCGCATGCCTGTAGTCCCAGCTACTCGGGAGGCTGAGGCTGTAGGATCACTTGAGCCCAGGAGTTTGAGGTTGCTGTGAGCTAGGATGACGCCACGGCACTCTAGCCCAGGCAACACAGTGAGACTCTGTCTCAAGAAAAAAAAAAAAAAAACTTCCTTCATCCTCATAATAAGCAGAAATACAGAACTTTTAAAGGGAGGCCATTTAGCTTCAGGCAATTGTTTAACAATTGATAATTCTGATGGTCCCATCTCCTAAAATAATCCACTGGCCTCTGCCCACCTGGGAGGCCCACCCGGACCTCCCCAGCCTGGACCTCCATCTTGACATTAGGCTGAGCCATTTCCTGTAGCATGAAGAACAAAGGACACTCCCCTGCTCCTCCCAGCCACTGGCCTGGGGCAGGGATGTAGGTTTTAGTTTCCACAGAGAGTGAGGTTTTAGGCTAGCTTGGTGGCTCAAGCCTGCAATCCTAGCACCCTGGGAGGCCAAGGTGGGAGGATTGCTTGAGGTCAGGAATTCCAAGACAAGCCTCTGCAAGAACGAGGCCCATCTCTACTAAAAATAGAAAAAATTACCCCAAAGTAGAAAAAATTAGCTGGTAGCCCCAGCTACTCAGGAGGCTGAGGCTGGAGGATCTCTTGGATCTGAGAGTTAGAAGTTGTAGTGAGCTATGATGGCACCACGGCACTCTAGCCTGGGTGACAGAGTAAGACTCTGTCTCAAAAAAAAAAAAAAAAAAAGAGTGAGGTTTTAAAGAAACAGAAAACATTTTTGTCTTTTTTTTTTTCAGGCTTTCAGGCCATTTTCTCTGTTATGTTCCCCACTGTCAGTATTACTCTTCTATATCTATGGAAAGAGGGGCAACTACTCTGTTACAATAACATCCCCTCATTGAAGAGAGGGTCCTGCCCCATACCCAGAAGGAATTCATGCTCAAAGAGGCCAAGAAGAAGCTAGACAGACAGGCTTTGCTGGGTTTCCCCACTCAATCTATTAGCATTAGATCAAACCCTTTTTGTCCAGTCATATTTCTACATGGCAGTTCATACTTTGTTGAACCTAAGCATAAAAATGGACAATTTCCCCCGTATCTTTGGGTCTTCTTTCTGAAGGCTCATGTGTATACACATTAAATAAATTTGTATGCCTTTTCTCCAATTTATCTGCCTTTTGTGAGTTGATTTTTCAGCAAAGCTTCAGAGGGCCAAGAGGAACTTTCCCCTTGCTCCCCATCCCTGTGATCTCCTACAGTTATCGAATAAGTGATGCCTTTAAAAAGCACTACCTGACAATATTTCATGTTAGGATCTTCCAAAGGAGTGTATATTAGAAGCTTTCTGAAAGGCAAAAAATGTTTCAAAAGTGCATACCCTCTGACCCAGTAATTACACATCTAGGAATCTGTCCTATGAAAATAATATGGGCCGGGCGCAGTGGCTCATGCCTGTAATCCTAGCACTCTGGGAGGCCAAGGCGGGCGAATTGTTTGAGCTCAGGAGTTCGAGACCGGCCTCAGCAAGAGCGAGACCCCGTCTCTACTAAAAAAATAGAAAAAATTATCTGGACAACTAAAAATATATAGAAAAAATTAGCCGGGCATGGTGGCACATGCCTGTAGTCCCAGCTACTCGGAAGGCTGAGGCAGTAGGATCTCTTGAGCCCAGGAGTTTGAAGTTGCTGTGAGCTAGGCTAACGCCACGGCACTCACTCTAGCCAGGGCCAGAGTGAGACTCTGTCTCAAAAAAAAAAAAAAAAAAAGAAGAAAATAATATGGCATGAAAAAGTTTTTTTGAACAAAGTTTTAACCACAGCATTTCTTTTAAAATTGTATCAAAAGAATGTGTGAACTAAAATAAAATTTTAAGGCTCACTCCCCCACCGGCAGGCTGAATGGACCCCCTCGTGGCCAAAGGAATATCCTAAAACTAAGTTGTCTGCCAGGAGGAGGGAGGTCAGACATGCCTCATGATGCCCCGCTTCCCTTCTTGGAGACATCCTTTGTAACCCATTAACAGGCCTAAGGGTATGCAAGACACACCTGAAGGGCCTCAATTTACGCCACAAATCTGTGTCCAGTGGCTTATCTCTGATAAGCTCCTTATGTTGAAACATGCCAAGCCTTTAGACAAAGCTTCATGTCTTTAACTAATTACAAGCCAAGGAATCTTTAAACTCACCTATAACCTGTAAGCCCCCTCACCTTCCAGATGGCCTACCTTTTCGGGCCAAAGCAATGTATGCCTCCCACATATTGATTTATGACTTTACCTGTAACCTCTGTCTCCCTGAAATGTGTAAAACCAAACTGTAACCCAGCCATAACGAGTTCACTTGCTCAAAGCCTCTTGGGCGTGACTCCGGGTCATGCCTCAAATTTGGCTCAGAGTAAATCTGTTTAAAATTATTTTACAGAGTTTGGTCTTTTTTTTCATTGACAAATGAAAACCACCAAAATGTTCCTCAGGAGGATTATGTAAATTCTGAATACCAGATAAACTATTAGGCAAACATTTAAAATGATTACAAATACTTTGTTAAAACATGATGAAATATGGCCAGGCGTGATGGCTTACACCCGTAATCTCAGCACTTTGGAGTATCACTTGAGGCCAGAAGTTCAAGACTGCAGCAAGCTATGATCACATTACTGCACTCTAACCTGGGTGAAAGAGTGATACCCTGTCTCAGGGAAAAAAAACAACAACAAAAACAAAACCATGATGAAATGCTTGTGTATCGAATAGACCAGCCAAGGCTTGGATTCTACAAAAAATCTACCAATGTGCAAAGGGTTCCCTAACAGAAGCCTAGCCCACCCCTCCCCAGCACATCCTCTTTCTGAGCCCAATCTAGGGCTGTTTTTGTTTTGTTTTTTTTAAAGAAACTTAAGATACAAAAAATTACAAAGAACAATATGAAAAATACTCACATTCTAATACCCAGAATTAACAACTTTTTACATTTTTATCATTTATTTTTATGCCCCTCCTTTTTAAAAGGAAATAAAACACTACAGATAAAACCAAAGTCTCCTTTCCTTTCTTCCCTGGAGACAACCATTATGAGTTTAGTGTGTATATTTCCAGTCCATTTTTAAAAATAATTATATATATATTTAGTATTATGTGTTTTTTAACCTAAATAGTATGATTCATAATTTCTGTTTTTGTCTTGCTTTTCATTCCATGTAAAGTTTTTGAGATCTATCCATGATGATACAGAAAGGTCAGGTTCATTCCTTTTGACTATTGTATAATATTGCATCATATAAATGTCACTTTTTTTTTTTAAGGGAGGACAGGGTCTCCCTCTCTTGCCCAGGCTAGAGTGCAGTGGTGTCATCATAGTTCACTGTAATCTCAAAACTCCTGGGCTTAAGTGATCCTCCTGCCTCAACCTCCCAAGTAGCTGGGACTATAGGCACACACCACCGCACCCAGCTAATTATTTTTATTTTTTGTAGAGACAGGGTCTTGCTATGTACTTGCTATATACTATGTATTTTCCATGTACTGATAATAGAATGAAATCCAAAATATACTAAGCACATGTGTGTGTGCACATGCACACACAAAGTGAGGTCAAAAGTGTGCACAATGTTGTCATTTATGTATATATACTTTTTTTTTTAAAGATTAGTCAAGTGCAGTAGTGAGGAGGGGGGAAGTATAAATACCTCTTTATACACAGAATATCTCTGGTATCTCTGGAATGATACATAAGAAATTGGTAACAATGGTTGCCCCTTGGTAGGGAAACTGGGTGGCTGGGAACCTTTTGAATTTTGCTCCATGTACATGAAACTGTAACTCAGAAAATCTTAAACTCTTTTGTTCCCATTTGGCTTAGAATAAAATCTAATTCCTTACAATGGCCTAAAAGACCCTGCATAATTTGGGCCCTGCCTAGTTTTCCAACTTCAACTTGCACCACTCTTCCTGGCTCTTAGGATACTATAGCCACTAGAATGTAAGTTCCTTGTGGGCAGGAATATGTCTTTCTTGTTCACTTTTTGATCTCTAGCACCTAGCACAGGGCATAACATTCAACAGGAATCCAGTATTTTTCTAAAGGGATACTGAATGAATTTGATTTGCAATTTTAGTAAAGATAAAGAGATAATGCCTAGCATAGTACTTGGCACATAGTAGCCACTCAACAGAAAGGGACACAATGTGGGGTTTTCTCTGTGTATCACTTGAAAGGCTGTCATGTGTATGTGAGTAGAACCTCATTATGTACTGTGCCAGAAACCAATAGGTGAAAGCCAGAGGAGGAAAAATATTAATTAATTCAGCATTAAAAATGCCCTAACAAACAGCTGTACATATGGCAGGGGCTGCCTTAAGAGGTGATCATCCCACCCTGCTTAATCAGTTATCTGTTCTTTGTCAGGAAAACTGTAAAAAATAAATCTGAGTGCTCTTCTGAGATGAGGACATTGAGGCAAAAGATGGTTAAATAACATGTCTACAAGATTAAAAAAAATAAAAGACGGAGGTAGAATTTACAAGCAGGCTGTAAGACTCCAGGGCCCCTACTCTTAATCACTATGCCATCCTACCTTTATATTCACAGACATGGTAGCAGTTTATCTAATTGGATGACAGGGTGGAAAAGTCAGCAGAAAGGAGACAGAGGAAGCAGGATGAATAAAAGGAAGTAGAGGTACAAAATAGCATGGCACACTGGGAATTTTAAGTTGTTAGGACAGCTGGAACACAGGGTACAGGGGAGACTGTGGAGAGGAAGATAGGCTAGAGGGGCTATGCTTCCCTCCCCCTTTGGCAAAATCCCCAAGAAGTACGGGAAAATGGAGTAGATTTAAGAGATGGGATAGCTGGATTTCATCCCAGGATGCCACTGACCTTGGACTTTGTCTTCTCTTCTTAGGGAATAATGGGTAAATAAAATGTGTGAAAGTTCCTAGTGTTGGCTAGATAAATGTTGGCTGAATTTGAATGTGCAGCAGGTATTAAGCAAATTGAGGTCCTGGATAAAAAGTGCATATGGAGTACTCTTAAGGAAGGGAGAGGACAAGACCAGATAGCAAAAACCACTTCAGTTCACTCACATGAGGAAAGGTTTAAGTGGCAGCCTTAACAAAACTGCAGTGTTTGCTGTTAGAATAAATGAGCTGTACAAGATGTCCTTAACTCGATATAAGAGTACCTGTGGTTTGTAGTCTCTGCTGCCTGGCCAAACCAGTACATTAAATACTCCCCTTGGCTTTGTGAGTATTGTCATAGTATAATTTCAGTGAAAAAAAAAAAATCTCCTGGAACAAGGTGTACAGAATGGGGACAGTACACCATCTGCCTGTGTGCATGCCAACAGGAAAATGTAGGAGCTGGTAATGATCCAAAAATTTTTTGTGCAGAAATACAAAATGGCATTTTATTTATATTTCCCTTAGCATAGGAGTCTAATTATGTTTTATATCTTGACAATGGTTAGCAAAGGCTACAAATAATTATGCTGTTAATCAGACCCCTGTTTGGCTTGAGCAAGCACAGCAGTCTGCATGATCTCAGACAATTTTAACAGGGAAAGGCAAGATTTTTTTCAGATGTGTTTCACGGCTTATGGAGGGCAAGTGGCTTCTCACCATGGTGACAATCAAGTTGCTAGGCTGGGCAAGGCCAAGGTTGGAAGAATGCTCCTCCAAACAGATCTATTGAAATGAATTGCTCATGCCACCAGCAATTTTCTTCAAGTTCTGATTAATTTCCCATGAAATAATTGCCTGGCATACATCCAAGCAGCTCCTTTATTCATTGCTTCTTTGTCTTGCCAACAGGAGGGTCAGTCAGTACTGAAACATACAGTTTGAACCAAGCATATGTGATGCCCACTGCACAATACACTGAGGTCAGTAACAAAGGGATGAAGGGGTACTTCAGCTTCCAGGAGGTGAAAGGGAATACAAATTCACAGCAGACTTCCAGAGGCCCCAGGCCAAGGAGGTAGAAAGTTTCCATCCAATTAAAAAGATGTTTTTCTTTTCTGAAGAAAAAAGGAGAGAAAAATCTGATTTTAGATGAGTCATCCTGGTTTAGCAAACATTTCCCAGCTAAAACTTCCCCATCTGCACTGTCTCGATGTGAATTATAGCCAAGGCCAGAGTGAAAAGAATGCATTACATTTCACATTTAGAAAAATGATATTAATATATTATAATGATATTATATTATCTCAACAATTCGAATTTACCCAGTCATCTACCTACGCTGCTGTGTAGCTTAGGCTCTCAAAGAGAATCAGCTCTGCATTGGGAGGAGGGAAAGGGGCTAGATGCTGTGTCACTGGACTAAAAACATGATAAATAATATATAATTGAAGATTTAAAAATTATTTTTTATTTTGGTAAAACATATATAACATAAAATTTGTTATTTTAATCATTTTTAATACATAATTTAGTGGCATTAAGTATATTGATAATGTGCACCCATCACCATTATCCACTTTCAAAACATTTTCATCACCCCAAACAGAAACTCCGAAACCATTAAAAATTGCTTTCCTTCCCCTGCCTCCCCATCCTTTAATCTACTTTCTGTCTCTATGAATTGGCCTATTCTAGAATTTCATATAAGTAGAATTATACAATATTTGTCCTTTTGTGTCTGGCTTTCACTTAGCATAATGTTTTCAAGATTCATTCATGTAGCATGTATCAGAACTTCATTCTTTTCTCTGACTGAATACATTCCATTGTATGTATATACCATATTTTATTTATCTGTTCATCTGTTGATGGACATTTGGGCTATTTTCATCTTTTGGTTATTGTGAATAACGCTGAAATGAATATTGGTGCACAAGTATCTGTTGAGTCCCTGGTTTCAATTCTTTTGGGTATGACCTAGGAGTGGAATTGCTGGGTCATGTGGTTATAATTGAGTTTTAAAGTAGTTAATTATATGAGTTTTTATGGACACGATCAGATATGAACCATCAGTAAGCTTTTAAAAGTTACATAGATAACATTACATAAAGTTTAGAAGAGAAAAAAATTCTACCCATAATTCTATAACAAGAATTTTTACATAATATCTTTTAGTTTTTTTCCATATGTATTTGTATTTATGTGATTTTATTTATAACACATGTTTTACATTCCATTTTTTAGTTTTTATATAAAGTTTTAATTTGGGTAGTCCTCCTCAAATACTCCCCCGGACTAAAGACACAACCTGTGTTGTTATATCTGAGTGATGGGATTATGGGTAATTTGTCCCTCTACTAATTTTTTGTAATGTTGTTATATTATTGTTATAACTTAAAAATAAGTTTTGTTTTTTGTGTTTTTTTTTGAGACAGAGTCTCACTCCGTTGCCCTGAGTAGAGTGCCATGGCATCAGCCTAGCTCACAGCAACTTCAAACTCCTGGGCCAAGTGATCCTCCTGCTTTAGCCTCCCAAGTAGCTGGGACTACAGGCACACACCACAACACCCGGGCAATTTTTCTATTTTTAGTAGAGACAGGGTCTTGCTCTTGTTCAGGCTGGTCTCGAACTCCTGAGCTCAAGCAATCCTCCCACTTCAGCCTTACAGAGTGCTAGGATTATAGGCATGAGCCACCACACCCGGCCTTAAAAGTAAATTTTAAAAGGCTCATATGACCATTCGGAGTAAATATTTAATAAAAGTAAATATAGTTTTAAATATATTTTTTTGAATTACCTGAACAGAGTCTTCAGTGAGGAAATACTATAGATGGTGAATAGTAACATGAGTAAGATTTTAATGGGAAGTTCTGTGAAAAGAACAGAAAAAAAAACTGTGATAATTTAGCCGATAAGAGAAACATTTATGATGCTTAAAGTAATATAAGCACACTGGACACAACTATATAGTGCTAATAATGCTTTTTGAACTTACTTTTGCATTTTTGTGACATCTAAAGATACTGAGGATTAGGGGCAAACTGGAGTTTTATTTATTTATTTATTTTTCAAATTGGAGTTTTATTTAAGAGAATGGATGGGATCTCCTTCCAAGAGATTTTAAGGTTGTTTAAATCAGATAGTATTAATCTCCAGGCCTCGATGAAAAGGGCATGGTAGTCAAATATATCTCTCTAAAACGAAGCTGTTTACCTGGTGCAGTGAAGAGCAGAGGGAAGAGTGAATAATGTCCTGTTGTGGTCAGAATCAGAAAAACTGAAGCATCTCCTGCTTTTCCCACAGACAAAAGGCTGAAAAAAAAATTATTATAATAATTTCTTAAAACAACAACTGATATTACATTTGCAAATAGCTTAAATAAACTGCCTCTATTATTACAATAGTTCTAGAACTGGCTAAAGCATAAAATACTTATTTTGCTACAAGACCAATTCAGTTGAGAATATTAATTTTTTACTAGGAAACATTAAGCAATCAATACAATGTACCAAACTGAATTAGGGAATAGCCAAAAAAGAATCTTGCTTTCCTGAGTAATTGCCTTCTTTAAAGAAAGAGACATTGTGGGGTTGGGAGCTGCCTAGTGGTGGCAGGCAGTGAAACAAGACTTGGAGTTTCATTTCCAACCTATAGCTCATCTCTGGGACAATGCTCTGCACCTGCTGGTGTTCAGTATGAATACAGACTAAAAACATTAAACGTTTTGCTCTAAGTTTTAATCTGGATACTCCACGTGAAATGAACCTATGGAAGCCATACAGTGACCTGACAAATTTGCTTAATGTTCTTTCAGAGCTTAAATGATTTCTCAAGATTTAAGAAAAATACCAAGAAAAAAAGGCTGATTCTATTACCATTTATCTATCTATTGGGTTTTAATTATGCATAAAATGGACACTACTACATTTAAAATGTTTCTTTTTAGCATGGCACAGTGAAAAGATCACAAGATTCAGCATCATAAGATTCAGGTTTAAGTCGTAACTCTGCTGCTTGCTAGCTGTGTGACTTTGGACAAGTCACAAACTCTCTGAAGCCCTAGTTTCTGCAGATGTTAATAAAAGGAATAATAACTTGTTTATCTTGATTATCTTAAAGGTTGTTGTAATGCTCAAAAGAAAGAATGCAAAACAAAAACAGTTCTGGGAAAATTGAAGTGTGGTATGAATGTTAGGTATTATTCCAGAATGGACTTAATCCTTACTTTGTTTTTTTTTTTTTTTTTTTTTTTTGAGACAGTCTCGCTCTGTTGCCCGGGCTAGAGTGCCGTGGCGTCAGCCTAGCTCACAGCAACCTCAAACTCCTGGGCTCAAGCAATCCTTCTGCCTCAGCCTCCCGAGTAGCTGGGACTACAGGCATGCGCCACCATGCCCGGCTAGCTTTTTCTATATATTTTTAGTTGTCCGATTAATTTCTTTCTATTTTTAGTAGAGACGGGGTCTCGCTCTTGCTCAGGCTGCTTTCGAACTCCTGAGCTCAAACAATTCGCCCGCCTCGGCCTCCCAGAGTGCTAGGATTACAGGCATGAGCCACCGCGCCCGGCCTTAATCCTTACTTTGATTAACAACACTTAACAAGGAACTAGGGGACCTTAATTTCGCAGATGGAATGACACCACAGCCCACGTTTTTTCCATAACATGTTACCACTCAATATCCAGGGCGAAAAGCCTGGTGTCCTGGTACTTGAGCACTACAGCATGCCTCACCAAAAATGCAGAAGCAATAATGCATCTTTGTATACCTCAGAACCTTCATGGGTCCAAGGATCCCAAGTTAAGCATCCCTGCCCTGCCCTAATGGAAATCTGTTCCTGTACATCTTTGCCTATCCCAGTGAACATGACAAGAAGGGACAGAGCAAATAGAAAATAATAAGATCATTGTGAAATATGCCAGAAATGCCAACTGACTGAGCTATCTGCTTACCTCATTGGAAGAATTGCTAGGAGAATGGCTTTTTCATGGACATGCCACCCAAACATGAAGGAGCTCAAGGCACAAAGAATTAGACATCGGAGAAAGCCTCTGGGCCCTTGGGGTTTAAACCAAAGACAGAAAACAGAGGGCTAGAAATAACAGGCAAAGATAAAACTTCAGTGTCATTAAAATAGACTTCACAGAAATAGAGTTCAGGTGAGCACAATTTGCATCATCTCTCAAAAATAGTACATGTTCAACAATTCTTCAGGAAACTGGGATAATTCATCACTTTGTGCACAGTCCACCAAAAGTTAACATAAAAACGCAAAAAAAATAGGCATTTGGAAGTATACACTCATTAAAATTAATTCATTTTTCAAAATTAATATAAATGATAATTAAGTTCTGGGATACACTCATAACTTATTACATCTTCACTTTGTTAATAGTAACTGAAACTATTAGGTCAAACTACAAAAGTTCACAGATATTTTGGGGTTAATAAATTAGATTTACCATATAAACAAATAAACATCTAGCTTTGTGGGCTGGAATGTAATTTACAACAAAACGATGGCCTTCTATATGCAGCTTACAAGGCTGATATTTTAGAAAAAGAGTTTTGTCTCGGTTAAAACCTGTGAACAAGTAGGCCAGCAGAGCTTAATTACCTATATACCTGTACTGCCACATAATTAAGTGGGGTCAGGTGGCTTGCTAGTACATTTGAGTCATTTAGAAACCAAAATTAAAGATGAGTGTAACTGTCAGTAGAGTTGTTTATAATTCAATTTCATTTTTTTTTTTATTTTTATGAGACAGAGTCTCACTGTGTTGCCCAGGCTAGAGTGCTGTGGCATCATCCTAGCTCACAGCAACCTCAAACTCCTGGGCTCAAGCGATCCTCCTGCCTCAGCCTCCCGAGTAGTTGGGACTACAGGCATATGCCACAATGCCTGGCTAATTTTTTCTATATATTTTTAGTTGTCCAATTAATTTCTTTCTAATTTTAGTAGAGACGGGGTCTCACTCTTGCTCAGGCTGGTTTCGAACTCCTGAGCTCAAACAATCCGTCTGCCTCGGCCTCCCAGAGAGCTAGGATTACAGGCGTGAGCCACCGCACCCGGCCCAATTTCGTTTTTATAATGAAAACAACAATGTATGAAGCCTCTAACAGCATCTGATTCATAATAGACTCTTATCTGATGCTCAAAAAGCAATTGTTGACTCTCAACTCATTATCACCATCAAGGCAAAACATCCATGCCATCCAGATTTCATCTGGAATTTTGATCATTTAGCCAAAGATGAGAAAAACAAAACCAAAATCTGGATCTCCCTGTGACAAACATTTTCCTCTTTCTCCATAGCATGGTTTGCGTCTCCTCCTCCCTGGGCTTTTCCTTTTTCCTCTTTCCTCACCCCAGGGTGAACAGATGGTCTAAGAGCCACTAGTAAGAATCCCTCTCACAAAGGCTTTACTGGTAATCCTTCCTCATGGTGTTCAAAGTTACTCTAAGAATTGCTAGGAAGTGCTTCAATCTGCAGAAGAATTACAGCCATGGTATTTATCCTGCAGTTGGAAAAACTTGAAATTTAATCAGCCACACAAAAGAAAAGCAGAGAAAACCCAAGAAATGAGTACCATCTGTTGGGTTCTTACCAATATGGCTATCAGAGTGCAGATAAGGGTTGCCAAGGGAGTCACTGAGGGAAGGACTGTATGTTGGAACTGCTGAACCAAACCACTCGTCATTGAAGCCTTGGGAATCTTGTTGGGATCAAGAAGTTTTAATTTCAAACCTACAGGGTAAACAGACATTTTATTTTGTTTTTTTATTCTTAATGAATGGGACATGATATTTCACCAATCAATTCCTTGAGAAAAGAACAAATCTACTAAATCTTATTGCTGTTTAAAGGCCAAGATTTCATGAATTTAATTCTGTACTGTTCTACCTAAAATGCCTCTGGTCTTAAGATTATAATATATAAAGCAACCGCTTGCATTGGAACAGGGAATTTGTGAGGCTTACAGGAAACCTGCTGGCAGATAGCATGAACAGTAATCTGCTCTCACTACTCAAATGAAGCGAGCTTTCTAAAATGCAGCCTGACCATGTCACACTCCAATTTTGAGTCCTTCATTTCCTATAGAAGAAAGTCTGTAATCCTAACATGGTATAGCATGTCTTCCTTCCTACCTCTCCAGCCTCATCTCTACTTTGTAAATGTGGCTTGGCCACAATGAACTAACTGTGGGTCCTCGACATACCACACTCAACATTTGTGTCCCTTTGCTCAGGCTATTCCCTTCACCAAGTTAACTCCTAATTCAATCACTCACCTGAGAAAGCTCCTAAATCAAGCAGAGCTGATTTTCTTGTGAGCTCTCTATTATAGTATTCACCACACTGCACTGTATTTGTTTATGAACTCATTTCCTCTATTATACCGTGTTCCTTAAAGGCAGGAATGATGAGTTCCCCAGTACATATGAGTTCAATAAATACTTACTAAATGAACCAATTCAGAGGATGATGATGCAAGCCCTAAGAAGCTCCAGGGTAACAAGACAGTCAGGGATAGTCTGAGCACCTAGACAGCCCTGTTTAATGCCACTGAAAATCAGTGCAATGTGGGAAAGGTGTAGACTGCCAAAATATTTTCTATTTATTCACCTTTTTCCCTTTCCCCTCCAGCCTGCTGATTCTCTCTTAAAGCTAACAACTGTCTCTCTGAAACACAGGTGCCTAATCCTGCCACTGACTTTCCATGTAAGACATCTTCAAAGAGGAAGATATATAAGTGACGGTACAGTTTCCTGAATCAGACAAGGCAATGGCCCTTGTACCTCATACAATGTTGGCTATTTAAAGCTTTTTTGAAATATAGATTTTAGAAATTACCTTGTAAGAAAGCCATGTACATCAAGGCTGGATTCACAGTGAGGGATAATACCAAATCATGATTTCCTACAAGTATGTATCAAAAACAGTAGTAGCAGCCACCATGCTTTAAGCATCTAACATGTGCCAAGGGCTCTGCACCTACTTTTAGCCCCCTGAGGCACAGAGATGGAATAGCTTTCCCAATGTCACACAATTAATAGGCGGTAGAACTGAACTCAGGTCTGCCTGGCTCCAAAGTCCTGCTACAGATAACCTAGTACCTCTTTATTCTTGCTTTTGTTCCTTAAAACACACTGCATGGGAACAGGTAAAGTACTAGTATTCCCTTAGTGAGGAAAGTAAGACTAGAGTAATCAAATGACTTGCCAATGCTGCAGAGCCAGCAATGTATGCAGGTGGGCCTCCAAACCAAGTCATCAGACTCTAGATGATGAGTCAACGAACTATAATCCCAAGGGCCAAATCTAGCCTGTGCCCTGTTTTTGCATAGCACTGAAGCTATGAATAGTTCTTACATTTTTAAAGGGTTGTAAACAAACAAACAAACAAACAATTACCCATTCATCATGTGTGTGGCCTGCACAGCCTAAAATACTATCTGGCCAGTTACAGAAAAAGTTCGCTGACTACCACTCCTGATCCAGCCATTTAGGCTGTATTCACAAATGAGAGACTGTGAGTTATTTTTAGTAGAATGATCTCAAGGCATAAATTATTTTTCATTACAACCTAAACTTAAAAAAGCATAGCCTGGCTGGGCACAGTGGGTCACACCTGTTAATTCTAGCTGTATCTACAAAAAAATTAAAAAATTAGGTGCGTGCCTATGGTCCCAGCTACTTGGGAGGCTGAGGTGGGAGGATCACTTGAGCCCAGGAGTTTGAGGCTGCAGTGAGCTATGATCGTGCCACTGCACTAAAGCCTGGGCAACACAAGACCCTGTCTCTTTAAAAACAAGAAAAAGCATAGCCTAGGTCTTTAATTTCTTCTAAAATGTGTGGTTTATCAGTTTCCTAATTGGTTTAACACCCAGAGTTATATATTTTCTTTCTTGCTTCTTCACATATTTAAGTTTAAAAGTAGCATTAACTACTGAATAATGTTTTACTTAAGGCAAAAATTACCTTTAAAAAGTGTCTAAATATTTTATATTTTTCCAAGGAAAGGATCAATATCCTCATTGCCACAAGAACTTTTATAAGGAAAATAGTCTATTTACTGCACTAAAGCCTCAGTCCCAAGAACTGCTCCCCTTGTTCATCCTGAAAGCTGAAATGCAGGACTGGAGAACAAGCAATTTGGCCACATTCAAAACACAAAGCAGGTTTTTCCATTTCTCCATGTGATCAGTCCTTTCAATATTCATAGTCTGAGTAAAAAGGCTTGCTACCATACCAATGACAGACAGTACTTTGTCCAAAGCATTGTACAAAGCCCAGAAGTTTGGAGCCCAGTATGCATGGCAGAGGCCCCTCTTGAAAGGAAAGAGTCGGGAAAAGACTTGAGGCAGTTGATTCTGTTGAAAAGAGAAATGAAACTGATTAAACAGTCATCAATCTTTTTCAAATTCAAAAAGAGAACTAGGGAACTGTCAATGGCATAGTGAGTAGAAAGTTATAAGTTCTGGGTTCCAGCCTTTATTCCTTCAAGTAAGCGGTTATATGATACTGAGCAGTTCACAGAACCTCTTTTTATCTAACCTTGTCAACTGTCCGATGGGACAAGATACATAAAAGTACTTTGAGTACCAGTCCATACTATTATGCTGTAAGTATAATAATGGACGAATTTACAAGGTGCAAAGGAGAGCACTGCAGCTCATCCAAGTCTACTAGAGTGAAGAGAAGAGCAGGGAAGACAACAAAAGATGTGGGGTTTTTCAGTTTTAGTAGGAATTAAAATTAATTAGTTGATTTCAGGGTGGGGAAGAAGGGGAAAAGAGAAAAACATTTGAACATGTTACATTCTAGGCACTTTAGAATGTTTGCTGTGGAAGACTGCAAAGTTATTGATTTTGGAGGCTGCAAATACATTTTATCAAGTAGGTAAATTTGCAAATACAGAATACACCAATAATGAGGATCAATTCTGTATGTGTCTCTGTGTGTAATGTAGAGTAAAACATATACATGTACATATTTGAATATGCACAAGAATGTATGAAAAATACTACCCTATCTTTGGGGTGTCATATTGGGTAGGAGGAGTAAGAAAAAAGTAGCTTTTGCTTATTTCATATATGCCTGGCTTTATTATTTTCTCCAAACACCAGCAAAAAACATGTATTACTTAAAAAAATAAAAGGCTTACCAAGGCTAGGAAAGGACCCAGCGAAACAGCAGAAACTAGGAAAACAACCAGTCCCAGGGAAATAACACGAACAAAGCTGAAACTGTTCCATCGAATAGACCCATCTACAGAAAAGGAACATTATCATTAACTAGGAGTATGGAAAGCCATAACCTAGATGTGCTAAAACTAGACGTATCCCCCGATAGCACAATAATCTTTATGATGTGGCAAGAGCAAAGTCAGAATGGGTAAAGGATTTATAGGATCAGCAGCCAAGAGATACTTGTTGTACTTCATAAAATCCTCTTATCAAGCAAACTACCAAGTCAATACAGTAAAGAAGAAAATAAAAAATGTTTTGCTATTATCACTAAAACTTGCCTGGTTTATTTGCAGTGAAACAGTAAGATCGTAGCAGATATACACCATAAGCTGGTGCTACGTAGAGGTAGATGTGCTTGAAATGTAGGAGAACAGCAAAGAGAAATGCTCCTTCCATATGCCTTTTCTAGGAGATTTAAAAGGGAAAATATCACTTTAAAAATCAGGGTAAATGAAATGAAATAATGTAGTATCCTGGATTAAATCCTGGAACAGAAAAAGACATTAGTGCAAAAACTGGTGAAATTTGAATGTACCTATGTTGGTTTCTTAATCTTTTTTTTCTTTTTTTTTTGAGACAGAGTCTCACTCTGTTGCCCTGGCTAGAGTGAGTGCCGTGGCGTCATCCTAGCTCACAGCAACCTCAAACTCCTGGGCTCAAGCAATCCTTCTGCCTCAGCCTCCCGAGTAGCTGGGACTACAGGCATGCGCCACCATGCCCAGCTAATTTTTTCTATATATTTTTAGCTGTCTGATTAATTTCTTTCTATTTTTGGTAGAGATGGGGTCTCGCTCTTGCTCAGGCTGGTTTTGAACTCCTGAGCTCAAACAATCCGCCCGCTTCGGCCTCCCAGAGAGCTAGGATTACAGGCGTGAGCCACCGCGCCCGGCGGTTTCTTAATCTTGATGAATGTGCCATGGTTATATAAGATGGTAAGATGAGAAAACGGGTGAAGGGTATACAGGAACTCTCTGTACTATTTCTACCACTTTTCTGGAAAGCTAAAATTATTCTTAAAAAAGTTTATTAAAAAATAGAAGATATCTATCTTTAATGATATATTCTGAAATACAAATGAAATACCTGGGATGTGTTTTAAAATAATCTTCTGTGTGTATAGATTGTCATACTATTCTTTCTACTTTTATGAGATTTAAATTTTCCATAATAAAAAGGTTTAAAAATTCAAGGTAAATGTTCTACAAGCAATATAAGGAGAACATAGGCAAAAGATTCCAACTATCTTTTATACTGATTCAGGCCAGGCATGGTGGCTCATGTCTGTAATCCTAGCACTCTGAGAGGCGAAGGCAGATGGATCATTTGAGCTCAGGAGTTCAAAACCAGCCTGACCAAGAGCGAGGCCTCGTCTCTACTAAAAAAATAGAAAAAAATTAGCTAGACAACTAAAAATATATACAGAAAAAAAAAATTAGCCAGACATGGTGGCGCATGCCTGTAGTCCTAGCTATTCGGGAGGCTGAGGCAGTAGGATTGCTTGAGCCCAGGAGTTTGAGGTTGCTGTGAGCTAGACTGACGCCACGGCACTCTAGCCCAGGCAACAGAGTGAGACTCTGTCTCAAAAAAAACAAAACTAAACTAAAAAAAAAAAAAATGATTTTAATAGATTCGTAAAGTCATTATTTCAACAAATATTTATTATGCACTAAGCCTGATGCTGAGATGTAGGATATGTCATCAGTAATAACATAGTACAAATTCTCCCTTAGGAGTTAGAGCTCAGAGAATTCAATTACTTCCACCCCTTACAGTTTTACAATAGCTGGAGTTGATTTCCAAAGAAGATATGGGAATGAGAGCATAAATGAACATATTTGATGCTATCTTACCAAAGAACCACTTAAATCTTATACTATAGATTAGGTATTTTATATAGTACTATCAGGCTAAATGCACAAGGTATAGCACTTGGTCCTAACAAACTACCTAGGAGAACTAATTCTGATTAAAACAAAAACAAAAAACCCAGTTGACTGTAACTAAGAAGTCTGAATTCTACCTACCTCACAGGAATTTTGGAAGGATCAAATGAGACAACGGTCCTGGTGTTCAGCAAGGGAAACTGCCAAAGGGACCATGGGAGGCCAGTTCCTTCTCTGTTTCATCAGGTGTGTTCTAGAATAGGTAGGTTTAGGAACAATAAGGAAAAAGAATGGGATGCTTCCAGATCTCTCTTCACCAATTTTATAACTTACGTAAGATCCAGATAAGGTCTAGCTGATTCTATGGTCAAATTTTAGTTCATTTGTTCAATAAGCATCCAATAACTATTTATTGAACACTGATTATGTCCTAAGCAACATGTGGCTTTTTATAGTTAAAAGAGAAAAGTTTAACCAGACATTTATAGTTGACAATGAACTTTAAAGCAGACTATCGAATTTGATCTTTCCAAAGTCCCTGTGAGGTAAGTAGCCTTGTTTTATAAATAAGAATACAGGGGTAAATTTCATTTTATGGATGAGAAAATTGAATCTAAGAGGGTTAAATGACTTGCCTTTGGTTAATGGTTCACAAACCTGATGGTGTATCAAAATGACTTGGAGATTTCTAAACCCTAATCTCAGAGATTTTGATTCAGTGTACAGAGGGGTGGCCCAGAAATCTGTGTTTCTTATTTCCTCCTCTATAAAAGGAGAATAGGCTGGTCATGGTGGCTCATGCATTTTGGGAGGAGGTCAAGGTAGGGGGATTGCTTGGGACCATGAGTTCAAGACCAGCCTGCACAGGGGCAAGACCCTGTCTTCACAAAAAATAAAAAAAATTAGCCAGGCGTGGTGGCATGTGACTGTAGTCCCAGCTACTCGGGAGGCTGAGACAGGAGGGTTCCTGGAGCCCAGGAGTTTGAGGCTGCAGTGAGCTACGAGGACACCACTGCACTCTAGCCCAGGCAACAGAGCAAGATCCTGTCTCAAAAAAAAAAGGAGAATAATGATTATAATAACTTCACAGAAAGGTTGTGAAGTTACTTAATAAAATATATGTAATACAAATCTGAAGCAGCCAATGCATTTGAGTAAAGTTCTGTCTGAGTCACAGAGCTCATTAGCATTAGGCAAGATTACAACCCAGTTCTGATTCCAAATCCCATATTTTCCATTACACTATTATTCATGCTTGATGGTAAAGCACCACCATCATAATTATATATTGTAAAAACTGCTGGAGATTTCATTCCTACATAAGTGATCCCAACCAAACATAGAAACTCAAGTTTAATTCAGGCCTGCCACAGGCTAACAAATTTTTAGAGTACAATCTTCTCATCTGTAAAATGGAGAAAATTATTGTCAAAAGAGAAGATGGGAAAAAAAAAAAAAAGAGAGAAGATGGAATTTGTGAGAAATACCCAAAAAAAGTGTCTATAGCCCTTGGCAACTTAAAGCAGTTGGTCAAATAAATTTTCCCATCACCTACCACACTGTCATTAAACTAAACTGGAAAAAATTCAATTAGCCAATTTTGTGTTTACCTGAAATAATCGTGCAATGGAGAGTAGCATTAATCCAAATAAAAAACCATTATACTGGAAATGAATATCTGGACTTAGGTCAAGGAAAGATAACAGAGGATACCATAATGAACTGTGCCAGCTGACTGAGTATAGAAATTGCAAATACTTTCTTAATAAGTAAATTCAAGACAAAAATATTACTACTAGTTTAGACTTCTCATAATGTGTTTTCCATAAACAGAGTCAAATCTTGGACAAACTCTTTAACTAGAATTTACGTTTAAGAAAAAAACCAGAAAACTTTCTTATTTTTTTTCTACCTTAAAGGCCCAGCAGCTAAGGGGCAAGAAATTTTTGTTTTGTATTTTAGAATTAGGGATGAGAAAGGAAGGGACCTAACAGCCACTAAAGGCCACTAGCATGCAGCACTCCAATGTTCATAGCACATACACTATCTTATTGATTAAGCTTCACAATGAACCTGTGGGGTAGTTAGAATTATCCTCTTTAGAGATAAAGAAATTAAGGCTCAGAGACATTAATCTACTCATGGTCCCAAAGTTACTAGGACAACTTAACTAAGATTTGAGTTCAGGTCAGATTGAAACCAAAGTCTGGATGTTTTCCTCCATACCAGCCTACCTCTACGAAAGCTGCAAAATATTAGGCTTCTATCGTTAGAATTTTAATTACAACCAGACCCCTTAAATTTAAGAACTTTGCCTATTAGGCCGGGTGCGGTGGCTCACACCTGTAATCCTAGCACTCTGGGAGGCCGAGGCAGGCGGATTGTTTGAGCTCAGGAGTTCGAAACCAGCCTGAGCAAGAGCGAGACCCCATTTCTACTAAAAATAGAAAGAAATTAATCGGACAACTAAAAATATATAGAAAAAATTAGCCGGGCATGGTGGCGCATGCCTGTAGTGCCAGCTACTTGGGAGGCTGAGGCAGAAGGATCGCTTGAGCCCAGGAGTTTGAGGTTGTGTGAGCTATGATGATGCCACGGCACTCTAGCCTGGGCAACAAAGCGAGACTCTGTCTGAAAAAAAAAAAAGAAATACTCCTGCCTCAGCCTCCCAAAGTGTTGGGATTATATGCATGAGCCACCATGCCCAGCCTAAGCTATTCTTGATTGCTTAAAAAGGTGGCAGCAAGCCAGGCCTATAGTCCCAGCTACTTGAGAGGCTGAGGTAAGGAGATCACTTGAGCCCAAGAATTTGAGGCCAGGCTGAGCAACATAGTGAGACCCCATATCTGGAAAAAGAACAAAACATAACAAACACCATGTCTCTTTGTCAGCTATGCTGATCTAAAACAAAGTCTTCATTTATAAAACTAAAAACAGAAACAGCTACCTAAACTTAAAAGGATATTGAAAATTGAGAGGGCACATACTATTTAAGTCCTGAAGAGTAAAAAATGCAGACCAGAGAGATTTAGGACTCTAAGTTATATATTACCATACCAGCCAAATTAAGAATAGACTCACAAACTTGCAGCTCCTGATTCTCCAAATAATAATTAAAAAACCCCTTATGTATAATAAAAAAGTATGTCATTTAAATGTTCAGACATATTACTAAGTGACAATAGCAGGTAACAAAACAGTATGACTCCATTTTTAATTTTATAAAAATTATATTCAGACACAGAAGAGACTGAAATAATATGCACCAAAATATTCATAGTGATAACTACAGGTGGGGAAGTATGGTTATTTTTACCCTGTATTTGTGTGTGTGTGTGCTTTTCCAAAGTTTTGACAATGAGGATGTGTTATTTTATAAAAAGAAGATGTTTACAATGTGTTACAGGCTGGGCTCAGTGGCTCACGCATGTAATCCCAGCACTCTGGGAGGCCGAGGTGGGAGGATTGCTTTAGCTCAGGAGTTCGAGACCAGCCTGAGCAAGAGCAAGACCTCGTCTCTACTATAAATAGAAAGAAATTAGCCAAACAACTAAAAATAGAAAAAAAAATTAGCGGGGCATGGTGGTGCACGCCTGTAGTCCCAGCTACCCGGGAGGCTGAGGCAGGAGGATCGCTTGAGCCCAGGAGTTTGAGGTTGCTGTGAGCTAGGCTGACGTCACAGCACTCTAGCCCAAGCAAGAGAGTGAGACTCTGTCTCAAAAAAAAAAAAAAATTTGTTACATTTGAATATTGGCAAATTCTAAAAACAAAGGAATCTGAAAAACAAAATAGAGGCAATTAAAGGGGGACTAGGAAAGGTGTCCTGCTTTTCCTCCATGGGGCTTCAGTTTCCTCATGAATAGAGGTAAACTTACAGGGTAATTTATAAAAGTAAGTAAGTTAATACATAATGCTTGGTTCTTGGAACTGGCACATAAATTTCAATAATCTTATTTAACTCTTCCCTCTCCTTTGCAGATGGAAATTAATTCTACTCCCTCTCCCTTTTTGCTTGTATACACTTTCCCCAGGAGCTTTAATTCAAACATATTGAGTTAAAAGGAACATACTACAAATCACTCTCCCTTCCAACTCCTGCCAGGTTATAACTGATTGAAAGTGAGGGGTCAAACAAGAGTTACTCAATAAGAATGGGCAGGGGTTAAAACATTCCCAAGGGACTGTTTACTGACTGGGGCAAGGGTTCAGTCTAGAGGGCCTCCCAAATAGAAGTGATCCATTCATGACAAGGGTCAATGAATGAACAGTTACTGCTCTGTCACAATCACACCAGCAGGCTTAAATACTAGGACAGAGTGGAAACCAACATTAACTGAAAACTTACTAATTGAAAGTCACTGTGTAAGCCATTCTATATATGTATATTCAACTACTCAAAATTAATTTATAAGTAAAAGATATAAAATATAAACAACCACTGAAAGCACTCAGTGCGATTTCTTGAGTTTACTAGAATATAAGCTCCACAAGAGCAGACTTTGGTGGTTAGCACACTGTATATACATGCACGAGTGTGCATGTACTATGTACATATGTTTGGATCCCCAAAAATAGAGTAGGTCCTAGAAGGTTCTGGGGGCCTGCTGCAAAGAAGGGAAGAAAAGCAGATGGAGCTATTCTGGATGGGGGAGATGGCCCTGGAACTCCACTTGGGATACTTCTTTTCACAACATGCACAATCTCTTGTTCTACCTCTGCTTGTAACCCCACCTCATCCCCATTTCTTCCACAAGATTCAGCTACACGCTTTAAACTCATGCAGTTTAAAGCACAACAGTTTTTCATTGTTTTAGCATTTGCTATTATATAAACTTTGTTTCCCCTAAATCAGGAATAAGTTAATACTATTTAATACTGTAATATTTCTTCAATATCTAGACACAAAATGACAGGCCCCAGACTTACTCATGGACAGCATACACAAAGAGTACATCCGTAAAGATGACAGAAAATCTCTGGAAAAGTAAGGTCTTTGAGCTGCAGTAATTCAGATTATGGATATTCAGCATCTCTTGATCAAAATATTTGGCAATATGTGACAGGACATACTCAAACCATGCGAAAAAAGGGGGGTAATCCAAGGTCCACTCTGAAGTTGCCTGTGATAAAAATTGAAGATAAAACATATCTTAAGTAACTGAATAAACAAAGAAGGTGTAAACATTGACAATTTTGCATTCTCTGGTCTTTAAAAAAATATAATGAAATGAAATTGCATTTAAAATGTGCACTAAATTAATAGAGCAATTCCTATGTAAGACTGAGCAGAACACTAAAACCTGTCTTCCAAATTATTTAATATGGTCTTCAACTTCCTTAAATAAAGTCGACTATACCTCAAAGGAAATTAATCTGAAACCTTGAAATAATAAACTGAGTTACGACATGGTTCTACCCATCTGAATACGAAAAGGGAACTGTAGCATAATAAATGATTCACTAGCTTGGGTTCAAGTTCTGTCTCAGACTCAATTTCTTTATTTGTAAAATGAAGTATTGTGACGATTAAATGAGATAATACATATATGAAATATATTTATAAACAACAAAATGGTACACAAATGCTACGTATCTCTTGTTTTACTAGGTTAGGAGATTCTTGGGAGTAGAAACCAATCACCCTTTGTCATTTTGCATTCTGAGCATTATCCTGAGCGTTAAATAATCATTAGTTAAAGGAATGAACAGTCACTAATGAGTAAATGAAAATAGAGATCGAATGAAAAATATGCAAACTTTAGAATATTATTTTTTGTTATATTTCTCTAAGTCTGTTTTCTCACCTATATAACAGGGTAGTAATGCCTACTTCATGGGTTATTCTATTATATCTTGTATATATACACACAAAATACTATATATATAGTATTGAAACTCACAGAAAAGTCACAAAAAACTTGCCTTAAAAAATATATTCCTAACAGCAGAAGGCTGCTTTTGATCAAGACATTTCTGAGGTAATGTCTGTTTTTCATAAAGTATCACATGCAATTTAGTAATTCATACCAGAAATAAAAATATAGACATAGGTTTTACAATTAACAGGAGAGAATGGTTTGTATGTTACCTGAGGCCTACATATATCATTTGATTATTCCTTTCCTCATAAAATCACAAAACATTAGGGATAGCAGGATCTTAGAAATGATTCTAAATCCTCATGTGCCAGATAGGACACTAAGGCCCAGAGAGATGAAGTACCTTTCCTCTGACTATATAACTAGTTAGTGGCAGAGCCAGGCCTAGAATCCAATTTTTCCTCTTTCCCAATCCAAAGCTCTTTCAAAGAGTGTGGCAAATATTATAATCCCCAATTAATAGACTGGGAAACTCATTTTGAAGTAATGGGATTCCCTAATATAGTGCTAGACGTCAGAACTGGGGAAAAAAACACAGTTTTTATAAAAATTAGGCCTATGACCTCATGGAAAATTCTTTTAATGTCAATAATATTTACCTGGTTTTATACATCATCTCAAAAAAAAATACAACCAAAAAGGTGAAGATAAAACTTACCTCATAATACCACTGTGATATCGGCAAACTGTGGGTGACAGCAAGCCAGTTTCGGTGTACTTCAAAGTCTGTGGAATGGCTACTCAAAACAATTAGATGAATAAAATGAGATTTTGCACATTTATCAATTTATAATTTCCATAATTATGCTTTTAAATGGACCGACATCCCCTAAGCAGTCACAGCTCACTGTCCTATAAAGACATAAACAGGCATGACATAATTCGGTAACACCTCGTTCATCTGGAGGTCAGAGATCCTTCTGGAAAGTTGTTGAGGGACCTATAAGTCAGTAAAAAGGGTCTCAGAGCTATCAAAAGGGCTGACAAAAAGCCCACACTTTTTAAGGGAAGCCCTCAGGCCCTTGCTCAGAAATGACATCCTCTTGCTCACAAAGAATTCTAACAAAATTCATTATCTGGAAAAGGCCTCACATATAAGCTGGATCTTCCAGGATGAGGAGGAGTTCGGCACAGAAGGTAGAAAAAGGCCCCTGCCTTGCCCGTGTCTCCCACTTCTCCACCTCGCCATCACAATGTATAACTGTATTCAAGTACCTCCCATCTTCACTATAAAGTCTTTTTTTCCAGTTTGTCCACTGCTATACCTTCCCTTCCACATACAGAACAGTACCTAACACATGGATGGGCTCAATACATTCTAGTTGAATAACCACTCACCAAAGTCAATAATGAGCTCCACAGCAAAGCCCAATTTACACTGTCCAGTGTTTCCACACATTGGAAAGTGTATGTTTTCCACAATAACAACTTTCTCCTAAGTCTCCTAGCAACTCTTTTTCAGTCTCAATCATCGCCTTCCCTTCCTATATTCATCAGATAAGTGTTGATGTTTCTCTAGGTTCAGTTCTTGGTCCTGTTTTTTTATGCAACTTACTCTGCTTTGGACAATCATATTCACACTTTTTGGTTAGACTATTAACTGTACAATGATGACTTCCAAATCACAATATGCAAACCTTGGTTTTTTTTCTTGATTTCTAGAGATAGACATCTCCAATTTCCTCCTGACACTCCAACCTGAATTTCCTTCAGATGCTTCCAGATCACCACTAAAAAATGAACTGATGACCCATCAATCCCAATTCTAAGTATTATATACACCCAACAGAAATGCATAATATGTTCACCAAAAGACATGTATATTTATCAAAAGACATACTATAGAAGAATGTCCAAAGCAGCATTATCTGCAACAGGCAGTAAGTGGAGATAATTCAAATGTCCATTAACAGTAGAATGGCTCAATAAAATCATACAATTGAATACTACAGGGCAGCAATTTTCAAAGTGTGATTCAGGGACTCCCATGGGGACCCTTTAAGGGAGTTTATCAGGTCAAAACTGTTTTCATAATAATACTCAGATGTAAGTTGCTCTTTTTTCACTCATTCTCTCATGAGTATACAGTGATGTTCCAGAGGCTACACAATGTGATGTCATTACCCTGAAGGCTAATGCAATTTGTACTTGTATATTCTTGTGCTTTAACAATTTGTTTTAATTTCTAAAATAGTAAATATCTATTATACAGCCCCTACGAGCATATAGCTCTTTGTGGCCCTCAATGATCTTTAAAAGGTAAAGGTCTGGGAGGCCGAGGCGGGTGGATCGTTTGAGCTCAGGAGTTCAAGACCAGCCTGAGCGAGAGCAAGACCCCGTCTCTACTAAAAATAGAAAGAAAAATTAGCTGGACAATTAAAATATATATATATAGAAAAAAAATTAGCTGGGCATAGTGGCGCAGGCCTGTAGTCCCAGCTACTCGAGAGGCTGAGACAGGAGGATCGCTTGAGCCCAGGAGTTTGAGGTTGCTGTGAGCTAAGCTGACGCCACGGCACTCTAGCCCGGGCAACAGAGTGAGACTCTGTCTCAAAAAAAAAAAAAAAAAAAAAAGAGGTAAAGAGATTCTGACTAAAAGGTTTGAGAACACCTGCTACATAGTGGTGAGAATGAACAAACTATGATTACATGCAACGACACATAAACTTAATGCTAAATGAAAGAAGCCAGACCCAAGACAACATGTATGATTCCATTTGTATAAAACTAAAAAATAGGCAAAATTTAATCTATGGGGTTAAAAGCCAGATACCAATACCCTTGGTGGGTTGGGGTGGGAAGAATGACTGGAAAGAGGCATGAGGGGCTTCTAATAATATTGTTTATTGATCTAGATGCTATTTACAGATGTATTCACTGCAAAAATTCAGTGAGCTGTACATTTATGATTTGTGCTTCTGATATATTATACTTGACTGGGTATAGAATTCTAGGTTAAAAATTACTTTCACTCTGAATTTTGGAAAGCTTGATCCATTGGTTTTTAGTATAAAATGCTGATGTTGATAGGTCTCTTTCCTTTACGATTTTCCCTTCATTTCTGGAAGTTTTTTGTTTCTTCTTTTTATCCCTAGTGGTCTTAAATGTCTAGTGATTTATGTCTTGGTAAGGGCCTTTTTGCATTTATTATGCTGAGCATTCAAGTGTCCCTTCAGCTCTGGGAAATATTATTTATTTGTTATCTCCTCCCCTCTGTTTTCAGTTTCTTTTTTCTGAAACTAGTTGAATGCTAGACATCCTAGATAGGACTTCTAATTCTTATCTTTTCTCTCATATTTTTGAAAGATTTACTCAATTTATCCTTTTGATTTTAATTTTGGCAATTATATTTTCTATTTTTAAGTACTCTATTCTCTCATCATTCCTGTTTCATAGCATGTGTTGTTTTATGGATGTATCTTTTTGAAGCTCTCTAAAGATGGCATTTAGAATTCATTGGAGTTTGGGGAAATTTTATTAGTTGTATTATATCAACCTCCTTTAGTCTCTTTTTTGGTTGTTGTAGTTATTTTGTTGTTTCTTGTTAGAAACTATTGGAGACTTCACTTTGTGATGACCAGGTATAGAGGTGACGGTTTCACTAGAAGAACCCACAAAGCTAGTAAAAGTCTTTCCTCTGGGGTTGTTTCAGCTTCTCCAAAGACTAAACCTCTGATTTTCTGCTTGCATTTGAGCTGAGGGAAGAGGGATGGGATGAAGGATGGGGTGAGGAGGGATATTAACTACTCTACATAGATCGTCAATTAATCTGAATTTTCTGCCCTTTGCCTCACTTCTGTCTTACACAAAACCTGGTGCCTCTGAATCTGGAGATTCTCCTATTTAATTTCTTCAGAGAAGAAACCTCACTTTCAAGGGGTATAGATGCTACTTGCCAGCATTATGGGACTGCAGGTCTTTTTTTTTTTTTTAAAGTATTAATATATTGACTATCAACCAATTTCCCAATTTTGAGTCCCATGTATCAAAGTCTTAAACCCCTCCAGGATTCTGCAAGGCATATAGATTCTTTTCTAGTCTATCCTCCTCTACAAGCACGCTGAGCTGAAAGTTGCTTTGCCTTGCTAAATAAGTTACCACTCCTCCACCTGTTTTCAAAGACTCTGTTGAACTCTCGTAAATTTGTAAGAAAATGTATTTCTTAAATAATAAGACTTGAAAATCAAAAAATACTCCTTGATCCATGGACTACAGAATGGATGTTGTGTTAGCAGGCGTGAAAACAACATTAATCTCCTTATAAATCTCTATCAGAGCTCTTGGGTGACCAGATATATTGTCAATGAGCAGTGATATTTTGTAAGGAATCTTTATTTCTGAGCAGTAGGTCTCAGCAGTGGGCTTAAAATAATCAGTGAACCATGCTGTAAACAGATGTGCTGTCATCTAGGCTTTGTTTGTTCCATTTATAGAATACTGGAAGAGTAGATTTAGGATAATTCTTAACGGCCCTAGGATTTTTGGAATGGTAAATGAGTGTTGGCTTCAACTTAAAGTCAACAGCTGCATTAACCCCTTACAAGGGTCACCTGGTCCTCTGAAGCTTTGAAGCCAGGCAATGACTTCTCCTCTTGAGCTATAAAAGTCCTAGATGGTATCTTCTTCCAAAAGAAGGCTGTTTTATCTACATTGAAAATCTGTTGTTTACTGTAGCCACCTTCATCAATGATCTTAGCTAGATCTTCTAGATAACTTGCTGCAGCTTCTAAATGAGTACTTACTGCTTCACTTTGCATATATATGTTATGGAGTGGCTTTTTTCCTTAAACTTCGTGAACCAACCTCTACTAGCTTCAAACTTTTCTTCTGCAGCTTCCTCACCTCTCTCAGCCTTCACATAATTGAAGAAAGTTAGGACCTTGCTCTGGATTAGGCTTTGGCTTAAGGGAATGTTATGGCTGGTTTCTTGTTCTATTCAGATGACTAAAACATTCTCCATATTAATAAGGCTGTTTTGCTTTCTTATCATTCATGTATTTATGGAGTAGCACTTTTAGTTTGCTTTAAAAACTTCTCCTTTGTATTTACAACATGGCTGTTTGGCATAAGAGGCCTAGCTTTTGGCCTATCTTGGCTTTCCACATGCTTTCTTCACTAAGCTTAATTATTTGTAGCTTTTGATTTAAAGTGAGAGACTTGTGACTCCTCCTTTCACTTGAACACTTACAGGCCATTGTAGGACTATTAATTGGCCTAATTTTAGTATCACTGTGTCTTGAGGAATGAGGAGGCCCCAAGAGGTGGAGAGAGATGGTGGAATGGCTGGTTGGTGGAGCAGTCAGAATACACACATTAAGTTTGCCATCTAATGTGGCTGTGGTTCGTGGTGCCCCAAAGCAATTACAACACTAACATCAAAGATCCCTGATCACAGACCACCATAACAGATAATTACCAAAATGTGACACAGAGACATAAAGTGAGCACATGCTCTTGGAAAACAGCACCAATAGACTTGCTTGATGCAGGGTTGCCACAAACTTTCAATTTATAAAAAAAGCAGTATCTGTGAAGTACAATAAAGTGAAGCACAAAAAATGAGGTATGTTGGTATGTCTGCTGCCGAAATGAGCACTATACACATTCTTAATCCTGGCCCAAGAGTGGTATTCAAAATAACAACACTGTGGGTACATTTCTAGGCTGAAGTAACTACAGCAAGAAATATCCCCTTATATACACAGAACTCCAGTTAAGAAAAAAATTCTCTTTTATTCTGATATGAAAGGAATTTCCTACATTTTAGAAAGATTTTTCCAATTTGCTTTTAAAATGGAAAGATGTTTCTTATTTGCTTGTGCAGAAAGTTCAAATGACCAACTCTTTTCCTCCAAGTCCCTGGTAAGTCATTTTACCAAAGCTAGATATACATTTCACTGCTTATATAATTACATATACACATCAGTATGGATGTATATTGTATAAACACAACTCTTCCACACCCAACAAGAGAGCACCAAGAGCTTGAATCAAAGGATACCAATAAACCAAATCCTAAACTAGGAAGCAGGGGACCTGGAGGTAAGGGAAAAAAGGGCATAAGGGGAAAAAGGGAAAAGAGTTAGGATGATGGGAAGGTGGAAGCTGATATTAATAAATATTGTATACACACCACCACTTGGTGGTTGCTTCCTGATTCCCATGCTTTTTTCAGTCTTGGCCCTCCATCCATTTTTCACACAGCAGTGTAACTATGGCCTTCATAACTCTGTGTGATCTGGCCACTGTCTACCCCATCCTGTGCCATTCTCCCTTAATGGCCACTTTCTGTTCCTAGAATGCTCTGAGTTCTTTTCTGCCACAGGGCCTTTCCATTTACTCTTTCCTATGCCTGAACTGCTTTTCATATTACTTATTCTTTTGCATCTTTGAATTTTAACCCAAACATCATCTCCTAAAAGTGCCCTGCCACTTAGTCACTCTCTATTTCCTTTATAGATCTAATCACAATCTGAAACTTTCCTGTTTGTCTATCTCCACTCACCAACTCCATCCAGGGCAAGAACCAGAAATGTCTTGCTCACCACTGCATCTTCAGGAGTTAGAACGGTTCCTGGCACCACAGGAAGCTGATAATACTGGCTGAATGAATGGTGGAGACAGGTGTTCTTAAATGCGTATTAAGGATGGGAACCCTGAGGCTCAAAACGTGAAAGTGACTTGTCCCAAGTCAGACAGCGCCAGGCCTGAACCTGGCCAGCTAGGGCTATGCTCTAGTTCTCAGGTCAAGTAACAATCGGTGGGAAACTTAACAAAGGCGGGGTGGCGACCAGCACGACTTACCTAAAATTCCTTTTCCTCCTTATACCCAGGAATATCCATACTCCCCTCTCCCGCCCTGACCAACCGCGGGGCCTCCCCACCCAGCCCCTGGCCGTGCGGGTCCCTTACTAGGTGGGGATGAGCAGGCATTTGAGGAGAGTCACCCCGAGCGCCAAAGCCGAAAACCAATTGCCAGTACCCGTCGCTATTCTGAGCGCCGCCATTGCAGCAGCACCGCGCGCTTTCAATCAACTTGATCCATATCCGGGATCCCGCGCATGCGCGGAAGACCCTCTGAGGCGGTGCCCGCGAGCCGTGCGCATGCGCCGATCCGCTCAGCCAGTGGGAGGGCTGAACTCAGGCATTTAAACCTCCCGCCCACCAACCTTCCACAGCTGCGCCTTATCACCGGCCTAGGAGGGCTCCACTGCGCCCGAGTAGGTCTTCGCTGTGACAGTTTTCAGTTTTGTTTGCTACTTCATACTTGCGTTCTGATAGTGGCTAGTCGTCTGCTGTGGGTCTTGATTTTGCCTGGCATTGAGGACACCTAGGTGAGAAAAAACTCTGTCTTACGCTAGAGACTTTCACGTACTAGTAAAGGAGACAGGATTGTTACCCAAGAGTTACAGTAGATAAAAGTATTAATACTTGAGATTACTGCGGAGGCGCCCGACCTGGACTCCTGCACCGGAGTATTAAATTCAGTTAGAGAATGGCATGAGCAAAGTTATAGAGGTGAAAAACATTGTGTTTCTCGAACTCTGAGCTAGGCTCTTGGTTCAGCACCGGCCTGTGTGGAACCCATTCTGGAGGCAGGCTAGAGACTCCTTCTCATACTTAATGTACAAATAACCTGAAGTTCTTATTATAATAAAATTCCGATTCTGATTTAGTAGGTCTAACAAACTCCCAGATCACGTCAGTGCTGCTGGTAGCCGAGTAACAAGGGCTGAGTCAAATGCAATGGCATTAGACTTGTCTCCTCATTGTACTATGTGATCTTGGACAAACTATTCAAACTTTTTAAGCCAATTTCCTTTTTTGTAAATAGATAAAAATGGTTTCTACCTCAAAGTGGTTGTGAGGATTAAATGAGAATGCATGTAAATTGCTTGATATGATTGCAGAACAGAATAAATGCTCAATAATGTGTCAGAGAAGTCAAATACCTTGCTGAAAGATGGACAGGAAGTAGGTGACAGTGTCACTCCCCTAATGAGTTTATGCCCTCCCGCAGCTTCAGCTGCCACCCAGATGAGTGTGATGTACAAATTTATAGCTCAAGCTCAGCCTTCTTTCACCTCCAGACCCTTGTCTTCAACTGCCTACCTGACATCTCTTAGATGTTTTAAAGGCAGCTTGCATTAGTTTCCTATTGCTGCTGTACTGGATTACCACAAATTTAGTAGCTTAAAACAACACAAATTTATTGTCTTACAACTCTGTAAACCAGAATTCTAAAGTCAGTCTCACTGGGCTAAAGTCAAGGTGTCTTTAGGCTTGATTCCTTCTAGAGGCTCTGAGGGGAGAATCTCTTTTCTTGCCTTTTTTGGCTTTTAGAAGTTGCCTGCATTCCTTGGCCTTGGCCTCTTCCTCACATCACGCCAACCTCTTGCTTCCATCCTCACAATCTATTACTTTTCTATAGTCAAATCTCCCTCTGGGAAAAAAATCTCCCTCCGCTTCCTTCTTATAAGAATACTTGTGACTGCATTTAGGGCTCACTGCGTTTAGGATAATCGCCGAATCTCATGATCCTTAATTTAGTGACATCTGCAAAGTCCCTTTTGCTATACAAAGTAACATTCACAGGTTCTAAGGATTAAGACATGGATATCTTTGGAGGCCATTGTTCAAGTGTATCACACAACTCAAACTCAATATATCCAAAACTGAACTCACAATCTTTCAATATTATCCACTCAGAATGATGACACCAAACATTTTTTCCTCCTCCCACCTGTTCAATGTGATACTCAATGTGTCAGTCACGTGAATTGACTAACCCCACACCCATTGCCAACCTTCTTCCTTTTCAATTTCTTCTAAAGAGTCTAGAAAATGGGCTGGGTGCAATGGCTCACACCTGAATCCTAGTACTTCAGGAGGCCAAGGTGGGAGGATTGCTTGAGGCCAGGAGTTTGAGACCACCCACCACCAAAAGAAACACTTTTAAAAAGTTAGCTGGATATAGTGGTATGCATCTGTAGTCCCAGCTACTGGGGAGAGTGAGCCAGGAGTGTCTCTTGAGCCCAGGAGTTAGTTTGAGGTTGCAGTGAGCTATAATGACACCACTGCACTCCAGCGTGGGAGACAGAGTGATACCTTGTTTCCAAAAAAAAAAAAAGGAGGGGGCTAGAAAATTAAACAGTTGATTTTACAGCTTCCCTAGCAGCTAGGAGTGGTCTGATGATGCAGTTTTGTCTAGTAAGTCTTAAGCAGAAGTCTGCTGGGGGGGTTTTGGAAAAGGTTTTCCTTTCCTGATAAGAGAGTTGTCATGACTGGCTGCTCTGCAAAGCCATCTTTGCATAGTTCTGGGTCCAGCTCTGCCACTGCAGACTCTGGCAGCTTTATCACCAGAGTCCTCGAATGCTCAGGTTTTTTTTTTTTTGAGACAGAGTCTCACTGTTGCCCTGAGTAGAGTGCTGTGGCATCAGCCTAGTTCTCAGCAACCTCAGACTCCTGGACTCAAGCAATCCTCCTGCCTTAGCCTCACGAGTAGCTGTGACTAGAAGTACATGCCACGATGTCTGGCTAATTTTTCCATTTTTAGTAGAGATGGGGTCTCACTCTTGCTCAGGCTGGTCTCAAACTCCTGAGCTCAAGCTATCCTCCCGCCTCGGCCTCCCAGAGTGCTAGGATTACAGGCGTGAGCCACCACACCCGGCCCTCGGTTTCTTTAAATCCTCTCCATGGGATCAGTGGCATGCCTCCACCATGTCTGATGCTACGGTGGACACCAGCTCCCAGATCTGCCCCGGGGACTTAAAGGAGAAGGAAGAAGTTTTGGAGGAGATGGAGAATGGAAAGGACGCCCCTGCTAATGGGAACACGTGAGAAAAATGGGGAGCAGGACACTGACAATGAGGGAGGCGAAGATGGTGAAGAGGAGGATGGAGATGAAGATGAGCAGGCTGAAGCAGCTGAAGATGATGAGAAGGACAATGTTGACACCAAGAAGTAGAAGACTGATGAGGATGACTAGATAGCAAAAAAGGAAAAACTAAACTTAAAAAAAAAAAAAAAGGGCTTCCTTGACTATTCACCCTCCACTTCCCCTCTCAGAATCTAAACAGGGTCACCTTGGAGTGGAGAGGCCTGGTCCCTTCCAAGACCACAACGTGAACTTGCAACAGGGGAGGAAGAAACAACCAATACTTCTAAGGCCCTGCATTTTTTTTTTTCTCTCTCTCTCTCTCTATATATATATTTTTAGTTTTCCAGATCATTTATTTCTATTTTTTTTTTTAGTAAAGACCGGGGGTCTCACTCTCGTTCAGGCTGGTCTCGAACTCCTGACCTTAAGCGATCCACCTGCCGCGGCTTCCCAGAGTGCTAGGCTTACAGGCTTGAGCCACTGCGCCTGGCCTGCATTTTTTTCTTAAAAGTATTTTTAAAAGGAAAATATGTTTTTATTTTTTCTTTGTATTTTATATTTTTGTACATATTATTAGGGGTCAGCCATTTTTTTTTTTTTTTACAATTTTTTTTTTGAGACAGAGTCTCACTCAGTTGCCTGAGCTGAAGTGCCGTAGCATCAGCCTAGCTCACAGCAACCTCAAACTCCTGGGCTCAGGAGATCTTCTGCCTCAGCCTCCCAAATAGCTGGGACTACAGGCATGCACCACCATGCCCAGCTAATTTTTTTTCTATATATTTTTAGTTGTTTGGCTAATTTCTTCCTATTTTTTAGTAGAGACGGGGTCTTGCTCTTTCTCAGCTGATCTCGAACTCCTGAGCTCAAACAATCCGCCCGCCTCGGCCTCCCAGAGTGCTAGGATTACAGGTGTGAGCCACCGCGCCTGGCTGGGGGTCAGCCATTTTTAATGATCTCAGATGTCCAAACCCAGCCTTTAGAGCATTCTCTGCCCTACCTGCCTACTTTATTGTTTTTTTTTAGAGACAGGGTCCCCAGGCTAGAGTGCAGTGGCTCCTGGCAGGTGCCATCATAGTGCACTGCGTGGTCATAGGCTGTCATAGGCCCCATTCTAGGGCACTGCCACCTGGAACTCCTGGCCTCAACGCCTCAGCCTCCTGAGTAGCTGGGACTACAGGTGCCCTCCACCTCACTGGCTCTCTCTGCCCTGCTTCTGACTTTACTTGTGGTGTGATCATGTTCATTAGAATCTCAAAGGTGAAAAAAAAGGAAAAACTTTAAAAAAAAACAAAAACGACAACAAACAATCTTATTTGGAGCATTCCAGTAACTTTCTTTTTTTTTTTTTTTCAGACACAGTCTCGCTTTGTTGCCCAGGCTAGAGTGCCGTGGCATCATCATACCTCACACAACCTCAAACTCCTGGGCTCAAGCAATCCTTCTGCCTCAGCCTCCCGAGTAGCTGGGACTACAGGCATGCGCCACCATGCCTGGCTAATTTTTTCTATGTATTTTTAGTTGTCCGATTAATTTCTTTCTATTTTTAGTAGAGACGGGGGTCTCACTCTTGCTCAGGCTGGTTTCGAACTCCTGAGCTCAAACAATACGCCCGCCTCGGCCTCCCGGAGTGCTAGGATTACAGGCGTGAGCCACCGCGCCTGGCCTCAGTAACTTTCTTTTTTTGGCCTGTGTGATGTATGTGTGAAATAATGTTGTTTAACAATAAACCGGAATTTTATTTTGCTGAGTTGTTCTAACAAAAACAAAAAGAAAATTGTCATGAATTTTGCCCCTTTTCTCATTCTTCCTACTTTTTGAGGCAAAAAACTGGACTCAGCTGTGAGTAAAAATTGTCTTATGCTGGCCGTGGCATCATTGAGCTGCTAAACCAATCTCCTCTACCTCCAGACTTTTTATTATGTGAGGAAACACACACACCACCCCTATGTGTTTAAGCCACGGTTGGTCAGGTTGTCTGTTCTTCCAGCTAAAAGCATTTCTAACTGCAATTGCCAAGTCCTGTCTATTTGACCTCCCAGATGTCTCTCACATTTGTCCAGCCCAAGTCTCCCTTCACCCACCTTCGCCACTCTAGCCATGTTCCCTTTTGTCACTGAACCTTTACACATGCTGTTCCCTCTGTCTGGAATGTTCTTCCTTTTCTCCTTGGCTAGTTAGCTCTTCATCCTTTAGCTCTCAGATCAAGCATCACTTCTCCAGGGCAACCTTTCCTGACCTCCCCTTACGCTGCCCTGTCAGCTGAGTGCAATTTTACATTGTGCGTTTGATGATCTAATTCCCTCACTAGTCATTCTCATGAGGACAGGGACTTTGTTTTATTCATTATTGTAGCAGTAGCAGCCCTCACAACAGCACAACATATATGCTCAATATCTGTTGAATGGAGTGAATGTCTGAAACAGAATTCCAGCCCAAGTCTCTCCCACCCCCAAGTCCCCACTTTTCTCCCACTGGACACTACCCAGAACAGGTAGATTTGGAACTTGGGGAGAAATTGCAGAAAAGGACCAATGTCAGTTTTATAGGGTTTTCAAGCTGGAAAAATCTGAGCAGATGGAGCAATACACAACTTGCTGAAGTTTCTTATAAGCCATGTGACCTGACCTCATTCCTTTCCAAGAAGTTAATCTGCTTCTGCTCCAGTTCCTAGGCATTTCTGGTGCCTGGAAAGCTCTCCTGACCATTCCAAGCTTCTCTCTGAGAAGGCAGTGCTTAGATTTTGATGATCTCACAGACTTCGGCAGCTCTGTGGATTCTGAGTGCCTGGAGACTTGTTTTAATTTTTAATTGTTTTATTTTTTGGAACTTGAACCAAATATGATCAATCCAATAAATTATATGTTTTTATACCTCAGGATGATTGTTCATAATGTCATTTCAAGGACAATTAAAGTCAGAAGCAGTCAAATTCCAAGTTTAAAATTTCAAATGAACAGTATTGCATTTCGATGTTGTATTAGTTATCTATTCTGTATAACAAGTTACCCCAAAACTTAGCAACCTAGAAACTTTATTATTTCAGAGTTCTGTGATCAGCGGCTTAGTTGGGTGGTTCCGGCTCAGGGTCTCTCATGGAATTGCAGTCAGAATGACATTGGGGCTGTAGTCAACTGAAGGCTTGACTAGAGCTGGTGTATCTACTTACAAAGCCAGCAGAAGGCTCCTTGTCACAGGGTTTTTCCTTGGGCTGCTTGTATGTCCTAAGGACATAGCAACTAGTCACTGCTAGATCAAGTGATCCAAGACTGAGCAAAAAGCAAGTCACAATGCCTTTTATGATTTAGCATCTGAAGGTGCATACCGTCCCTTCTGCCTTGTTCTATTTGTTAGCAGTTACTTATGAAGTCTAGCCTACAGTGAAGGGGAAGGCAATTAGACCCCACCTCTTGAAGGGAGACATGGCAAAGAATTTGTCGACATATTTTAAAACTACCATAGATGTCTTAGCTGCAATCTTAGGATATCAGGAATATAATTTTATCTAGGTGAAAAAAACCCAATAAATCAGACTCTTGGGGTGGGAGGGCTCTCCATTTATTATGTCTAGTTTATCCTCCCTGTCAACATCCTCCCTTTCTGTGTTCTCCCAACAGAGCCTTCAAGATGTGCAGGCCCTGTGATAGGCCACAGGAATTTAAGGGTGAATAAGAACAAGAGCTGCTTTGCCTGAGGCCTAACGTATACTGACACCATGCTGAATGTTTCTGTTCATTTTATCTTCACAACCATCCTTTGAGGTAGGTACTGTGATTATCTCCACTTTGCAGATGAGGAAACTGAGGCTCAGGGAGGTTAAATAACTTGTTCAAGGACACTCGGTAAGTTTGAGGAGGTAGGATTTGAATCCAGGACTGTCTAATATTATATTATTCAGCCATCTACAGGGTTCTGGCCTTCTTGGAGCTCAGAGTCTCCCAAAGCATGTGACACATAATTGCTGATGAAATGTGATAATTGCAGCAATTAGAGGTGTGTGCAAGATATAAAGGGGCACAAGATATAAAAGGGCACAAATAATCAAATCTTCATCCTGCTGGTGCATCATCACCAGGGTCAGCTTCTCCAACAAGGGTCTTCCTCCTGACTTTCTAGCGGCTCCACCTTGTCTCTGGGAAAAGGCTGAAGCTGTCATTCCAACCCTTCTTGACTTGGCTCCTGCTGCTTCTCCAACTTCACTTCATCCCACTTCTTAAACCTATCCTAGCCACATGGAATTTTTCACTCTTCTCTGAACACATCACATTCTTTATGGTTCCCAGGGATCTGTGCCTTTCCCAGGGCTCTTCCTTCTTCCCAAGACGCCTCTTTCCTCTATTTTATGACAAGCCCCCATAAGCCGGCATGACCCAGATCAGATGATCTACCAAAATTTCCCAAAGAACTTTGTGAAAATTTGTTTTATAGAATTTACAATTGTAACCCCAATGACAGCTAGACCTCCAAGATTCTCCAGATCTAGGTAAAACTGACTTTGCCCAACCATTTACTCCCAATTTTCAGCTGTGGAAGCCAAAGCCCTCCTTCACATTCCTGCAGATTCTCAGAGGCTCACATTTTCACACCACCTTTTTTTCCTGGACTTCCTATTCCTTCACTTGTGGACTAGGTTCTTGCTTTGTAACCTAGATGAGAGATTTAGCTCCTTTACTGCTTTCCAGGCAAAATCTGCGCATGCACAGTATTTATGAGTACAGAAAACTTTACTGAAGAGCTGGGTCACACAGCAAATGCTATAAAATCTTGGAGTCAGTCTGGCCTCCTCAGTCCTCTTCGCTTTATTGGCCACGTGGTGTCCTCCCTTTGCCCTTTCCTGGTGTGGTTCCATTCTCCCCTTTTCTCTGATCTTCCCTCATTCTCTGAAGCAACAAGCCTCTTCCAAAGCTTTTCTCCTGTAGAGTAGTTCCAGGACACTTTCTGTTCTTAGCCTCTCTTTCTACCCAAGGTGTTATTTCCAAACAAAGTCAATTCCTTTTCAAAGAGGAATCCTAGGGCCAGCAGTTAGGATAATAATTTTCCCCAACTTCTTACCCAACTATATGTTTATAAGCATGTCTTAGTCAGTCCAGGATGCTATAATAAGGTGCCGTAGACTGGGTGGCTTATAAGCAACAGATATTTATTTCTCACAGTTCTGGAGGCTGGAAGTCTGAGATTAGGGTGCCAAGAAGAGGGTCTGGTGAGGGCTGTCTTCCAGGTTGCAGACTGCCAACTTCTTCTTGTATGCTCACATGGTGGAAAGAGAGTGAAAGAGTTCTCTGGGCTCTCTTTTATAAGTGTACTAATCCCATTTATGAGGGCTCCACCCTCATAACCTAATTACTTTCCAAAGGCCCCACCGCCTAACACTGTTTCATTGGGGGTTAGGATTTCAGCATACAAGTTGGAGGGAAGGAGCACAAACATTCAGTCCATAACAGAAAGTTTCACCCATAGGTCTGAATCAGGTCTTATCTGATTCATTTTGGTTGCCCCAGCTCCTTGCACAGAGCCTGGGATATAGTAGGCCCCCAGTAACATTTGTTGAATAAATGAATTGATGATAGGTCACAGTGATTGATTGAAAAACACTGAATGAAAGAATTAGGCTGGGTGCAGTGGCTCATGCCTGTAATCCCAGCACTTTGGGAGGCCTAGGTGGGAGGATTGCTTGAAATCAGGAGTTTGAGACCCCATCCCTACAAAATAAAAAAAAAAAAAATTAGTCAGGTGTAGTGGTACACACCTGTAATCCCAGCTACTCGGGAGGCTGAGGCAGGAGGATTGCTTCAGCCCCGGAGTTTGAAGCTGCAGTGAGCTACGATTGTGCCACTGTACTCCAGTCTGGGCGACAGAATGAGACCCCATCTCTAAAAAAACAAAATGAAACAAACAAAAAATGTAGTCCCCCTCTGACTTTGGCCCCCAATTCTTTTTAGAATTGGCTCAAAGTCCCTGCCAAAGTACAAGTCTTTGTACTTTGATTCTTTAGTGACTCCCATTATTCTTTTTCTCTCACCAGTCCTCTTGGAACTCAAGTCCTGGATTTTGGGACCAAATACTTGAATTCTGCTGCCAAACTTCCAGGTCCCTGTCTACTTGCCTGGATCTCTGCTTGTCTCCTCCCATCAGTATGCTGAGCAAGACCAGGTCTCTAGAAAAAAAAAAAAAAAAAAAAAAAGGATAGATTTCCCAGGGATCTTTGCTACGCAACAAAAAAGAAGCTAAGGGTGTATCCCTAATACTAATCCGAGTTCTGCCTCTTCCATGTTGTATAACCATTGGCCAGCCACTTTTCCTCTCTATACCTCAGCTGAAAAATGAGAAGGTGACTTCTCATTATTCCTTTTTGTTCCACCAACCACACCTCATTCTAATCCCCACCTGCTATCTGATGCTTCACAGTGAGAACCTGGCTGGCCTGCTGGGTAGCTTATTATTAAAACCCACCTGCTGGTTAAGAAGTGCTTTCAAAGTAGAGAGCCAACCTGGAATTGTTCCAGTGCATGATTCTTACTCAACCTGCACATTCCTCACCCTCCTTTAATGCCTTAGTGAAACTGGATGTCACTCCCCTCCCCTTTATGGTATCAGATCCCATCAGTCTTTTCCTATGCCCAGCCCTCACGCAGGAGTATGTGTATGTGTTTGTGTGTGCATGTGCTTTCATGCACGTGTGCATACCACTTCCTTAACCAAGATTATTGTCTCTGGAATTTCCTGGAACTTTTTATAGGCTTTTTGAAGGAAGTAGGAACCCTCCTCAGTATTCATGGAGAGGCTTTGGTCATAGCTGCCTTTTCACTGTTTGGAGCCTTCAGCTGGAGCTATCCACCATGTGTCCTCAGAGGCAAGGATTTGCAAGGACTGACTGATGAGTTTTCATTCATTCTTAGCTCACTGATATCACTAAGCTGCTGAGTCAACAGCTAAGATTTTGATTTGAGGCTGAGAGCGGTGTCTCACGCCTATAATCCTAGCACTCTGGGAGGCCGAGGCGGGTGGATTGTTTGAGCTCAGGAGTTCGAGACCAGCCTGAGCAAGAGCGAGACCCCATCTCTACTAAAAATAGAAAGAAATTAATTGGACAGCCAACTAAAAAAAATATATAGAAAAAATTAGCTGGGCATGGTGGCGCATGCCTGTAGTCCTACTTGGGAGGCTGAGGCAAAAGGATTGCTTGAGCCCAGGAGTTTGAGGTTGCTGTGAGCTAGGCTGATGCCATGACACTCACGCTAGCCCGGGCAACAGAATGAGACTGTGTCTCAGAAAAAAAAAAAAAGAATGAGATTTTAATTTGAGTGCTAAAGGGTGTTTCACAGCTCCTTTCTTATATTTTGTCATTGGTGCTAGGACGCCCATTTCAGTAATCTTTGCTCTTAGGGGTTTTGGAGTAACTTAAGAGAAGGCAAAAGCAGGTAAAACTCACAGAATCTTAGAAGATTTGATTGATGCCCAGCTCCATGTGAACTAGGATATGAGTCATAATGATTAGCATACACTTACTGGATACCAAACATTGAGCTAAATGTGATACATAAGTCACCTCATTTAAATAAACATTATGAGGAGTTGGAGCACTGGAGAGGTTAAGGAACTCCCTTGGTTATCCACAGCTGGTGAGTGATGGAGCCAGGATTCAAACCATCAGATGCCAGCATCTGCATATACAGCCCTTACACTGCTTCTTTCTCTAAGCTCCCAACTTGATGTTCTGCAGATGGATTATATAAGGAAGAGAAAAATCTCCTCCACTATCTAGCCCCTAGACCTTTGCCCTTGACTTGGAAGCGTTTTCTATGGGGTCTCCTCCTACCTTGTCTTCATGAGTGTTCAGTATTTTGTGGTTCTCTGACCGGAAGCCCAGAGGAATCCAGACTTCATTGAGCATCTTCGTATTTGGATCCCTCCCTTTATCCACATCAGAAGATCTTACCAATATCTAAGTTTATATAGACTCTGAATATCAACCGGGGGAAAGATGAAAGCAAAATATTCTAAGAGCAAAGGGACTGCTGATTATCTTCAGGTGACCCTGTTTCATAGGAAGAAAATGTAGATGACATTTTATGACCTCCATTGTTTAATCTTGGAGCACAATGAAGGAAAATTTCTGATTCTAACCCCCAGTCACTGAAGGCAGGAGTCTGAAATAGTCTCTCAATTCTGATTAAAGCCTTCAAGCATTTGTCCTTAGCCTAGATTCTCCCAAAAGCAGAGCCTGAGACAGAAGCTTATGTGTGAGTAGTTTAATTTGTTACAGTGATCTCAGGAAGCAGCTGCTAGGGGAAAAGAGAATGAAATAGGGAGAGCGAATATAAGGGTAAGATATTGGCTGCCACTAAGGACAGCTGATGGCTCAAACACGTGAGACCTTCTGAGAAGCTATGTGAAATGCATTTAAGAACTGACTTGCTCAGGGGAAGAAAGTAGGAAGAGGTTATTCATCAGCTTTCCTCTCCTGTTGGTCAAGAGTGGCCCTAGGGAATATTTAGTTTTCCTGTAAATGAGAGCGAGGTGGACTCCCACAGGCATCACACATGACATTTCAAAGAGGCTGGGAGGCAGGAAATGAGAGGCATGAGGCAGGCCTGAAGCCAGGCACTATCAGGTTATATCGTGAAGGTGGTCATCCCTGCACAATGACTGGAGAGACTGACAGGATTGGAAGTGGGACACAAGAGGTGTTTGACAGAGTCCACCCTGCACCATTCAAGCCCACTTATGCCTTCCTCTAAATTCAGTTTGTCATAGAGTCCTGTTCGGTGTGACTGCTGGCTGTAATCTCTGCAAACACTTGAATAGTCCAAGAGAATTAGTAAAACAAGTTACAATTCTTGCTGGTGCAGTTGGTCCCAAAGCTGTAGTTGATATTCACCATCTCATTCCTCTACTGCTCAATCTAGATTTTCCTTATTTTCAGCCAGTACTTGGGCTTGCCTGGGTTTCTTGCTTAGTGGGGGGACAGTGACCTTACTCCCTAAAGTCCTTATAGTTGCCTTACCCTTGACAGATCATAGTTAATGCAATAGCCTGTTCATCATTAGTACTGGATTTGTTTCTGAGCTGGCACTTAACTGGAAGAAGGATTATCTGGGAATAATCCTTCTGGGTGATAAAGTACACAGTAAGATTAGTGAATCCTGTAATCAGCACCTCCTTGGCTGAAAGTAAGGCCCTTGTTCTGAGTCAATGTTGTATGGGCTCAGGCATCTTGTAAGCTCTCAGGTGGTGGTTCTGGTGTAGGCACTGAGGTCAGGGAAGGCAAAATCTTGTCTAGAATAAACATCATTTCACTGCTCCCTGCAGGACTGAAGGAGCCACTGCAATGAATCTGCAATGAAACCAAGTGGCCGACTGGTTTCCTCAAGGGTTGGTGTTATGGCCGAGAGCTCAACACTGGCCTCTGCTACTGGCTTTTTAGGCATTCAGCGTTGGTGAGAAGGAGTCCATCCTGTTGAGCCCATGCATAGCCTCCATCTTCTCCTTCACAGCCAGTCAACTCACGGGCCCCTTGTGCCAGCATTGGGGTAACTGGAGAGAGGCTGACTGGCATCCACAGGGTGAATCATCCTTTCCTGTTGGTTGCTGGGCATCTCCTCTGCAGTGGATGCTCTCCTGTGGGCATTAACCTGGGATAGAAAGACCCACATAGCAACTCTCATGGATTTGAGATGCCTCTTGCCCAGATTTTCTTCATCGAATCTCCAAAATTGTTTCTTACAAGTCTCTGACCACTCAGCCAAGCCATTCACCATTGCTCAGGAGACCATGTATAGCTGCACTTCGGGCCACTTTTCTTTCTTCGCAAAGTGAACAACCAAGGGTTCTGATTGTAGCTCTGTCCATTGCAAGGATGTCCCTTAGCCACTGTCCTTTAAAGCCACCCAGAGTCATGAAGCAGCAGTTCATTTTTGACTAATACCAAAAAATTTCACCAATCTATCTCTGAAGTAAGTTTGAGACAGTTGGTTTCATTGGCCAACCCCCTACTTCCCACCGCAACCCCCCCCCAAGGCCATAAATGTGGGTTGAGGAAGAGGTGACATGGGAGTCTGGGCCAAGTGTTTTTGTCACTGTGCTTTCTGAACCTGCTTGGGCCCAATCCCAAATGTACCATTTCCGTCATACGATGGATTGCTACTATAATCCCTGTGGCTTAGTGGATCTGATAATACTCATAATGGGCGATTCCAGCTGTATAGTAACTTGATATTTCAGTTTCTTGTGGCTGCTGTAACAAATTACCATAAACTTGTGGCTTAAAATAATGGAAATTTATTCTCTCATAGTTCTGGAAGTCAGAAGTGCAAAGTCAGTATCACTGGGCTGAAATCAAGGTGTCAGCAAGGCTATACTTCCTCTGGAGGCTTGAGGGAAGAATCTGTTTCTGCTTCACCCAATTTCTGGTGGCTACCAGCATTCCTTGACTTGTGGCTACATCACTCCAATCTCTGCCTCCATGGTGACATTGCCTTTTCCTCTTCTTGTGTGTGTCAAATTTCCCCCTGCTTCCCTCTCTTAAGGATACATGTGATTGCATTTAGAGCCCACCTGAATAGTCCAGGAAAATCTTCCCATGTGAACATCTATAACTTAATCGCATCTGCAAAGTCCTTTTTTGCTATAGAACGTAACATTCACAGGTTTCAGGGATTAGGACATGGATATCTGTTGGGGGTTTTAGCATACTACACTTGGTATCCTATGGTCACTCTCTACCAGGACCCTGCAGTATGCCAGGATCGGTTTTTCAAATGATGAGTTGTTCTCTGCCATGGAAGGCATGGTCTTGCTCCAAAACCCTTAGATTGCAACTCTCCTTTTAGAGTTTTCCAGAGATGCTGCACAGCATCCTTATACCCCACAGATCTTCTGGGTCATATGCCTGAGTGTCAAGGTAACTTGCACTGTAGACTGAACATGCTAAGGAATTCCCTCTTGTTCTGAGACCCAAACTGGCAGCCTTCCAAATTGTCAGAGGAGGAATGGATCCGAGCAGCATTTGTAGTCTAGCATATGTCACCTCCAAAATCCACCAAGTGCCGTGCTTCTTTCTCAGTGATAGGAATGCTAGTACAAAAGCCTGTCCTTTATCTTAGAGGGGATGTTCTGCATACTCTAGACCATCAAACCCTTAAAAACTTCTCCAACATGGCAAGCCCCTGAATCTTCGTGGGGTTTATCTCCCACCCTCTGGGATATTTATGTGTTATTGGGGCATCTAACCTTTTGCTGCTTACCAGGGAATCATCATTCTAGTAGAACAATGTTGATGTTCTCTATACTGAGAAGATGATCATGTACTATCCTGTTACAGAGCAAGAGAGTTAACATAGCCTTGGGGCAAGACAGTGATTATCATTCTTTTCAGAGGAAGGTGAACTGCTTTTGATGCCCTTTACTAATGGGGATCAAGAAGAACACATTTATTAGATCAATAGCCACATTTCAAGTGTCAGAGGTTCTGTTACAGTAAAGGTACCACATTCAGCATGGTAGCTACAATTAAGGTTACAACTGGGTTAAGTCTATGATAGCCCACCATCATTTGTCAGAGTCTGTATGTGTTTTGCAGAGGCCAGAGAGGTGATTTGAACAGGGAAATAATGGGGATGAACAGGCTTGTGTCCTCTAAGTCTGTTATGACGACGTTAGTCTGTGCACTTCCTTCTGGGATGCAATATTGCTTCTCTTCATGGGGACAGTGGAGTGTCTGGGTAATATCAAGGGCTTCCACCTGGCCCTCTCTACTACAAAGGCTCTTACTACTCAGGTCAGGAAACCAATGTGAGGATTCTAATATCTGCTAAATATGTATCATTTTGTCACTTGGCTTTTATCATTCAAATTCGTTGTCTAACAATGGGGATGACAATTCCTATCACATATGTTTTTTGTGAGGATTAAGTGGTACGTGTAAACACCAAAAGCAGCTTTTGGTACACAGTAGGTGTTCAATAAATAATACGGCGATGGGACATCTTTCTGAAGAAATCCTGGCCCTTGTTTTGGATGATTTCCTTGAATCCTGAATTTTTTGACTTCCCCAAATTTCCCTCCATGATGTAGCATAGTCATTAAGAATAAAGACTTGGGAACCGGACTACGGGGTTTTGAACCTTGGCTCTACCAGTCACTAGCTGTTAGATGTTGGGAAGTGGTTTACCCTCTCCGTGACTCAATTTCTTTATCTATAAAATGAGGAAAATTATAGTATGTATCTTATAGTATTGTTTTGATAATTGGATTATTATATGGAAAACACCTAGAATTGCCTGGAACATAGTAAGCAGTATGTAACTGTCAGCTATTGCTATTATTATTGTTGATTGGCTATCACTCAGAATTTCTTACCAGCTGACTTTTTCCCTCAGACTCTCCATCTATTGCTCTGTTACTTACCTTCCCTCTCTCTTTTCTCTGTCCTCCACACCCAAAATATAATTCTTATTTTATGACATCTCTGTTGAGCTTTCTCCTTCCAAATCATACCAACGGGGCTTAACTTTTCTGGAAAACATAATAATGGGGCCAGGCGTGGTGGCCCATGCCTGTAATCCTTGCACTCTGGGAGGCCGAGGTGGGAGGATCGCTCGAGGTCAGGAGTTCAAGACCAGCCTGAGCAAGAGCGAGACTCAAAAATAGAAAGAAATTAGCCAGACAACTAAAAATCTACATAGAAAAAATTAGCCGGACATGGTGGCACATGCCTGTAGTCCCAGCTACTTGGGAGGCTGAGGCAGGAGGATCACTTGAGCCCAGGAGTTTGAGGTTGCTGTGAGCTGGGCTGATGCCATGGTACTCTAGCAGGGGCAACAAAGCAAGACTCTGTCTCAAAACAAACAAACAAACAAAACATAATAATGGAAATGTTTACCTAGTGCTTACTTTATGCACTGTGCTAAATGCTTTCCATGGATTAACTCATTTAATTTTCACAACAATCTTATAAAATAGATATAAATATTATGTCCACTTTATAGATGGGGGAAATTGTAGTTTTGGAGAGATATAACAACTTGCTTAACGTCACACTTTAGGAATTGGTAGACTCCGGATTTGAACTCAGGTTTGTGAAATTTCCTAGCCTATTCTAACCATTGGAAGATGTCATTGCATAGCAGTGAAGATTGTCAGACTGTGTTCAAGTGCTGAACTCGTGACTGTGACTTGCTACTGTCACACCTGTCTAAGCGGCTCCTGAAGATATTAGGCCTTTCCTTTGGAGACAGAAGTAAATGTGGGCAGTAGTGTTTTTAAACAGTGTTTTCTCCAATACCCAACATAGAACCTGCTGCAGAAGAGATAAACATTTACTCAAAAAATAAATATATTCAAGACACTATTGTGGGCATCGTGTGGGTTAAAAAGGTGATCGATTTATTGTACCTGCCTTCAAAGAACTTGCAGACAAGGAGAAGCTGTCAAGTGATGAAACCACCCTAATATCAGAAGGATATTATACTAAATGCTCCCATATAGAGTCAAAAATATCTCTATGAAATATCTCTATAAAAACAAGGAAGAGGGAGAGAGTAATTAAGTTAGAGTCGTCCACTAAGGTTTTCCAGAGAAGTTACATTTGAGATGGTCTTAAAGGAAAAGTAACATTTTTAGGATGGAGAATGGGGAGAAATAGCATTCTAAGCAGAGAGAATAGCAGGAAAAAGGCACAGAGGAAGAAGAGTTTGGGGCACGTTCAAGGACTGGCAAGTGTCTGGGTAAAACTGAAGCATAGGTTGTACAGGTAGGAAAAGGAGTAGGGCAAGGGCCAGATGATGTCAGACCTTGGAGAGCACTGAAGTAGACATATTGGACTGCCTCGTATTCATTTACCTGCTTCCAGTAATAATCCTTGATTGTCTTGTAGAAATCTACTTCACCTTATTCTCAGTCCATGTTGGTTGGGAAGGGCAGCGCCCCCTCCCCAAATCTGCACCCAGATCAATCAGTGCGGTGGCTCATGCTTATAATCCTAGCACTTTCAGAGGCCTAGGTGGGAGGATCACTAGAGGCCAGGAGTTTGAGACCAGCCTAAGGAAGAGTGAGACCAGACCCTGTCTCTACAAAAAATAGAAAAATTAGCCGGCAGGCTCCTGCAGTCCCAGCTACTCAAGAGGTGAGGCAGGAAGATCGCTTGCATCCAGGATTTTGAGGTTATAGTTATAGTATTGCCACTGCACTTTAGCCCAGGCAATAGAGTGAGACCCAGTTTCAAAAAAAAAAAAAAATTGGATGCTTGACATGTTACTGATGACAGTGACACATGACCACGTGAGACCAATCAGAGCCACTAACGTTCATTTTTTCCTACAACTTTTGCTTGAGATATGGGAGAAATGGGCTCCTTTTTTCCCTAGGGCTTGGAACTAGAAGTGTGTAGGCTGGAGCTACAGCAGGCACCTTGACACCATAAGGGAACAGCATGACTAAGAAAGGGATTTTTAAAAAAAAAAAAAAAAAAAAGGAAAGCAAAGCTGAGAGATGGACAGAGAAAAACTATGGGTCCTGGTGAAACTAGCACTTCCTCTGATCTTCTCCAGTACATGAGACAATAAACCCCTCCTTCTTATTTTTTCTTAAGAAAGTTTGAGTTGCATTTTCTTTCACTTGCAACCAAGAGATTCGAAAAACACAGTCATGCTGGGAATTTTTATTTTATCCTGTAGGCGATGGATTCAATGAAGGGATTCACTTGGGAATGGGTGGGTGACACGAGCCCGTTTGTGCTTCATCAGGCTCACTCTGGCATCTGGTGGGGAGACAAATCCTCTGAAGCCAGATAGACTCAAATTCAAACCCCACTTGTGTAATTTATTCACCCCGTGATCTCAGGAAGTGTATCAGTTGGGATTCTACCTGAGAAACAGAACTTGTACTATATACGTATATATTTATTTATTTATTGCAAGGAAATGGATTTGCACTTGTGGGGGCTGGCTAAGCAATGTTCAAAATCTGTAAGGCAGGCCAGCAGGCTGGACACTCTGGGGCAGGAGCTGACACAGCAGCCCACAGGTGAATTTCCTCCCCAGGGCAAAGCTCAGTTTTGCTCTCTGGGCTGTTAAACTGATTGGATGAGGCCCACCCAGATTATTGAGGACAATCTCCTTTATTTAAAAGTCAACTTATTGTAGATGTTAACCACATCTACAAAATATCTTCACAGCAGCACCTATATTAGTATTTGGTTAAATAACTGGGTACTATAGCCTAGCCACATTGGCACATAAAACTAATCATCACAATTTCTTCGAGTTTGTTTCCTCTGCTATAAAATTGAGATACTGAGGCTTTCCTCATATACAAAAATGTGTGTAAAGTAGAACTTTACAAAAAACAAAGTATAGTGCTTAACATGTTGTAGCAGTTCAGTTTACAGGAATCAGTGGGGAGGCCTTTGCAACAGTTTAGGAGAGGAAGGTTTGGTTTGGGTAAGAATATTTTTTTCCAACATGGAGACTTTTGTTTTTTTAGATAATGACTTATTCTGTTGCCCAGGCTAGAGTACAGTGGTGTTATCATAGCTCACTGCAAACTCAAATTCCTGGGCTCAAGCAATCCTCCTGCCTCAGCCTCCTGAGTAGCTGGGACTACATGCACACACCACCATGCTCAGCTAATGGTGTTTTTTTTGTTTGTTTTTTATAGAGATGGGGTCTTGCTATGTTGCTCAGGCTGGTCTAGAACTTCTGGCCTCAAGCGATCCTCCCGCCTTAGCCTACTAAAGTACTAGGATTACAAGCATGAGCCACCACACCTGGCCTCCAACCAGGATATTTTAAAAATAAAAGTAATATAAGTACATGGGGAAAAAAAATCAAACCAGTTCAAACATGTAGTCAATGTTACTCAAAAGTTAGTCTCCCTCTTATTCCAGGCCTTTTCCTCAGAAGCGATCAGTGCTGATAGTTTCCTACTATCTTTCCAGAATTATATTCTATATGTACATACATACATACACACACACACGAACAGAGCCCACTTCACCTTCTTTCGCACCCAGTTTTGTGCCCCCCACCCTGCACCTTGCTTTTTTAATTTCATAGTATGTCATGGAGAATGTTCCATTTCAGTATGTACAAATATACTTCTTTTAAAAAATGGCTGCAGGCCTGGAGCGGTGGTTCACGCCTGTAATCCTAGCTCTCTGGGAGGCCGAAGAGGGCGGATTGTTTGAGCTCAGGAGTTCGAAACCAGCCTGAGCAAGAGCGAGACCCCGTCTTTACTAAAATTAGAAAGAAATTAATTGGACAACTAAAAATATATAGAAAAAATTAGCTGGGCATGGTGGCACATGTCTGTAGTCCCAGCTACTCAGAAGGCTGAGGCAGGAGGATCGCTTGAGCCCAGGAGTCTGAGGTTGCTGTGAGCTAGGATGACGCCACGGCACTCTAGCCCAGGCAACACAGTGAGACTATGTCTCAAAAAAAAAAAAAAAAAAAGGCTGCAAATTGTTCCATTTCATGGCTAAACACTAAATCATTTATTTAATAAGTCCCTAACTGATGGACATTTAGATTACTAACATTTTTTGCTGTTATAAATAATACACGAATAAACATCCATCCATACAAACATCTTTGCATAACATGTAAGAATATCTGTAAGATAAATTTCTGGAACTGGAAGTGCTACATAAAAGTGATTGCACATTTGAAATGTCAATATAGTATCAATTTATCCTTCAAAAAGATTGCATTAGTTTATACCCAACCACTAGTATATGAGGTACTCATTTTCCCATCCCGTTATCAACACTGCCACCCTGGATTTAAACCTATTTGTTTTCCTTTAAAGTATGAAAATGGACATTTAGAAAAACAGGCATAACAATGATCCTTTCTCTGGGCAAGAGCTGCAGTTTTGTTTGGGTTTTATTTTTCTGATAGCAGAGCTGGGCTTCTGCCCTGTCCTGTGGTCCCCACTCTGAGCAGTTGGGGCAGATGACCTGCCCATAGGACTCAACCAGAATAGCTCCAGGTCACCAGGCAAAAGGGTAGGCCAGCCCCGGGCCTTGGTCCAGCCTGATGATGGAAATGCAGACAAGCCAAGTCCTATAATAGAATACAGAGCCATTGTCGGGAAACCACAAATTGCTGACTTGCTCCTACAAACAATCAATATTCAGAAGCTGAGTCCAGGAATTCTAAAGATGCATCCTGCAAAAGGGCAAAGTGGGGGGAGGACAGGCTTTTAGAAAAGAGCTCAGCACCAGAGGGCCTTGGAGGTACTTCTTAGAGAGCCTCTGAGAAGGCCCTATGGCCCCTTCGACACTCCCTCTGATGATCCCAGAACGCTAGGCTGCCTAGGAGTGGATCTGGGAAATTATCCCATTTCTAAGAGTCCAGGGAAAGAGTGAAGGGAGTTCCAAGAAGCAAGTGCTCACTTCCAGTGGGATAGTGCAGGGGAGTGGTTAGTGGTTACACCTGGCTTGAAATCCTGACTCAGTCACTTAGCAGCTCTCTGACCTTGGGCACCTTGTTCACCTCTCTGTCTCAGTTTTCTTGTCTACAGAATGAAGATAATAACATCTGGCTCAGAAAGTCATTGTAGGGATTCAGTTGAATAATTATGTTTGTAAATAACTTTACCTGGGCTGGGCATGGTGGCTCACACCTGTAATCCCAGCCTTTGAGAGGCCAAGGTGGGAGGATCGCTTGAGCCCAGGAGTTTGAGACCAGCCTGGGCAACATAGTGAGACACTATCTCTACAAAAGATAAAAATATCAGTCAAGGCCGGGCGCGGTGGCTCACGCCTGTAATCCTAGCATTCTGGGAGGCCAAGGCGGGTGGATTGTTTGAGCTCAGGAGTTCGAGACCAGCCTGAGCAAGAGCGAGACCCCGTCTCTACCAAAAATAGAAAGAAATTATTGGACAGCTAAAAATATATAGAAAAAATTAGCCACCATGCTACAGCATGGGAGGCTTGAGGCAGGAGGATTGCTTGAGCCCAAGGGTGTGAGGTTACAATGAGCTATGATGATGCCACTACACTCCAGACCGGGCAACAGTGTGACTCTCTGTCAACAAAAAAAAAAAAAAAAAATATCAGTCAGGCATGGTGACTCCATCTCTATAAAAGATAAAAAAAATCAGCTGGGTGTGGTGGTGTGTGCCCGTAGTCCTAGTTACTTGGGAGGCTGAGGTGGGAGGATAACTTGAACCAAGATGAGGTTACAGTGGACTAGGATAATGCCACTGTACTCCAGCCTGGGTGACACAGTGAGATCCTATCTCTTAAAAACAAAAACAAGAAAACCTAGGGCCAGGCACATTGGCTCGTGCCTGTAATCTTAGCACTTTAGAAGGCTGAGGTGGTAGGATCACTTGAAGCCAGGAATTTAAGACCAGCCTAAGCAACATAGCAAGACCCTGTTTCTACAAAAAAAAAAAAAAAAAAAAATTAGCTGGGCATTGTAATACGTGCCTGTAGTCCCAGCTACTCAGGAGGCTGAGGCAGGGGGATCACTTGAACCTCAGAGTTTGAGGTTGCAGTGAGCTATAATCATACCAGTGCACTCTACCCTGGGTGACAAAGTAAGACCCTGTCTCAAAAAAAAACAAACAAAAAAAACCAATAAAAAACAGTAACTTAGCCTAGTGCCTAGCTCTTTGTAAGGGCTGAAAGAATTATTATTAATATTGTTATTAATAATAACAATAGGAGTTCAGGAAGGGGAACTAAGGTTAGCAGGGCCTGGAGGAGGGGCCATTTGAGCTAGGGCTTGAAGAATCGGGAAGATGTGGCACATCGGAACGAATAAAGGGAATGAATGAAGTTCACATACAAAGGTTCTCTTGGTATCTCGGGACACATGCTGGGGTCTCAGCAGTAGACCAATGTGGAGGGGTACAGGCAGGGGACAATACCAGTGTGGAACATGTCCAGTAGTCCTAGCTTGAATGGTATCTACAATGGCATTGGCATCTGGGGTCCAAATTGAAGCATATGCTGGGTACAGAAGCAGGAGTCTCTGTGCAGTAGAAATGTTTTCCCTCACTAAGATCTTTTGAAACTTGACCCCTTGGGGCATTTAGGATAATGTGAGGGAGTACCATATATTGTGCTGGGCTCATAATACTTACTGACATCACAGGAACAAGGTCTGAACATCTCCCACTCAGCTCAGTGGGGTATAATTTTTTCAAACTGTCTCTGTCTCAAATATCTCATCTCCCATCTTCCACTGCAACATGATACGATCTTTTCCCAGTGTCCAACCCCCAGCCCTTCATTACCATGATGCTATGGGCTGAATGTTTATGTCCTCCCCAAATGCATATGTTGCTAGCCTAATCCAAAAAGTGATGGTGTTTGGAGGGAAGGTCATTAGGTCATGAGAGTGGAGCCCACATGATGGGATTAGTAGATTAGTGTTATCTGCAAACCAGTAAGAGTGCCTTCACCAGATACCATATCTGTCAGCATCCTGATCTTCGACATCTCAACTTCCAGAACTGTGAGAAATAAACGTTTGTTGTTCAAGCCACCCATTGATGGTATTTTTGCTATAGAAGCTCAAACCGACTAAAGAAACATTCATTTTCTCTCTCATAGAAGAAAGTGCAGAGGTAGTCAGCCCAGGTACAGTACTCCATGATGTCAGTGACCCAGGTTCCTTCCCTATTGTGGCTCCACTATCCTCAGCATGTATTCTTCACATCATGGTCCATGATGGCTACTCCTGCCACATGTCTGCCATTGCAGCCAGCAGAAAGAAGGAAGGGACAAAGAGGGGCACATTCCCTCACACCCACACCACTTCTCCCCACACCCTGTTTGTCAGATTTTGGTCATATGGCCATACCTAGCTGCAAGGGAGGCTGGGAAATATGGTCTTTCTTTTGGGTGACCAAGTGCCTAGTAAAATTCATGTTTCTATTACTAGAAGAAACAGGGAAAAATGGATATCAAGGGACAACCAGAAGTCTCTGCTATAATCAGTTTATTATCTATTTTCCTAAGAGATCGAATATTTTTAGGCCAGAGAGTAAGGTCATATCACTGGAGGAAGACAAGTTTCTCCCTTAAAGGGATGATGATTCTCTGTGACAACTGAGAGTGAACAGTTGAGTACAAGAGAGAAAATCAATGTGAAAGATAGGCCTGAGACAGACAAGTGAAAGACCACCTGTCCCTCTGGGTCTCTTTCCTTCTGGGGTTGGGACTCTAGAATAGTCTATGTGGGCTGAATAGGACTTTGGGGTGGGGGTGGAAAATGGCCTCTGATATACACACAGCATGGGCTGGGCAGAAAGGCCTGCCAAAGGGTTCTCCATGCTTACCTTGTGAAAATGTTCTAGCTCATGTTGTACTTAATGTTTGTTTCCATTTGACCATCTCCTGAGCCCCAGGGAAAGTCTTATTAACTGTCTGAGTCTGGTCACAGATGTGCCATGTGGAATTATGAGCAAAGGGATTATCTGTCCACATTTGAATGCAGGGTCCATCAGGGCAGGTCTCTTCTGTTATGTAATCTCTGCATGATGATGATGAAGGGCACATGCCTGCTTGAGTTGTTTCCAGCACATTCTACCTCTGCTGCTTCCCTCCCTCCACAATGCCTGGCATCCCTACTCTGGGGCGATTACTTAGAGGCAGGGTATGGCTCCGATTTAGCACTGTATCCCCAGGGCCAGATAAACAGTGATGGGATTGAATCAACATGACATACGAAACTCTTCGTAATCTGGCTTCAGTAGACGTTTTTAGCTAATTTACTTAGCCTAGGCTGTAGCTAGCCTCTAGCACAGACTAAGTACATAGAATAATAGTAATATTGATAATTATTATCCATTGAGTAACAGGTACCAGTCATTTTCTAAGCACTTTATATGCATTAATTCATCTGATCTTTACAGAACCCTCTCAGGTAAGTGGAATTACTACCTCCATTTGTATGATGAGGAAATTAGGCTCAGAGAGGTGGAATAACTTGCTGAAGGTCCCAGAGCCCGCAAGTGGTAGAGCCAGAACTTGAAGCCAGGCAGTCTGCCCAGACCCTTAACCATTCCCAGCCAGTCCTCTCCAGTGCCTCTGTTGCAGAGTTGACCTTGCTCTTTCAAGTTGCCAAGCCTTTGCTCTGCTGGAATGCCCTTCCCTAGTTTCTGTCTTCGGCAAACTCTACTTGCCCTTTTTTTTTTTCTCTCAACAATTGTGAAAACTGTTATATTTCCAAATCTCTGTTCATCTCTCTGTACATATTTTACATCATATATAACATTACATGTTAATGTTGTTGACCTCACGACACTTCATTGCTACGTAACATATTTACACTGAAGAGATTTAACAACACCCTTGTCTCTCTTTTATGCCCCGGTGTTTCATATAAGCCCCCACTTAGGTTTCACACACTGCAAGTGGTTGTTTTTCCAGAATGACTTTGGCTCTTTAAAGAGACCAAGTCAGCTGTCTTTCCTTCTGTGGTACTGTCCACGTCTCCCTAAAGCCCAAGGGACAAGTCCAGCTGTGCTCATGGTTTACATATTGTCTGCTTTCTTGGTACCCACAGGCAGATGTGAGTACTTGAACCATTTATTCATCTATTGACATTCATTATTTTGAGCAATTACACATTTTCCTCCCCTTACATCACAAAGGAAATCACAAAACTTCATAGAATTAGTAGTCAACTGAATGAGTAGCCTATTCCATTAGTAGTACATTAATGAGTGCTTGGTAGAGATATTATGGTTTTTTTTTTTGTGGATAAGAATATTTTTGACATTGTAAATGTCCTTTGAGTCAAATCAGGACAGGGTACAAAATGAGGCACGCAGATGGACTTTTGAGTCCAGCTCACCACTGCTCAACTTTTTTTCTAATATGAACTGTCCATGAGGCCCCTCAGCATCTGGGGGCAAAAGGGCCAAGTACACAGGGGTCTCTGCACCTTCTTCTGAACTTTTGGTGGCCTTGGGTCCTGCCATGTCGGTTCTAACCCAGCCTGGACAGCAGGCATTCAGGAGGACTTTGTCTCCTTTCCTCTGCTCACTCAGTTTCCTGGCCTGTATTCTCGACAGGACCGTGATGCCAGTCTTCGTCACTCCATATGCAGTGTTGGGCCAGCCCTCTTTCTGGTGCACTCCCTTCTTCGTATCTTCCACAGACTTGTGCATGAGCCCCACCAGCTCCTCCTCCGTGGTGGTCTCGCTGCGGAACTTCTGCTGCAGCTCTGGGCTGCACCTTTTAAGGGCGCTGAGACTCACCGTGCTAGACACATTCACCACTCTGCCTTGGGGTTTTATTGGAGGGAGTAACTCTGTGCAGACATCTCGGGTACCAAAAAAGTTTGTTTTCATGGTCACTTCTGTTAGAATATGGAAGGGCGTGGTATCAGCAACTTTGAAGGCGATGCCCATGTTGTTGACCAACATGTCGAGCCCCCTGTACTCCCTGCGCAGAAAGTCGTGCAGGGCGCGGATGCTCTGCAGGTCGTTGATGTCCAGCTGGTGGAAGCGCGGGCTCAGGCCCTCGGCCTGCAGCTGCTGCACAGCCGCCTGGCCCCCGGCCACGTCCCGCGCCGTGAGCACCACGTCCCCGAGAACTGGCGGCACAGGTCGCGCACGATGGCGAAGCCGATGCCCTTGTTGGCGCCGGTCACCAGCGCCACGCGGCTGCAGGACGACATGGCTGAGCGGGGTTCGTGGGGCAACTGCGTGGAGAAGAGATCAGGCCGAGGCCCTGGAGCTGCGCAGACCATGTGAGCCTCTACTTGCCCTTTAAAGTCCAGCGCATGAAACAGTGACTCAAAGTACTGTAAATAAATAAATAAATAAATAACCAGCCCAGATGCTCCATTCCTGACCCCACCTGCCTTTCCAGCTAGAGAAAGGAGGTGACTTTCTCTACTTTGTTCCCTTTTCTGGTTACTCCCAGCCCTGGGCTGAGAGCTCTCTTAAAACAGGGACCACAGCTCATGCTCAGTATCCCCAGCCCTCAGCACAGTGCTGTCTGTGGAAGGTCATTCATTCATGTTTTCAACAAACATAACAAGTTGAATAACTGACTCCACTGCTTCACATACAAGGAAACAAGTCAGAGAGAGGGACCTGTCCACATCACACAGCAGGTGAGAGAAAGAGCTAAGGCCAGACCCCCGGCCCCCTGGCGGCCAGCTCTGCTCTCTCTCACACCACCCTGGCCGGGCATGGAACATTTGAAAAGCCTTCGTGCATCTTTGAACCTTTCTTAATTCTGTCTTACATTTCATGCCAAAGAGGACTTCTTTGAGAGTGCTGGTGGGAGAGTGAGTTTTGGCTAGTCTTGTCTGGAAATCATGAGGCAACAGGGAAAAACAGACAAACGATCCTGGGATGTATTTTGCTGACCCAGTCCTCAAAAACAGCAGAACAAAACACTCCAAACTCAAGCTGGGGCTTCTGGCCAGTAGGGCATTGAGTCAACTTGGACGGACTTCACGAAATGAATCCTCCTCCCTTTTTCTTAAAATGGTGGGGCCTTTGGAGAGGAAGTGTTTTCTGGTTTGTCTGGGTTTTCTTTAAGGCAAAGCAAAAAAAACATCGAAAATGTTACAAGGCCCTAAAGCCTTCCAAACATAAACAAGCTCCAGGCACGTCTTCCCTTGTCCCATCTCACTGCCGAATGAGTCCATTGCATCCCAGGACCTGACACTTCTCTCATCCTTGGTCAGAGAAGGTGGGAGAAAAACCTGACTCTACTTAATCACAATTAGAAAAATCAGAGAAATTATTAAGGAAACATTACCATTCTTTCATTAACTCTTAATTCTAGGCCTCTGCACAAAGATAGTAACATGATAGTGGTGAGAGCACAGGCTCCTGAGACAGCAGATCAGGGTTGGAATCCTGGTCCTATCACTTAATAGCTGTGTGACTTTGAGCAAGTTACTCACCCTCTCTGAGCCTCAATTTTGTCATCTATAAACCTGGTGATAGTACCTATCACACAGAGTTGTTGTGAGAACTAAATGAGATGCTGCAAGTAAAGTACCCAGCATCATGCCTGATACACGAGGAGTGTTTTATCGATATTAGCCATTGTTATTTTTACATGATGTCCTTTATGGCTGGAATGAGCTTCCTTGCCTTGTCTGCCTAGGAAACTTTTACTCATGCTTCAATACGCAGCATAAGGGCATCCTCCTTGGTGAGGCATCTCTGACTATCCCCTGTTTCCCCTTCAGTGTGGTCCTGGTACTGGTCCGTGGTCTGTTAGGAACCAGGCTGCACAACAGGAGGTGAGCAGCAGGCAAGCAAGTGACGCTTCATCTGTATTTACAGCCAATCCCCATCGCTCACATCACCACCTGAGCACCGCCTCCTGTCAGATCATCAGGCATTATATTCTCACAGGAGTGTGAACCCCCCTGTAAACTGTACATGCGAGGGATCTAGGTTAAGCTCCTTATGAGAATCTAATGCCTGATGATCCGAGGTGGAGCTGAGGCGGTGATGCTAGTACAGAGGAGCAGCTGCAAATACAGATTATCGTTAGCAGAGAGGTTTGACTGCATAATAAATGTAATGAGCTTGAATCATCCTGAAATCATCCGCCTACCCCGAGTCCGTGGAAAAATTGTCTTCCATGAAACCGGTCCCTGGTACCAAAAAGGTTGGGGACCACTGCTCTAGGAGACAAGAACCCGGGATACAAGGGTGTGTGTGTATGTTCTGTTCTCAGCCCCACCATCGTGGTCCATCTTTTCCTCTCTGTCCCACCCAGGCCCATCCTGGATTTACACTCCATACTCAGCTGGAAGAATTTGAGGCAGAGGAGCTACCAGGACCTCCCTAGGCTGCCTGGGTGCTGGGAAGCAGGAGAGGCGTTGGGCAGCGGCACTGCTTTGAGTGGAGCCACAGGCCTCCTCTCAAGGAGGCTGTGGTTGGAAGTGTGGGCTGTGCACTGACAGCCTGGGTACAAAGTCCCCCTTCAGCCTCTTCCTCGCTGTTGCACTTCTCTGTGTGTCTGCATTCTCACTGTATTAGTTCGCTAGGGCTGCCGTAACAAAGTGCCACACACTAGGTGGCTCAAACAACAGAAATTTATTTCTCTCACAGTTCTGGAGGCTGAGAGTCAGAGGTCAAGGTGTCAGCAGGTCGGTTTCTAGTGAGAGCCTTTCTCCTTGGCTTGCAGGTGGCCTGCTTTCTGGCTTTGGCTGTTTTTCCTATGGTGAAATAAGGCACAGTGAACTCCGAAGGAAGTGAGCCTCCAGGGTCTAAATAGCCCAGGGAAATTGGAACTAATCAATGAGCACACGTGCACAGAGGGAAGTAAAACTCAGTGGAAATCAATGGGGGGGAGGGGTAAAAGGCTACCTAATGGGTATAATGAACACTATTTGGGTGACAGGCACACCTGTAGCCAGGACTCAAGCATTACAAAAGCAATTCGTGTAACCTAAAATATTTGTACCCCCTTAATATTTTGTAGTAAAAAAAGTTAAACTTCTGGTAAAATATTAAAAAAACAAAGTTAGGATCCATTTCAAAATAAATAAATAAATATCCCAGGGAAAACTACAGACAGCCCTGCAGTGACATTGCCTTGGCTGGCCAATGCTGGATTTCATTTCATCTCAGACAGTTCCAAGACAAGTTTATTTTATGTTCCAAAACATAATAATAAATGCTGTCAATTATAATTTTAAGATACCATTAATTGTTAAGCCTCATCCTGATTTCAGAGATGCTGAAATTTGAAAAAATACGTGTCTTAGAATGGACGTAGGCAGTATATCCTGTTTCTTAACTTTTGCCAGTGAGGAGGCAGGCACTGGGCCTGGTCCTCAGAGTCTGGCTGCTGTCCAGTACCAGGCTTTTGTAGGGAAGTAGGGTGGTGAAGCATCGTCCTAACTGAGGCTCATCACTTGGAGAACTAGCTAAACCCCTGACTGGGAAACAATCCAAAATGCTGCTCAGGCCCCACATGAGCTTTTGGTGGGTCTCATGAAATGAGCCTGTAGCTTTGGAGTCTGGCAGATCTAGGTTCTTGTTCCAAAGCTGCTACTCACCAACCAAGTGGCTGAAAGAAGAAAGGCTCCAAAGTGCAAAGAGGGCTTTGCCAAATGTTGCACGTGCACGGCAGTGTGTGGGAGAGAGAGGCCTGGGCAGTTGGGGGTCCCAAGGTCCAGCCTTGGCTCTTCCCACCCTGGCTGTGGACCAGGCCAAGTCCCTCCGCCTCTCTGGGCCTGTTTCCTTGTGGGTAAAGCAGTGGAGTTCAGTCACTTATTCAACAGATGTGAACCGAGGACCTCCCCTTTGGAGGCAGTGCGCTGAGGGCTGGGATATAGAGCATGAGATGTGGCACCTGCTTCCTGAGAGCTCTGTCCCACATGCAGGCAGCCAGGCGCTGTCCATGCATTCTCTCCCTCAATCCTTGTAATCACCTTCTGAGGTAGGCAAGGCAGGTATTTTATCCCCATTTCATGGATGAAGTCGTTGAGACTGAGAAAGTGGCAGTGCTTGCCATGGCAGAGCCAGAGTCGGGACCTGCTCAGCTCTACTCAAAGCCAGTTCTCTTTCCTCTTCACCTTTGATGGTCAGTCTTAAGTCTCCTTCTAGCACACTTCCAGATTCTATTTCAAAAAATAGCCAACGAATGGCACGTTCTGATAGTCCCCTACAGGTTCCCTCTCTCTTAGCAGCCACATAAGGGAGAACCTCTCTCTGCTCAGGAATGGTGGGGCAGGAGGCTGGGTGGGGGGCTTAGTTTGTCTGACCTGGCTTCTCTTCTAAGGAGGTGAGGAGCACCACGTTTCAGTGGAGTGAGCCTCCCTCACAACAGCTGTCCATTTACGCTCATGCAAGTGTTAGTGGTGTGACATGCCACTGGAGTATTCCACTTTGCCTGGTCATTTTATGCGCAGTAGCACTTAATACAGTCCAGCATTTCACAATGGAAAATACAGAAATCACAGGGCTGCTCCATCACTCAGTGTTATGTTCATGGGTTTATGTTCACAGGGTGAAAGGGTGGGACAAGACACTAGGGGCCAGTCCCTAGCTGGAAGTCCTCATGACAGCCCCATCAAGGGATTTTGGGGTCTCTGCTTGCATGTCTCTAATGGGTAGGAAGATCACCCTTCCATTCTGCTCTGGCGAGAAGACACTTCAGGCTGGTGGAGACCAGCTCTACCTTGCTGCATTTTGCTGAGGAAGGTTTCAGGTGAAGGACAGTGAAGTGATTTGCTCAAGGTCACCTGGAATGTCAGTGGAAAAGCCTGGATCAGAGTCCTGGCACTTGGAAGCCTGGTTCTGTCCTTGGCCTCACAGTTGAGAGGAAATAATCTCAAAGGAGGATTCAGAATGGGTTCTCACTTCAACTTGACCACTTAACTTGAATGAAATGATATTTAATCAATTTAATATTAGCCTAGGCTAGGGCCTACTATGTGCTAGGCACTACACTTACATGTAGTGTGACCACAGGTGAGTCATTTCACCTCCCTGAACCTCAGTTTCCCATCTATGAAAAACAAGCACCTCTTGTACAGCTTCTCTCAGAGCTGTGCTGTGAGGATTAAATGAAGAAAAGGAAGTAAAGTGCTTTATAAACTGTAAAGTGCTGGCTACATTGAGGGGCTATTGCTAAAGCTGGCCATCCTATCTCTGTGGTCCACTCTACCTGGAGCAGATTTCCACCTTAGCACTCGCCGGCATATTGGAATCTGTTTGCCTGTTTCTCTCCCCGACCAGATTCCTCCGAGGGAGGAATGTGCAGGGTCACATTTGATTTCCCAGAGCCCAGCCCTGGGCCTAGCGTATAAGAGGTGCTTAACAGAGTTTGTGAACAGAGCCCATTCAGGAAGCTATAACAATATACTGTAAACTGGGCAGCAGAAATATAGTTCTTACAGTTCTGGAGGCTGGGAAGTCCAAGATCAAGGCACGGGCAGATTTGGTTGGCATCTATTGAGGGCTTGGTTTCTGGCTCATACAAGGTTATCTTTTCACTGTGTCCTCACATGGTGGAAAGGGCAAAGGAGCCATCTGGGGCCCTTTTTGTAAGGGAACTAATCCCTTATTTGAGGGTTCCACCCTCATGACCTAACCACTTCCCAAAAGCATCCCTCCAAGCATTATCACCTTGCGGGTTAGGTTTCAACATAGGAATTTTAGGGCGACACAGACATTCGGTCTATGAACAGCACATGTGATGAGATCTGTTTCCCAGACCCAAGGGCACTGGAAGACCAGAGGAGGAAGGGCTCAGTGAGAGGGTGGGTGGAGGGTGAGAAGGGCACCCACTGTGGAGGGACAGGATGTGAGTCACTGGAGAAGAGAGAGTGTGGGACACTTTGAGCAGTGGGAGTGGCTTCAGCAAAGGTCAGGAGATGGAAATCCACATGGACTATGCAGGAGGCACTGAGGGAGTGGGCAAGTAGGACAGCAGTGAAAGACGAGGACAGAAAATCATCATAATAATAGTTGTGATAATATTTTCCAACAGTGCTTACTCCAGGAACTGTTCAAAAGGCTACAGATATATTACCTCATCAAACCCTTACAACACCCCTATGAGGTGGATACTGTAATCTCCACTATACAGACAAAGAAACAGAGAGGCTAAGTAACTTGCCCAAGGTCACATAGCTGTTAAGTGACAAGGCTGGGCTTTGATCCCAGGCAGCCTGACTCCCAAATTGTGTTCTCTTCAGCCTACTTTAGTTTGAGAAAGACTTTGTTCAAGAAGGAGTTTGAGGCTGGGCACGGTGGCTCACGCCTGTAATTCTAGCATTCTGGGAGGCAGAGGCGGGTGGATCGCTTGAGCTCAGGAGTTTAAGACCAGCCTGAGCAAAAGTGAGACTCTGTCTCTACTAAAAATAGAAAAGTTGGCAGGCATGGTGGTATGCTCCTGTAGTCGCAGCTACTTGGAAAGCTGAGGCAGGAGGATCGCTTGAGCCCAGGAGTCTGAGGTTGCTGTGAGCTAGGCTGATGCCATGGCACTCTAGCCCAGGCAACAGAGGTGGCAGAAGTCCCACCAACATATATTGAGCACCTTCTGTGTGCTAGGCACTGGTGGTGCAAAGGGAAAGACAGAACCCTGTCGTCACCACCTTACCAGCTCGTAGTTCGGTGAGAAGGATGATGGGTGCTGGAGCTGGCTCACTCCAGCTGTCCAGAGACCCATGTGTGCCTCTTTTCCAGCTTGTCAGTGACATCTCATTGGTGGCTTGAAATCCACCATGGTGACACTTTACACCATGGAAAGTGGCCAACAGTACAAACCAGAGCTTTATTTACCAGTACAAGTCTGCCTGTGAACAACTGCAGTATACTGATGAAAGTCTTCACCAGGTATAGGGTGGCACAGAGCGGGTTGGGACAGGGTCTGCTTGGAGCTGAGGAGGCCAGGACACAGTGTTGAAGGGTGAGCAGATGTTTGTTATGAAGACAAAGTAGTAAAGGGCAGCCCAGACAGGAGTGTGGAATGGCAAGACATATTCTTTGCTTCTGGGAAAGAAAACTGTGGATGTGAAGGAGCTTGGCAACTTATAAGGTGCCAAACAAAAGGGTGTTGAAGAAGCAAATCCAATATAGGATTTATAAAATGAACCAATTGGGGGAGACAGTATCCATATCATAACACATGAACCTTTGTTCTTTGGCTGGCAAGATCCCTAGGGCAGCGGTCCCCAACCTCTTTGGCACCAGGGACTTGTTTCATGGAAGACAATTTTTCCACAGACCAGGAGGTGGGGGAAGATTTCAGGATGATTCAAGCTCATTACATTTTTTATGCAGTCAAACCTCTCTGCTAATGATAATCTGTATTTGCTGCTGCTCCCCCGTGCTAGCATCACCACCTCAGCTCCACCTCAGATCATCAGGCATTAGATTCTCAGAAGGAGCTCGCAACCTAGATCCCTCACAGGTGCAGTTTACAGTAGGGTTCAAGCTCCTATGAGAATCTAATGCCTGACGATCTGACAGGAGGCGGAGCTTATGTGGTGATGTGAGCGGTGGGGAGCAGCTGCTGTAGATGCAGATGAAGCTTTGCTCACTAGCCTGCCACTCACCTCCTGCTGTGCGGCCCAGTTCCTAACAGGCCACGGACTGGTACTTCTCCGTGGCCCTGGGGTTGGGGACTGCAGCCCTAGAGGATTTCAAATGTATCTCAGCTGGGCCTTTACCCAACTGTTTACTAAAAGGGAACCTTGGCTTTGGGTGGAGAGGCCTGGCATAAGGAAGAGAACAGGCTAGAACACTCTAGGGCTGCCAGCTAACTGGGAAATGCTGACAAAGGCTTTGGAATGCTGTGTATATTGGGGGATGGCAGGGAAGTTGGCAGGAAATGGGATCAGGAAAGGGGGTGGCAAGGGTCAGATACACCAGGCTGTGTATGCACTTCTTGCCCCTGAGAGTCAGAGCCGGACAGTACCACCTCAAAGCTTGTTTTGCAGTCCTTTGTATTGGGTGGTCTTGGGTCACTCGGTGATTCTCTGGCTTCCACAGGCTGATGTTCCTCAGGGTCCCCTTTGGTCCTTGTGATCCAAACTGGGGTGTGTCACCACACTGTTTCCACAGCTCTGCTGGTGCCACACTGTCCCAAAGGTTCTGAAGGAGACTGAAGTCACTGGGCTGTCTGGGCAAATGGAGCTGCCAGAGCCAGGACCCTGCAGGGCCTGGAGATGGGCCCCAGCCCCTCCCTTTGATGGCCCTGTTATCAAGGTTGTTTTGCTCTGAGAGATGATCACGGGCTTCATTTCCCTGCCAACTGCCTCCATCAGCCTGATCCCCCTGGGACACAGGCAGACGCAGGTGGTCAGTGTGAAAAGACTGTAATTCAGGACAGGGATGGGCTGGTGCTCTGGCCACATGAGCCAAGAAATTGGCCCAAGGCTGACCGTGGCTAAGCCCCTATTCACAACAGACTGTTTTAGGAGCAATCTATAAAAGGAAGCTGCAGTTTGGGGTAAATAAGTGGGCAGTTACACAAATGCTATATAATTTAGGCTGCACAGCGGTTTACAAAACAGAATGGCTGCATCCTGGGCTCCGAAGTCTGAGGTGTGGACAAGGGGGATCTTGGCCACTCCTGCACTGGGAGCTCTGGCCCAAAGGCAGAACAGGGTCATGAGGCGTGGCCCTTCATAAAAGGGAAAAGGGCCTTTGGAGGTCCTAAGGGTGTGAGATCACAGAGTGGTGGCCGAGGTGGCGGCTGCTGCTGGCTTCCGAGCATGCGGGGACCGTTTTGTGGCAGGCCTCATGAAGCGGTCATACCAAGGTGCCTTATGGTTCCCCTGAGCACCTGTTCTGACCATCCCTCTGCGTGCCTGGGACCACACCTAGGGCAGGAACAGAGAGCCAGCAAGTGCTGTGTGCCTGACATTGCCCCTTCAGCTGGGATGAAGCCCTGGGCTGTATAAAAAAGGCTAAACTCAGTCCGGGTGAGATCACCATTGGGTCTCACTCAGGGTGGTGAGGGGCTCACAGGAAGCACATCTCTGCCTCCCAGTTCACTCCCACTCTCACTCACTCGAGCACTGGGATGGTGCTGCTGGCACTGCTTAGTGTTTGTTCCCTTTCTCACATTTTGCTAAGCAGATGGCTGAACTCACCTAAGTTAGATGTGGGCGCGATGAGATTGCCTTGAACGTACAACCTGTCGCTCCCCTAGTGCTGTGGATATGCGTGAATGCACACCCTTCCTTGGTCACCCTCCCTGGCTGGCTGCCAGCTCCCTGCTCTTGCTGTTCCCTGCACCCATGGTGCCCTCCTTGCTTATTCTGTCACAAAATCCAACCAACCAAAGGCACAGCTCGACCCTCCACACAGCCCTCTATGAGGCTCTCTTTCCCTGAGTTCCCACAGCACACTGTGTGAAGCCCTGACCTTTTTCCAGGCGAATTTAGCTGAACTTATTTGTGGCTGTTCCCAGCCTCAGAGCCTGCACACCTAGTACTCGGAAAGGGCTGGTTAAACTGTACTCTCCTGGGACTCTCCGTTCCTGGCACAAGAGTCCACCGGTACCACCTCCGGTAAGGGCGAGCTTTTACTGAGCTCCTATGTGCCAGGCCTGGCTAGGAATTTTCACACACACCAACGCATTTAAGTTGTATGACCTGGGAGGAGGGGCGATGTTACCCAATGAAGAAACAAATCAGAGAGGCTTAGTGACTTGTCCAAGATCACAGAGTAAGAAATGCAGCCAGGATTCAAACCCGAGCCAGTCTGACTTAAGACTGGTGTTTTTCTCCCCCTCATAAGCAGACACAAAATGGTAACAGTCACTTAACATTTATACTGTATTCTCATGTACATTATTTCGTTTGATCCTCACAACAGTCCTGTGAGGTAGGTAGGGTTATATATTACTGTTATGCCCATTTCACAGATGAAGAAACAGAGGTGGCTCAGTGAGGTGAGTGACTTGCACAAAGTCACACAGCATGTTAGTGGCTTCACAGGTTCTGTAATTTCCCTAAAGTCAAGCTGCTTGAATTAGGAAGCACCACAAGATGGTGAAAGTAGTTTTATGGAGAGAAAAAAGGGCAGTGATGATTCATGAGATTTCTTCCTTGAATTGTTTTGTTGTAGTCACAGCTTTTGTTGCTTGGTCTAACTGGGTTTTCCTTGAGGGGCTTTTCCAAGTTATGTTGGCCTGGTGGCCTGGGACAGCTGTCACAAAGACTCCTGGGTTCCAATGTGGTCGGGGGGAAAGGCCTTTATTGCCTGAGGGACCTGGCCCTGCCCACGGCCCAGCACACAAGCTCCCTGCTTACAGGGTATAACCGTGGGAAGCCCCTTCCCTGGTCTACCTTCCGTGGGTGCCTGTGTCACCAGGCTTCCCTGGCTTTGAGGGCCCCTGCCCAGTGGGTAAGACTGCAGGACTCCCAAGGCCACACTCCAGGGGTGAATCATAACGTGCAGTTTGGAGGCCTGCATGGCTCATCACCCGATAGGAAGTAGTGGCTTAGGGTTGCTTGTCCTGGATGGCACCCCAAGGAGACCCACGGGCTAGTTACAACTAGACACAGTATTACAGGGGAAGGCCGCCTCCCTGAGAGCAGTGTCTTAGGGGCTGGAGACTCACTCCAAGGGCAATGTTATGGTTCGGACCACTCCCGGGCTCCTCGCTGCACACTGCCTGCGGAGATCCTGTCTCTTTCCTCTGGACCTCCTCAGGGGCTTCCAACAGTGGTCAAGAAGGCATGTGGAGCCATGGCTGGTGGGGAAGGTGGGTGAAGTGGGGTCACAAACAAGGTGAAGCTGTAACAAAAGGACTGACAGGGGATGGAAACGAGCGACTTTGATTCTGAAGACTGATCCCAAAGGGGAATCCGAATTCTGAGTAACGATATTTTCAGAATAAGCATCTGGCCTCTTAGGGTGACTATTCTGAAAGTGAAGATACACATTGGGGTGAGAAAGAAGGTCTGCAACCAAGATCCAGCACATCAAAGCGGCAGGACAGATTTTGGCTCAATATGAAGAAGAACTTTCTAACAGTCAGCACCATCCAACCATGGCAGGAACTGCCCTGGGGAAGGCGAGCTTCCTGTCACCAGAGGTATACAAGCAGGCATAGGTGACTGCTTGGAGGTACTCAGGGAGAGGTGCTGACCCCCACATGTGCTGGGGTGTGCTTGGGGCAGGGCAGGACCAAGCAGTTGTTGAATTATTTTCCAACCCTGAGAATCCATAATACATTTCTTTAAAATGACCTGTTTCAATGGGACCTCAAATTTTTGGGAAAAGAATTATGAAAGTCAGGCAACAGACTGGATTCTGAAGCATGTCACACTGGTTCCAGATACTTTCGTATCTTCGCAGGGACAGCAGCCCACTTCTGAAGCCAGAAATGCTTAGACTCGGCCTTGTCGAGGGGACATCCCCACCTTCTGAACCCTGCCTGGACACCCCCTCCTCTGGACATGGCACAGCTCAGCTCTCTCCCCCAGTGGGGATGCTGACAGAGCTCTGAGAACACACTGCATTCCAAGCCAGCCAAACACGGTCGCCCCTGGGCAAACAAGTCCAAGGTTCTGGATGCAACCGAGGGGAGGGAAGAGCAGGTGTGATGGGGACCACTGGGCACTTCATGTTCTGGGAGACCAAAGGGAAACTTGTTCTCATCCCGTATCCTTTCCAGGGGCCTTTTCACAGATGGGTAAATGCGGCACTGGCTAGTGGCGCAGACAGAGATGGAGCCCGTAAGAGAACTGCTGCTCCTTTGTCCCGGCCAGAAAGTCCTCCTGTAGCCTCCTTTAGCACAGATCAGCTGACTCTTCACCTGTCATAATAAACTGCCCATCTCCAGCTCAGAATGGCAAGAAAAAAGGTGGTTCTTCTCAGAGGACATGTGGATTCCAAAAGGTGGACTTCATCACGGGGGAATCAAGTCCTGCTATGCAGTTAGTATGGATTAGTACGGTACCCTGCCTCACACTACTGGCGAGACACTCTCCAAGACCTTGGCTGACATAAGCTTCTTGGGACTTCCCCTCTCCAGTGTTGCTGGGGTCCTTTTACCTGTACCGTATTAATCGAATAATCTTATTGTTCATAAAATCTAGAGCATGCGGGTGAGAAGAATCGATGCAGAAGCCATCACTCAGAGCGATTTTCAGTACCTCCTCCACAAAGACCTGGAAACTATTGATCTGCTTGTTGGCGGGCACCACCCAGAGCCTCTTGAGGTTCTGCTTGGTGTACTCCTCCTCTGGCAGGCCCTCCACATTGGCCACCCAGTCCAGAGTCAGGTGGTTGGGATCTTGCAAGTGGCTGGTGATGGAGGAGAGATTGCCATTAGAGCAGTAGAAGAGCTTGGAGCCAAGGAGCTTGAGGAAGAGGCAGGAGGTGCTAAAGATGTTGGCATTGAAGACCTCCATGCTGGAGGACGACAGGCTGTAGATCTGGGGCGCCTCACGCACAGTGAAGTGGACTGTCTGCACACGCTGGTTCAGAGTGATGTTGAGCATGGCATTCTTCTCGGCCTTGGAGAGCTCCACCTCCTTCTCCTGCAGGGCCTCGATCAGGGGCTGCACCTGGTAGAAGTCGGCCTCCCTGCGGAGCAGGCCCATCTCCTGGAAGTCCTCTGGCAGGTCCAGGTGGGAGGTTCGCAGGAAGTTGAGGATGTAGCGGAACACTTTGCCATCACGGTCAATGAAGCAGTTGCCCTGGCTGTCCCTCTTGGTCGGCATCTTCCCGCTGAACATGGCACCCAGCATGGAGTCGGGGAAGCTGGTCAGGGTTGCCAGTGAGGTGGTGTAGAGCTTCCCCCCGACGTTCAGTGTGATGGGGTCGGACATGGCAAGAGGCTGAGGTGCTGGGAAGTAGTCCTAGAAAGGGAGACAAATGAGAAATGACTATTACTCAACCATATCTGGGCAGTCACGGTTCTTAACTCTTTATTGTAGATCAAGCCTATACTCCTTGGGGTTGAAATGAATTAATATCTGATCAATGGGTGATAACTGCCACACTGTATACAGCACATTAGATTCACTAGGGAGTTTAAAAAAAAATAAAGAAGAAAGAAAACAAAAAATCCAAAGTCTGAGTCCCACCCCCCAGAGATTCTATTTTAATTGGTCTGGATCATGGCTCTAGCAATGGTATTTTTAAAGAGCTCCTTGGTAATTCTAAATGTTCAGTTAGAATAGAGAACCCCTGGTCTACAGGAAGAAAGGAAAATGTGCCTGGACTGAAAGCTATACTATGTGTTTTTACAAATATTTGCTTACATAGTAGTTGTATCATCTTTGACATGGACAATACCATCATCCATCCCTGCCGTGCAGAGGAGGAACACTGTGCCAGGATTCATGCCCCATGCTCAGAGAGGGGAAGTGTCTTGTCAGGATTCAAACTCAGGTCCCTTTATACAAAAGAAAGATGTATAAATTCTTACTAGCCAAAGATTGGTATACTCTACCTACTTAATAAATATTCTGAAAATCTCAAGGTGGGGCCAGGAAAGCAGGTGCTCCAGGCACAGGGCTCCTTCTGTTGTACCAGTGCTGCCTCTGAATTTAATTATTTTTCTCAATGAATGGCCGTGTTAGTGCCATTTCCATCTATTTAGCAGGCCCATGATGGGTCACTCAGCTCTCTGGATTCCAAAGAGCAGTCCTTTCGAGACTCTCACTGCTCCTGGGCCAACTTTCCTTGCCATGAATATGTTCTTGGCTCCTGGTGGACTGTCCTTGCCTGTCATGATGGCACTCCAACCTTCTCTGAGACTGGCAGCAAGGTCAAGGCAAATGCGGGACTCTGCCCGGAGCACCCTCCTAAGGGCACTCTACCCACTCCTTACCTTGGCCCCCACTGATCCCAGCTGCCAGTGTCTACGGCTGGTAAGTCTCCTTCAACAAAGGTTCTAGAAAGCAGGGGATATACCCTCCCAGCTTCCAACATGATACTTTCCCAAGAGCCAACCTGCACAAAGGATTCAGCAGTCTTTCCCTAGAGTGGCAGGTGGGGACACCAAGAGGAATTGCTGCCCTTGAGGCTGGTGGGGGGGACAAGACACACTGAAGGCTCAGTGACAAGACAGACATACCAAGAGCTGTGGGAGCAGGTCAGGAATGAATCCTGGTATATCAAGAACCATCCTGCCAAGTATGCTTAATGCCTAGATGGGGAAACAGAGGCCCAAGAGGGGGACTTCCCCAAAGTCACCCAGCAGAGGTGGCAAGCACTTCTCGACATGTCTGCCTTCTATAGAGGCTGACTGCACTGAGACCCCTTTTTTCCCAGAGATGGGGCCATGCCAGGTGTGGGAGATGCTCAGCTGCCCTGCTCAACTCTCTGGGGTGGGGACCCCAGCAATTCCTTCCCAGTCGAAAGGGGCACTTTGATGCTGCAGAAAGGCATTAACCATCTGGAGTGTCTGGAGAGAAATGTGCCTGCGACAAAGTTACAAAGGCTCGTGAGCAGAAGCCTAGAGCAGATGGGCTGTGAGACAGTGGGGAGGCCCAGCGGGGAGGGCGGCAAACTGCAGGGAGGGGGCTGCTGGAGCACAGACTGGCCTCGGAGCCACAGCTGGGTAGGGTGCTGGGGTGCAGGGCAGATCTGGCCAGTTCTCTCTCCAGAGGACCCAGGCAGAAGCTGGACTCAGGAGTGGGTCACCCCCTTACTCATTCCAGAATCTTCTTTTTCCTCCCTGCTTCCCTCTTCCCAGGACTCTAGTCTCCTCCAACCCCTTTTCTTCTTTTTTTTTTTTTTTCTGAGACAGAGTCTCACTGTGTTGCCCGGGCTAGAGTGCCGTGGCGTCAGCCTAGCTCACAGCAACCTCAAACTCCTGGGCTCAAGCGATCCTCCTGCCTCAGCCTCCCGAGTAGCTGGGACTACAGGCATGTGCCACCATGCCCGGCTAATTTTTTCTATATATATTTTTAGTTGTCCAATTAATTTCTTTCTAATTTTAGTAGAGACAGGGTCTCGCTCTTGCTCAGGCTGGTCTCGAACTCCTGAGCTCAAACAATTCGCCCGCCTCGGCCTCCCAGAGAGCTAGGATTACAGGCATGAGCCACGGCGCCTGGCCAACCCCTTTTCTTTCTAAATAGTAATGTGCATATTCTAGTTTTCAGTCTCTCTTTCTCCTTAAACCTCTGACCCCCAATACTCGGTCTCAGGCCCAGGCTCTGTGAAGTGGCTCAGCTTCACAGAAAGGGCAGGATCAGGCGTCAGAGAGGCTGGGCTGCTTTTCCTGACAGCAGGGCAGACCCACACCTCTGTGCATTAGTGCTGACTGCTCAGAGCATTGCTGCAGGGGGAGGCGGTCAGTAGCTACCCCGGGGTGGGTGCCCAAAATCCTATTTCTCTGCTGGGAAAAGCAGCAGAGCACCTGCTTTCTTGCTCCTTCCATGGCATTGTGGCTCCCAGTCATTTGTCTGGGGAGAGCAGCACAGGGTTACACAGGCAGTTGGGGCAGAGGCTGGCCAGGGGGCTCAGTGGTGTTCTCTCCATACCAACTGAGTCACGGAGCTCAGTCCTACAAGCCCCTCTTTTCTAGTCACAGGGCCAGTGTCCATCATCATAAATCCACAGGCCCTGTTGTGAAATGACACGACACGAGGGGCGGAAACTGGCACCCCTGGGGGCTGAGGAGCTTATGAGTGTGGTGGAGGGTTTGCAGTCAGGTGGTGACGAATGAACACCTCTGAGCTACAGCCCCCCATGTGTACCCAGCTGCCTCCTGGCCACCTCCACCTGGATATCCACAGGTACCAGAAGCCTAACACAGAACTCCTCTGCCCCAAACCTGCTGTGAGCTCTTTGCAGCTACCCAAGTGCCTGGGCCCAAGACTGGGGAGGTAGCCCTGACTTCTCAGCCCTGCGGTTTGTCTTGACTCTGTCTTCTGGAACGCATCCTATAACTACTCTCAGAGCTCAGGCTCATCCCCACTCCTGCTACACCCTACATCCTCGCTCAGCTCCCTTCTGCCCACCTTCCATTTCGATCTGTGGACTGACCTTCCTGAAGCACTACTCCCTGCCTAGACCACCTTGCTCTTCCCTTCTCATCTCTAACCCTGCCCTCCATGCACTCCAGGCGCTGGTACTCCAGATGCCACTGAGTCCCTCACGCTGTCACCTGTCCTGCCTTGCTCTCCCTATACCACCAACCTTTCTACCTTCTCCACCTTCTCTGCTGTCTACTTTTCAGGCCCAGCCTATGAGTCACTGCCTCTGCAAGATTGTCCCTAGATCTCTACTAGGTCAACAGATCTCAGGCTCCCTGGTATCATGCAGCACTCACCATTCCATTGGGCAGGGATCTGCTGTGCACACGGCTCTCCTCCCTGGCTTTATCATGGTGCAGATCACTGGACATCCATATGGGGGAATAAAGGAGCCTGGATCCATCTCTTGCATCATAGATGGAAAATTAACTCAAAATGGATCATAGACTAAATGTAAAATCTAAAACTATACAACATCTAGGAGAAAATCTTTGTGACTTTGGGTTAGGGAAAGATTTCCTGGCTAGGACTCTACCTATCCAGTAACAAACTATAAAATAATTGATAAGCTAGACTTCATCCAAATGAAAAACTTCTGCTCTTTAAAAGACACTTAAGAAAATGAAAGAGTAAGACACAGACTGAGAGAAAACATTTGCAGAACACCTATCGGATTGTTAACGAGAATATATAAAGAACTTTCGAAACTCAGTAAGAAAACAACCCAAGTAAAAAATGGGAAAATATCTAACAGATACTCTACCAAAGAAGATATACAGATGACTAACAATCACATGAAAAGATGTCCCACATCATTAGTCATTAGAGTATGAAAATTAAAACCACAGTTAGATACTACTACATTAAAATGACTCATAAAAAAATCTGACAATACTAAATGCTGGTGAGTACACACAGAGCAACAGAAAGTCTCATACGTTGCTGGTGAGAATAAAAATTATATAATCACCGTGGAAAATAGTTTGGCATACAAATCACCTGACCCACATTGATCCCACTCCTAGATGTTTATCCCAGAGAAATGGAGACATATGTCCATGCAAAAACTTGTATGTGAGTGTTTATAGCAGATTTATTCATAATTACCCAAACCTGGAAACAACTAAAATGTAAATAGATAAATTATGGTACATCCATACAATGGAATACAACTCAGCAATATAAAGGAACTAACTACTAACATGCACCAGCACACAGATGACTTTCAAAAGCATGATGCTAAGTGAAAGAAGCCACAGAAGGTTAGGTGCTACATGATTGTATGTGTATAACATTCTGGAAAAGGCAGAACTGTGGAGACAGAAATCAGATCAGTGGTTTTTCAGGGCCAGGTTGGGGAGAAGAGACTGGCTACAAATAAGCACAAGTCAATATTGTGGAGAGATAGAAATATTCTCCATCTTGATGCCGTGGTGGTCGAATGTCTGCATAAAGATTGTCAAAATTCATATAACAGTATACCTAGGAAGAGTAAATTTTACTGTATGTAAATGATGCCTTCATAAACTAGAAAAAAATGAAGGTTGTGTCCTATTAGTAAGTCATGAAGTCAATACAGTGAGTGGATTGTGATCAGTCATATATATTGTTCTGAAACTTTGTTTTAGTTATGTGTGTATGAACTGGATCATGATATAAAATGTATCTTCATACTAGGGGTTGTGATGAAATTTTCTTAAAAACTACTGCCTAGTTTGTGAGCTCTCTGAGAGCAATCACACGTCTCATGTCTGCATATTCACTGCCCAGCACACAGTAGGTGCTGGTGGTATGAGGGGCGGGACAGCAGGGAGGGGCTGTGTGATATAATAAGAAATATTCATTTGGTCTTTGTTCCCCGCTCTTGGCCAGGGCACCTAAAACCCTTGTAATTTCCTAAGTGATAAGAGCTATGGGAGCATCTTTTGTTATAATAATTGGTTTTGTCTCCAGTTCCAGAAATAAAGGTGAAAGGAACATCTTGTTATTCATAACAAGCACCTTTCAACCACATCTGAGTTTATGTTAATGACACGACTTTTGGAGACTCCCTAAGGATGGGAGCTGGTTGCCAGAGGAACCAACCATGTGATCAGAAGGTATGAATTTCACCCCCATCTCTACCCTCCACCTCCAGGGAGGGAGAGGGACAAGAAATTGACTTGATCACCAATGGCCAGTGATTTAATCAATCATGTCTCCATAATGAGGCCTCCACGAAACCCCCAAATGACAAAGTTCTCAGAGCTTCCAAGTTGGTGAACACATGGAGGTGCCAGGAGGGTGGCAGGCCTCAAGAGAGCATGGAAGCTGGGGGCCCCTTTCCCCATAGTGTACTCTATGCATTTCTTCCATCTGGCTGTTCCTTTCATAATAAGCTGGTAGGTAATCTAGGAAGTAAACTGTTTTCGTGAGCTGTTCTAGCTTATTCAACTTGAGGAGAGGGTGGCAGGAACCTCCAATTTATAGCCAGTTGGTCAGAAGCACAGGTGACAACCAAGACTTGCAATTGGCATCTGAAGTGGGGGGCAGTCTTGTGGGACTGAGCCTTTAACCTTGGGGCTCTGTGCTAACTCCAGGTAGATAGTGTCGGAATTGAAGTGAGGTGCCCCACACATTTGGTGTCAGAGTACTGATGTGAGAGTAAGAGTGAATGAAACAGGCCGGGCGCGGTGGCTCATGCCTGTAATCCTAGCACTTTGGGAGGCCGAGGTGGGCAGATTGTTTGACCTCAGGAGTTCGAGACCAGCCTAGAGCGAGACTCCGTCTCTACTAAAAATAGAAAGAAATTAATCGGACAACTAAAAATATATAGAAAAAATTAGCCGGGCATGGTGGCGCATGCCTGTAGTCCCAGCTACTCGGGAGGCTGAGGCAGTAGGATCGCTTGAGCCCAGGAGTTTGAGGTTGCTGTGAGCTAGGATGATGCCATGGCACTCTAGCCTGGGCAACACAGTGAGACTCTGTCTCAAAAAAAAAAAAAAAAGAGTAAATGAAACGGTATTTTTTTTCTTTTAGCCTAAGAGAGGGAGGGAACAAATATTTACTGAGCCTTTTACTACGCCCAAGGCCTTTACACTCATCGGCCCTTTTCATTCTCACAGCAGTCCTACAAAGTAGGCATCATTCTCCCTCATGTGGCAGATGAGGAAACTGAGTCTCAGAAAGACTGGTGACTTGCCCAGGACGCACAGCCAGTGAGCGGGCAGCTCATTCTCTTCCCACAGCTGCTGAGGCTTGTAATAACCACAGAAGGCTTTAAGAGCTTCAAAAAGTTTGAGAGCCCTTGAAGCAGGCTTTTCAAACACTGGTGTGCAGCTTGCTTGGCGAGACCGCAGCTACCGACGCTGAGCTCACACCTCCTGCTTCCACCATGCTTCATAGTCTGTGGCATTTTATTTATTTTCAATAAAAATATATAGAAAAGTACAGAGAATAATACACTATTGTGCTAAATGCTATCTATTCATTACCTCAAAGTATTCACAACTACACTGTGAGATGGCTACTGTTGGGGCTCAGGACACACCACCCCAAAATATGACTGCAGGAGATCAGAATATACTACCTTAAAATATACTACCTCTTTGGCATATTGATTATTCCAAGTTATTCTGAGAAACTGCAGACACAGAAGCAGCTCTGAAAAGCTGCTCTTTGTAAAGGAAATTAATATGTATAAAAGAGCTTTTCAGCCTGGCGCGGTGGCTCACACCTGTAATCCTAGCACTCTGGGAGGCCAAGGAAGGGAGGATCGCTTGGGCTCAGGAGTTTGAGACCAGCCTGAGCAAGAGTGTGACCCTGTCTCTGCTAAAAATAGAAAAACTAGCTGGGCATGGTGGCACATGCCTGTAGTCCAAGCTACTCTGGAGGCTGAGGCAGGAAGATCGCTTGAGCCCAGAAGTGTGAGGCTGCAGTGAGCTGTGATGACACCACTGCACTCTACTCAGGGTGACACAGCAAGACCCTGTCTCAAAAAAACAAAACAAAAACAAAAAAACCCCCAAAACTTATCATTAGTAAAGGTATGTCCACCAGGAAGAGAGCTGCTCTGACACCAGTGTTATCACCTGAGAGATGTATCTGCATAACAAGGCAACCTTTATTCGACACACAGTCTCTCCCCTCACCCTCCCACAGTTCGTCTCCACCTCCCTCCCTGAGCCCCCTGTTCCTTTCTATAGCGCAGGATGCTACAGAAGCTTCAATTATCTGGCCCTTCTTTGAGTCTCATGTCTTTGTGTGACTCCATGTAATTAAAATGGTTTTTATCCTGTTAATTGGTCTTATGTCAATTTAATTTGTAGCCCAGCCAAAAAAAAGTCCACTATAATACTATCATCATCTCCATTGTATAGATGAGGACACTGAGGGCCAGAAAGGTAAGAGACTGCCCAAGGTTGCAGAGTGGAGGGGCTGGGATCTTAGCCCAGGTCTCAGCCCCACACCTCTGCCCATCCCCCTTCCCACAATGGGGCCCCAGTGTGAGCAAGAGATGCACACACCCCCGATTCTCTGTCCTGACCAGACTGGGGTTGTCCACGGCTGGCCTGGGGCTCCGCCCACTCATCTGAGAATGGGGGACAGACCCCAGAATGACCCAGAGGCCCTCCAGAACTGGCACGGGGCAAGTCCACTGAGAAGTCTGAACCCTTCTACTTCAATAGCAACTCCTGATGTCTAAAGATAAAGCAGCAAAACACAAAAAGCAAGGTTTTTAAAAGCCAGATTTGAAAAGGCGAATGGGCTTGCAAACTGAACCAAGAAGTAGAAGATAAAAGAAATGCCACTGCTGTGTCTGAATGAATACTTTTTCTTAAGCAGAGACTTTCCAAGCGGTAAATCTGAAGTTCTGGTCTGCCTCTCAACTTGAAAAGAACCAGGAAAAAAAAATCAGCCCCATCTGCGTCCCTGAGAAAACCACTGGTGTCAAACCAGGAGACTATGCCACGCTGTGCCTCAGACCACCTGACAAGGCAGGGAGGCCAAGGCACCTGGCGTTGCAGCTGAAATGAGAGGGTGCCCAGCCTGGCACCGGGGGAAGGACAATTCCAGTCTAGGGCCTGAAAATCACCCTGTTGCAACCTGTTAATTGTGACACAGAAAACAGAAATCTTTGAGGGGAAGTCCTGCAAGGAAGGGCAGCCAGGACGCTGCTCAGAGATTCCTACTTGAAAACTATGTCTGGGCACCGTCCCTGCAGGCCTCACGAGGGACACAGCTAATGCTTGACGAGAACTTACTGTGTGGCGTGCCAGGTGCATGCGTTATATACAGTATACTGGCTCATTTAAGCTCCGCAGTACTACTCCAAGGCAAGGAGTACCTCCACTTTACTTTAGAGGAGAAACTGAGACTCAGCGACGTCAGGTAACCTGCCCAAAGCAGTGGCAGAGCCAGGATTCAATCCTAGGCCTGTCTGACTGCAAAGTCTGTGTTCTGAGGACACTCCTCTTTGGGCATTCAGCAGCCAAGGCCCGTGGAGTTCTGTCATTTGTCCCCCTCCTACCTTTTATCAGGTGCTCTCACACCTGCCATCTCAATTTGATTCTGACCGACAAAAAGACCAGGAGGAGGCAAAGAGAAATCAACATTTCCTGAGCACCTACGACATCCCTTAAGCTATGAGGCATCTTCCTGTAGATTATTTAACTAAAATGCCATACTGATGCTGGTTTGAGGTAGGTTTGATTATCACCTCAATTTTTAGGATTATAAAATTGAAATGCAAAGTGAAGACAGCTGCTTAAGATCACGCAGCTAGAGATGGCAGAGGCAGAATTCCAAGTGAAATCTGTCTCCAAAGCCTGTGCCCCCTCCAGTAACACAAGCTATGACATTTTACGAAGCATAAATAGGATTTGAATAGAGACCTGTGATGCTTCTGAGAGGAAGACAAAAAATCTTAAATTTGTTCTTCTAATCTAAAATTAATTATAGTTGTTATGCTGTCCTAATCCAAATCCCAGGAGTATTTTTCATATACTATTAAAAAAATTAAAATCTTAATTTGGAAGAACTGGTAAGTGATAACCTGAAAGAATATCTGAAAAAGAGCAGATATCTTGGTGTAATATATTAAATCAGATCATAAAGCAATGACATTTCAAAGTGTGATATTAAAATGATGAAAAAGAGAAGGAATTTTGTAATAAATGTGTTGAAGAGACTGATTAGCAATTGTAAAAATATATACTGATCCTTACAACTCTTGTGACCCAGGCAGGACAGATCACATGATCTTTATTTCGACAACCTAAACCAGGTGTAGAGAGGATGAATCCCTTACCCAGGGCTTCACGTGCATTCTTTTTTTTTTTTGTAATTTTTTAATTTTTAATTTTTTTTTTTTTTGAGGCAGAGTCTCGATTTGTTGCCCTGGCTAGAATGCCATGCGTCAGCCTCGCTCACAGCAACCTCAAACTCCTGGGCTCAAGCAATCCTTCTGCCTCAGCCTCCCGAGCAGCTGGGACTACAGGCATGCGCCACCATGCACGGCTATATATATATATTTTTAGTTGTCCAGCTAATTTCTTTCTATTTTTTTAGTAGAGACGGGGTCTTGCTTTTGCTCAGGCTGGTCTCCTGAGCTCAAAGGATCCGCCCGCCTCAGCCTCCCAGAGTGCTAGGATTATAGGCGTGAGCCACCACGCCCAGCCTTCATGTGCATTCTTGACCTCAGAGTCATGGCCTCTAGGAGTTTCAGTTTGGACACCTTTCAGAGAACCGCTCCCCTGAAGGTCTTCAGCAGGAAGCTGTACTTAGCCACAGAGGTTCTAGCTAATAGCCTATACATTTATGGAGCCCTGGAGTAGGCCTGGGCTCTTTTCTGTGCAATTTCCTCTTTTCCTACATTACTTCTATAATGAAACTACTTCTCAAGCAGTCTACCCTTTTTGCACTATCAGTGGGCACCAGGTGTAACAATAAACCTAAGTACTGATAATTGTCTATCATCTACCATTTCCTAGCTTTGCTCACTTAAAGAGCCCGGAAATGACACCCAGCAGCAATGAGCACACCAGGCCCTGGATCTTGGTTTCTAAATGTTATCTTCTCTAAAAGAAACCAGGGCTTCCTGGAGAAATTGATGATTCCAGGACTTTTACAGGAAAAGTTCAAAGTGAGCCTGCAACTTCTTTGCCAGATAGCAAAGAAGCAATCAAAGACTAAAGAGGTCCTGTTGAAAGAACACAGGAGCTAGCCTGAAGGGACTCCCACTGGCCAAATCTGTGATAATTTGAGTACCAAAAAGAATGATTACAGCATATTGAATTAAAAAAAAAAATCCGGAGTCCATAATGTTACTCCAAAAGGAAGAAATAGGGAGAGAAGAAGAGAGGGAGTGAGAGACAGAAAAATTTATTCTATAAAAAAGAATACCAGGTAATAAATACAGAAGGAATGGCAGAATTAGAAAATTACCAATTTGCAACCCTTGGTGTTGCAATTGAGGCAAGGATTATCAGTGGATGTGGAGTGAAAGGTTATCAGGAACACACGATTACAACAGCCTCAAAGAATGACTTCATAGGTTACTTATTAATTACAAGGGAGGAAATTTACCCTTACAATGGAGGGATCAGAACCAATAATCAAATTTAGTGTTCATGGATAGTAAGACCCTGACATCATACGCCTCCTGACATCATATGCAGTAAGAAGTATACATATTGCCAAAAAATCAAAACCAACCCCCAACCCAAAACCAACCTGAATCTAATCATTGATGAACTAATTGAGCATATTTAAACAGGTGGAGGGGCTCCATAATATTTAGATTAAATGAGTTGCTTAAAGAGATATAATCAAATGCAGTATGTGAATCTTTACTGGATCTGATTTTAAAAACCAAAAACTATGATTTTAAAAACCAAAAACTAGGCTGGGCACGGTGGCTCACGCCTGTAATCCTAGCACTCTGGGAGGCCGAGGCAGGCGGATTGTTTGAGCTCAGGAGTTTGAAACCAGCCTGAGCAAGAGCGAGACCCCATCTCTACTAAAAATAGAAAGGAATTAATCGGACAACTAAAAATATATAGAAAAAATCAGCTGGGCATGGTGGCACATGCCTGTAGTCTCAGCTACTCGGGAAGCTGAGGCAGAAGGATTGTTTGAGCCCAGGAGTTTGAGGTTGCTGTGAGCTAGGATGACGCCACGGCACTCACTCTAGCCCGGGCAACACAGTGAGACTCTGTTTCAAAAAAAAAAAAAAAAAACAAAAACTAGAGAAAATACTTTTGAGCAACTGGAAAAATGTGAATAACAATGGTCATATTAAGTAATACTGACTTATTACTAATTTTCTTAGGTATGACCATGGATTTATGTAGGAGAATGTCATTATTAGGAGATGCATGCTCAAGAATTTAGGGGTCAAGTGTTAAGATATCTGTAACTAACTCTGAAATACTTCAGCCAAAAAAAAAAAGTGTGTGTGTAAAGCAAAATTGACAAAGTATGAGTTGATGCATCTAGGTGAAGGGCTACTTTAAACTTTTCTGTAGGCTTGAAGATTTGCAAAAATTTGTATTTTGAAAGAAGGGAGAATAGAACACTTCCCTCACATAGGACCATAGATGTAAAGTTCCAGTCAGAGTGCCAGACCAATAAATAGCCAGACTCAATAAATTACAGATTACTGCTATTAAGAAGCCACTGAAAGCTCATAATTTTCTTCTTCAACTGTCAACTGAGTTTTTAGAGGGTTAGGATGCCAACCAGGGCTAAGCAAAAATGGCTCACAGAATTGGTGGAGGGGTTAGAATTTACACCTGGGTGGTCTCTATAGACAGACTCACCCATCACCCAGAGAGACCACACCACTGGGCCTGCTTGTGTTCTGTGCTGGGATCCAGGCTGGGAGAAGATGGTTGTTCAGGTCTTGTTTTTTCCTGCCTCATTCCAAACCCAGAGTCTCTGCTACCACAGAAGGAAAGAAACTCTCATCATGGCTCACTGAGAATGTTCAAAAATAGGGGCCACTTCTGGGCCTCGGAAATGTTGCAATGGGCAGAAGGCATGAGAGAGGCTGTGTGGGGTAGAGGACAGTGCATGGTGTTTGGTGTTACCTGAGCCTGTATCGAATCATGCTCTGCCACTTACCAGCTGTACTGTCCTAGGCCAACTCCTGGGCAGATGATCATGACCCTAACAATAACTACCACCACAACAGTAATAATAATGGCTAATATTTATTGAGCAGCTACTACTGTGCCAGGCACTTTAGGCATGTTAATCTCTTTTAATCTCATAGATGAAGTAGATACTATTATATCCCTACTATTATATCCCTACTTAATAGACCAACCATGCCAGGTCCTCTCCTACCTCTGTAATTTGGCATCTGCCATCCCCTCTGCCTAGATTGCAAAGGAAAATCCCATTCATCTCCCAGGCCCCTCAGCTGAAATTCCTTCCTTCCTTCTGTGCATCTCCAGAGCACTTTATGCTCACTGCTTACCCCAGCCAACTTTACTTAAGTAGATGGGTGCCAGGCCTCTCTGTTGGGGCTGGGATTGCCTCCCTCTATATCCATAGAAGCAGGCAGAATAGGGGAAGAGGAAAAAATTTCTTCCCCTGTTTAGACAGATCCATTTTCTCCACCCCAGACTGACTGTCATCTACCAATAGGAAGATTTATCACTCTCTTCTGCATTTTAAAAGCTTTTTATTTTAAAACGCTCTCTTGAATTTTCAGTTCAGAATCTAAGGCTTGGGGCAAGACCCATGTGATCACCTGGAAGTAAATGCAAGGAGAGTTTCCACTGTGTAGGAGGATGAACAGAGCATGGTTGGGTAAATTTCAAGAGGACTATGCTCAGCACGAGTAATGTGTCTTTCAGTAAACTGGAGACTTCCCCACCTACATCAGCCCACCACCATAAGGGCTCTTTGGCTCACAGTCCAGAGGACTATGTAGAGGCCACTGTCCTTCCCCTCCCCCTCCTGACCTCCCCACACCCAACTGCTGTATCTTTAACCCTGTCTTGCCCAGTCCATATCTCCAAGAAGCCTATAGGCTGCTCCATTACCACCACATCCACACAGTAGGAGAGAAAAGTTGCTTCCTACACTTCCTACACTCAGACACACACGGACCCTGGACTGAGCTGCCCATTGGGGCAAAAGAGGAAAGGTGGGCTGGAGGAAGGACAACACTGGACCTGGCATGACCTCCCTCCTTGCACAGCAATGCATTCTTTCACCTGGCGCAACCCCCAACAACCACCACCATCCCCCATCCTCTTCCACAGTTTTCTTTCACCCTGTCAGCTCACTCTCATGCTTCATCTTGTGGTTTTCCTCAGGCACAAGCACCCCACTTCAACTACTTTCTTTCTACTGTCCTCCTGTTCCTCCCAAGAATGATAATTTATAAACATGGGCTTTCAAATCCATCTCCTCACTTCATCCTCACAACACCACAGGAGGGTTGCCTTATAGGTTGGCACTGGGAAGGGTTGGGGGAACTGGTCCTGCCAGACAACCTGCGAAGGGCGGGGCATCAAAACTTTGGTTTCTTCCCTGCCATCCACTCCACACTAAACCTGTCTCCCTTGAGTGCAGTGGGGGAAAAAAAGGAAAGTCTTTGAAGCAAGGGGTCCTGAGTGGTTTTGGGCAAGTCACTTCACTTTTCTGAGTCTCATGTTCCTCACCTGTAAACACATACGGTGACGCCTTTACGGGGCGTGAGAGCTGAATGAGATCATATATGTGACGCACTGAGCTCAAGCGATAGGCTCTTTATTTCTATCACAAGGAATGGAAAGTGTTCTGTGCATCCACAGGCCCTTGCTCACTTGGGCACCCCTGCCCACACCGCCACGGCGCCACCCACCCAGGGCTCTCCGGAGCTGGGAGGGGTCCCTTTCATCTTTGTGTCTCCGCCCTTCCTTCCCCAGTGCTTTTCAGCCCCTTCTCCCAATCCAACCCAGGCTTGCCTCGTTGGCTTTTCGGCACCCACTCCCCAGCCCTTGAGCCCCTTCTGGGATCTGACCCGCGTCCCCCTTCTCACCTAGAGACTCCGCCCCTCCTTGCCCCACCCACCAAAGACTCCTCCCACAGCCCACGACCCTCATTATCCGGGCTTTTCCATCACCGTTCCCCCTGGCTCCTCCCACCAGCTCCGCCCCCCTCTTATAGCTCTGCCCCCTCTGGTTCCCCTCACCACGAAACGGGTCCCCTCCCCCGCAGGCGTTGCCAACCCCATTTCACAGATGAGAACGGCGAGGCTGGGGAGATGACCTCTCATGCTAGGACAGGTGCGCAGATGGACCCGCGTCTCATCACCGGTAGTCCCCGATCCCCGCGCCCCGGGCCGCGCCGCACCCACCTCCTGCCCTCGCTCTGCAGCCTCCCCTCCGCGGGCTGCCAGCGCAGCTGTGCTAGGCGGGGGAGTGCCGGAGCCCGGCCCAGGGGCGTGGCGGCCCGCGTCCCGCGCGCTGCGTCCCGGGACTTGTAGTTCTCCCTGGGCCCTTTGCGGCTCGGCCCCCGGAGCGCGAACTCCATCTCCCAGGACGCACTGCGGCGAGCCGCCCGGCGCCCCGCCCTGCCCCTGCCGGCGCTCAGGCCGGCTGGCCTTAAAGGGGACGCGGTCCGAGTGGCGGCTCGCGGGGTGGCCCCCGCTACGGCTCCGCCCCGTTTCCCGCACCTCGCCCCTCCCCCGCTTCGTCCCGGAGCCCCGCAGCCCCGCGGCCGCGTCGCACAGTCGGGCTCCCTGGGTGCATACAGGCTTATGCAGAGCAGGGTGAGAAGATTGGACTTTGCAGTGGAAGCAGCATCCCTCCAGTCTGGGACCAGGCGGAGGGCGTCCCCAACCTGAGGGGAGCAGAAGACCCGCCCTGACCTAGCCCGGCCCAGCCTAGTCCTGCCCGGCCTGAGCGCCCCGCCCAGGAGCCGGCTCTGAGTCAGGGCCCACTGGGGTCCAGGAGGTAAGGGGGCTGGGAGCGTGTGTGTTGGGGCAGGGGTAGGGGGGTCTGCACCCTGGCATTTCGAGAACCCCAGACTCGTGAGCCCAGGGCTGGGAATCTGGAGGTCTGGGTGCATCCTGGGCCTCGCTGTGTGACCTTGGGCGAGTAGCTACCCCTCTCTGGGCCTCAGCCTTCTCCTTCATCAATTGTGTGTCGAGGTGATTCTGTTCCCGCCCTCCTCAGGGGCGAGGGTGCCCGTGCCCAGTACCATGAAGCTTGCTGGCGTTTTGTGGGGGACCCCAGACCCAGAGTGGGCTGGAGGCAGGAAGGGGGCCGAGGTGGGGCACAAACTGAGGGGCCTAGAGGCCACCACTGCTCGGAATGGGCTTCTGCTATTCCCAGCATCCTCGGCCCTGGAATACTCCACCTATAATGGCCTCTGCAAACTGGAGACCCCAGTGTGTCAGCTTGGTGCCCTCCCTTCCAGAGAGCCAGGTGTGGGGGTGGGGGCGCAGCCATCAGAGCTTTGTGAGGGGTGGCCCCTGCAGGGATGGGTGAGTGTTGTGGGTTCCTGAGGAGGGAATAAGCTGCTCCTGCCTTCTTCCCTTCTCCCTCTTCATTCCCCTTCAGTAGAAGAGCAGTTGCTTTTTACCAGTAAAATCATTTTTTTCTTTCTTTCCAGGAGACAGTTTGGTGGCCCAGACAAGGGTGAAGGGCTCCTTCCCAGGGCTGCCTTTTGTAGTTCAGTTAAAAAAATACAGAGAGAAATCCTGCTACCCAGGGACCCAAGGGGCCAGAGATGGGGTCACTTACTGATGTGGGGGGGCAGCCTGGTACCCCCAGCAGCTCTGGCAGCCGGGGAAGTCAAAGGAGGGAGGCTGGGCATGAGGGTCCGAGAGGAAAGGGAGTGAGCTCCTCAACTCTTTGGTGATGAGCAGGGGCTGGGAGGGGCCGCTCTGTCCTGGGGTAGGGAGAGGTGGAGGGAGACCTTCTTGAAGGCCTCTCTCCAACTCTTAGACCATTCTGTGAGCTTTTGACATGAGGGCTAACCAGGAACAGATTTTTTGTTTTGTTTTTGCTTTTTCTTCTGCTCTGGTTGTTTAAATCATTTCTAGAATGGCTAAAGCCTCACCCCGTCCAGTTCAGTGACCTCTGCAGGGACTTTTTGGCTGATGTTTAAGAATCTCTGGGTTATGGATTTACAAGACCAGGCCTGGGCAGAGGAGAGGGCAGTGACTGGACCAAAGGTTAGGAAGGTGCTTTTCTGGTCACATCTTTGGTTTTTATCTCATCTTGCTGTCACATGTCTCTCATCAGTCACTTGGCACACCTTCACAGATACCTCTGTGCTTGGTCCTGTACTGGGCACTGGGCACAGACAGGAGGATTGGACCTACTTCCTACCAAGGGAGGGGCTGGCCTGGTGGGAGAGAGACATGGAGTCCTGTTACACTGCGGAGGGATGAGTATAGCTAAGAGGGCCTTGGAGGCCAGAGCTCAGACTCGAATCGTGGAGGGATAAGGAAAGACTTCCCAGAGGAGGGGGCATGTGAGCTGGGCAGTGAAGGATGAGGCAGAATTTGCCAGGAGAGAAGAGGGAGAAGCCCTTTCCCAGCGGAGAGGACGTTACACCAAGTGGCAATCGGGAAAAAGCCCACTGCCCAAGTTCCTGTAGGGTCCCTACCAAACAGTGTTGGTTAAGTTCATCTCCACCCCTGCCCCATGTTAGCTGAGTGTCACAGAACAGGCTTGGATGTCAGGCTCAGGAGTTTAGATCTTATCCTGGGTCCAGGAGGCTGGGGAGCCTTGACAGTTCTGAGCAGGGGCACAGCAGGAGGGAGCATTATTTGAAATAAGGTTAACCTGATGATGGTGTAGGACGGGATGGACAGACCGTGGGGGGATGATGAAGCCTGAGTTGGGGCTCAGGGTGCGGTGGTGGAGCCGAGCATTGGAGTTGTGCACGCACGCTCGCGTATACACACACACACACACACACACACACACACACACACACACACTCTGGGTGCTTTGAGGTGACGGGGATAAGTCAGGCTCCACGTGCAGGAACAGAGGTCTGTCAACACATAGCAGAAATGTTGATGGACAGGTAAAGGGATCTGGGCCTTCTGGGGAAGGGGTTGTGATTTTCTTGGGTGCTTAACTGTGTGCCCTGGTGTGTGCTGGGTGTTGCTGGGACTCCCAGGCTGTCATGCCAGCAGGTCGAGGGGCATAAGCCAAGGGCTTGGGGAGGAGCAGCAGCGCGGGCTGGGAAAGGCCAAGGGATGGGCAGGAAGTCATCTTCCACTTGAGGGTTCAGAGGCTCGAACCTGCCTCTGAACCTGCCCCCATGGCTATGGCCATCATGAGGGGTAGTGGCCGGACTAGATTCAAAGCCTGGACTCTGTTCTCCTCCAGGACACATGCTGCTATTGAGGGATGGATTGAGGGAGGGAATGAGGAGGTGCCTCAGGAGGCCACGGTGCTAGTTCAGGCAAGAAGTCAAGGGGATCTGATCCCGGGTGGGGCTGGAGCTCAAGGGAGAGACGGTGGAAACGCCAAGTGGGCGGTGAGGGCTGATGGGGGAAAAGCTTTGTAGGATCGGCTGGATCAGCAGTGTGTATCTCTTTGTCTTCTTCCCCTGGCCCCTGTTTCTCCCAGCAGGGCCAGATGGTCCAAGAACAGCCCGCATCTTTTTTATAGCTGGTCTCAACTCTGTGAATGGCAGGCCCAGATCAGTCCCCATTTTCCAGATGGGAAGGCTGAGGAGCCAGGCAAGGACTCACCCAAGGTCACCTGGTAACTCAGAAGCAGAGAACCTGTGTCTTAGGCTTTTAAAGCAGGCTCTTCTGAGGGAGGACGTGACTGCTGTTTGCTGCTGCGTTTGGTGTGGGGCAGCTGTCCCTTGGGTCAGAGCCAGCATCAACCGGCCATCTCCTCATCTGGGGCCTAGTGGGGTAATCCAGCCAGCCCGCGGGAGGCGCAGTGCAGGTTCTAACCCTGCCCTGCCAAGGCCACGTCCCTCCCTCTCTGAGCCTCGGCTTCTCCTTTCTTGCGTAGGGCTAGCAGTCCTTATCCTGCCTGCCTGATGGGGTCAGGTGAGGTGGAAGCCTCTAAAACCCTTTTGCATGAATGCATCCAAGATATTATTGAGTGGGTTTGTTGGTGACCATGGTGACAAGCTGTCCTCAGACTGCCTGCGTGGGAGTGGGGGCAAGTGGGCAGGGCTTGCCTGGCATGGCCAGGCCAGAGCAGAGGCTGCAGGGCCGGCCCTGAGATCAGAGCCCCCACTGACTGAGCTCCCAGCAGCCAGGCACAGCCCATCTTATTGATGAGTATTAGGTAGAATGAAATTGTCAATATTTGATTACTCAGTTTCATGTGGTGCAGTCTAATATCATTTATCCCCATTTTACAGAAGAGACAAGAGGCTCATGGATATGATTTACTCAAGGTCACACAAGAAGCTGGCTAGAATGTGGGACTCCTCATTCCTAGTCTGATTTTCTTTCTATTTCCAAAGCCTTCCCTGGCCCCAGAACTCCACTTCTGCCTGCCCTCATGCCCTCTTCCTTCATGCATGATGCCAGCACCTCATTGCTTAGGGTTTCTCTTAAGGTGCCTGAGTGCCAGCATGTCTTGGCATTCTGGCTTGAAAGCATATTGAATCCACTAGCCTATAGGGTAAGCTGTCCCAGGGGTCTGGGAGGAGGGCCTGTTCCTGCAAGGGAGGACAGCCATAGCAACTGCCTTGTCACAGGCACTGCCTAGGAAAGAGCGGACCAGGGCTGAAGGGAGACCAGGCTTTTTTTTTTTTCTTTGAGACAGTCTCTCTCTGTTGCCCTGGGTAGAGTGCAGTGCCATCATCACAGCTCACAGCAACCTCAAACTCCTGGGCTCAAGCAATCCTCCTGCCTCTCAGCCTCCCGAGTAGCTGGGACTATAGGCACGTACCCCCACCCAGCTAATTTTTTCTATTTTTAGTAGAGACCGATCTCTAACCAGTTTTTAAAGACACTTTTAAAGGCCTTTTGAGATTATGCCTTGCGGCTGGGTGCAATGGCTCATGCCTATAATCCTAGCACTCTGGGAGACCAAAGCGAGAGGATCGCTTGAGCTCAGGAGTTCGAGACCAGCCTGAGCAAAAGTGAGACCCCTGTCTCTACTAAAAATATAAAGATTAGCCAGGTGTGGTAGTGTATGCCTATAGACTTAGTTACTCGGGAGGCTGAGGCAGGAGGATCGCTTGAGCCCAGGAGTTTGAGGTTGCTGTGAGCTAGGCATTCTACTCAGGGCAATGAAATGAGACTCTGTCTCAAAAAAAATGGGGGGCCGGGCGCGGTGGCTCACATCTGTAATCCTAGGACTCTGGGAGGCCGAGGCGGGCAGATTGTTTGAGCTCAGGAGTTTGAGACCAGCCTGAGCAAGAGCGAGACCTCGTCTCTACTAAAAAAAATAGAAAGAAATTAATCAGACAACTAAAAATATTTAGAAAAAATTAGCCGGGCATGGTGGCGCATGCCTGTAGTCCCAGCTACTCGGGAGGCTGAGGCAGGGGGATTGCTTGAGCCCAGGAGTTTGAGGTTGCTGTGAGCTGGGCTGACGCCACGGCACTCTAGCCCGGGCAACACAGTGAGACTCTGTCTCAAAAAAAAAAAAAAAAAAAAAAAAAAAAGGGTTGTGCCTTGCACTGGCTCTCTTTACAGACTTATCTGTCTCCACCACCAGACTGAAAGCTCCTTAAGGGCAAGGACTTTGCAATAGAAATTGATATTTTCTGAGAACTTCCTTGTGTGAGGCACCATGCTAAGGACTTTATATGAATATTTGCCTTCACAACCCTGCAAGGTGGAAAACCAGAGGCTTAGAGAACATAAATAACCTTTATGGTAACCACAATGCGTCCCAGACAAGCTTCACTCAGAGAGTGAAAAAGCAGAGTCTAACACACCATGCCCCCTACTTCCTAGCTCAGGAGGTTGCGGCAGGCCCTGAACCTCTGAATTTTTAACAAATGCCCAGGTGATGCTGAGGCAGCCAGGCCAGCATTTGGGAACCATTTGGGAACCCATGGCAGTGGTTCTGCCATGGGTTTACCTCTAACCACAGTAAACTTTCAGTTTTCATTCTTGTTTTTTTGTTTGTTTGCTTCATGATGCTTTGTTTTAATTAACTCTTAAGAGGCACACACTCTTGCCACGGAAGATGCCAGCCACAGGCAAATAAGCTCTGGTCCCTGTCTAGAGGAGCTCACAGCCTGGAGAGAGAAACGTAAACAAATGGGCACGTGGCATCCTAACACATACAGTAATGGAGGTTTGGTCACAGCTGAGAACTAGGACAGAGTGGCATCTGAGACTTGGGGTTATCTGGCACATAGTTGGGGTTCAAAAATATCTGTGGTTCCAAATAAACTTTTCTAACCCTATGATCCAGGAAATTTCTGGTTTGTCTTCACATCAGCTCCAAGTCTCAAGAATAGTTTTTCTGAGGCCAGTAAGTTTAGTTAAACACCTACTATATCCTGAGCCTTGTATCAGGTCCTGCCTAGAGTGGGATTATGCAAAGAAGCAAAGAAATGGCCCTGCCTTCTAGGAGGGGAGAGTTAGGTGTAAGAGAGTGAGCTGCACCCTTGTGAGCCAGCATGAGAATCAGTGGGCGAAGTGGGTCGAAGTGGGTCAGCGTGGGACAGAGGCTTCCTGCAGACAGCCCGGGTGGAGGGGAAGGGCAGAAGGAAGGTTATAAGGTAGAGGTGGCTCACACTGGTCTCTGCACTTGCTCATCCAACACATGCCCACTGTGCACTAGGTGCTGCACTGGGCACTGAGGATACTGTGGGGAACAAAACCTGACATGGTTCCTGCCCTCAGGAACCACATAGAGCAGCGGTCCCCAGCCTTTTTGGCACCAGGGACTGTTTTCATGGAAGACAGTTTTTCCACGGACGGGGAGGGAGGGGGATGGTTTCGAGATAATTCAAGCACATTATATTTATTGTGCACTTTATTTCTAATATTATTACATTGTAATATATAATGAAATAATCATACAACTCACCATAGGTTGGTGACCCCTGATAAAAAGTATCGTGGAGGAGGCTGACCCCAATCAAGTAATCATGGTAAGTGCTACAAAGGAGACAGACAGGATATTCTAACTTTTTTTTTTTTTTTTTTTGAAAAAAAGTCTCACTCTCTTGCCTGGGCTAGAGTGCTGTGGCGTCAGCCTAGCTCACAGCAACCTCAAACTCCTGGGCTCAAGCGATCCTCCTGCCTCAGCCTCCGTGTAGCTGGGACTACAGGCACGCGCCACCATGCCCGGCTAATTTCTTTCTATTTATAGTAGAGACGGGGTCTCGCTCTTGCTCAGGCTGGTCTCAACTCCTGAGCTCAAACAATCCTCCCGCCTCGGCCTCCCAGAGTGCTAGGATTACAGGCGTGAGCCACCGCGCCCGGCCCTAACTTTTTAACTAGGGAATTGGACCCAGATGGGGAGGCTTCCTGGTCTGAAGGGGAGGGAAGTACGTACACAAAGGCCCAGGGCAGAGGGCACTTAGCCGAGAGCGAGGGGTGCTGTGGGCTGACGCTGGAGTCAGAGGCAGGGCCCTAGGTGTGCAGGACTGTGGAGCCAGGCCTGGTGGCAGGGCTGGGCACAGAGAGAGGACGGGGACCCATACTAACCCAGGACTAAGTCATCCTAGCTGTAACGGAGGAATTGCTGCAGGTGGTTGTTGGAATTGAGGGTAGATGGATTCAGGCCTGGAGGACGAGGCGTGTTCTCAGCGAGAACAGGTGCTTTAGGGCTTTCAAGGAAAGTAGGAGTCTTCCTCGTGGAGGGAGAGTGGGGCCGGGGCTCCGGAGATGGGATGAGTCAGGCAGAAAGCTGGCACTCACAACGAAGTGGAGTCTTGCAAAGGTGCAGGTCATTTGGGAAAGGCCAGGAGTGGGAGCAGAATAAAGTGCTAGGGATGACGGGAAGCCCTGTTGGCTGTCCCTGGGGGCCTGCACCCGTCCTCCCTGGATGTGTGACTTTTTTGTGTATGCCTCATCTCATCTCTCCCATGGATGTGACTTGGCTAAGACTCTGGACAGCAGTTTCTAGATCCAGCTCCTACCTGCCCCAAGAGTGGGTGAGGTCACCAGGGAGGCCTGGGGAGAGAAGCAAAGGAGTGAGGGTGGGGAGGCTCACGTAGCCTATGTGCCATTACTTAGCTGCAATAGCTACAACTATGTGCCAGCTGTCGAGCTTTACTTCATCAGGATGTCTCCCATGGGGTGGGCGTCCTTGCTCCATTTCGCAGATGACAGAACTGAGGCCCAGAACGGTTGAGTTGCTCGGCCAAGGTCTCAGCACTCGGGGAAATACCCGGGCAACTCGAGCCACAGAACTGTCGGGCAGAGTATGACCGCACTCCCTGTCTCCACAGCGGGCGCCATGGACAAGATCTTGGAGGCGGTGGTGACGTCGTCGTACCCGGCCAGCGTGAAGCAAGGGCTGGTGCGGCGCGTGCTGGAGGCGGCGCGGCAGCCGCTGGAGCGGGAGCAGTGCCTGGCGCTGCTGGCGCTGGGCGCGCGGCTCTACGTGGGCGGCGCCGACGAGCTGCCGCGCCGCGTGGGCTGCCAGCTGCTGCACGTGGCGGGCCGCCACCACCCCGACGTCTTCGCCGAGTTCTTCAGCGCGCGCCGCGTGCTGCGCCTGCTGCAGGGCGGAGCCGGGCCCCCGGGCGCCCGCGCGCTCGCCTGCGTGCAGCTGGGCCTGCAGCTGCTGCCCGAGGGGACGGCGGCCGACGAGGTGTTCGCGCTGCTGCGCCGCGAGGTGCTGCGCACCGTGTGCGAGCGCCCGGGGCCCGCGGCCTGCGCGCAGGTGGCACGGCTGCTGGCACGGCACCCGCGCTGTGTGCCCGACGGCCCACACCGCCTGCTCTTCTGCCAGCAGCTAGTGCGCTGCCTTGGTCGCTTCCGCTGCCCGGCCGAGGGCGAGGAGGGCGCGGTGGAGTTCCTGGAGCAGGCCCAGCAGGTGAGCGGGCTCCTGGCGCAGCTGTGGCGCACGCAGCCCGCCGCCATCCTGCCCTGCCTCAAAGAGCTGTTTGCAGTCATCTCGTGCACAGGTGCGTGGGCGGGTGGGGCTGGGGCGGGAGCACGGGACGCCGAGGGCCTGGAGGGTCTCCTGGGCAGGTGGCTGTCTGTACGTGCGGATTCTCTGCGTGCGAGTGCCCGCCTAGTGCTGTGGCAGGTGTGGGCAAGGGGCGAATGCACGGGGGGAACTGCAGTGTTCCTTCTTGGAGTTAGCAGACCTATCCTGAGCGCCTGCTGCGGGTCCTCTCCCGGAAAGGGCGCTGGAAATGCAGGGACGAGCACATTGTCTGGGGTGGGAGAAGGACACGGAGCAATCTGGCCAGAGGGAGGAACAGTGGGGTTGTGCAGCCAGCAGGATTTGGGGGGCTAGCGGGTTTGATAGAAGTCATTTTTGAGCCAGGTCTTGAGAGATCGGTGGCACCTGGCAGCAGGGCCGACGTTCTCTGAGCGGGCACAGGTGAAGGTCTGGAGGCCTATGCAGTCTGCAGGTGTTAACCCTGAAACGTAAAATCTTGCCCCTCCATTGAAAACGGCGGAACTTGGACTATAGGGTAAATGGCTGACGTAGGACCTGTGCCTTCCCCGCCCATAGGGGTTGAACAGGGGAAAGAAAGGGAATGCACTTGGCAGGGTGGAGAACCCGGGCTGTGTGTGTAAGGACTTGGGTCCTTATACCAGTGGACAACAAATTTCGCTAACTAAATGTGCTTTCCCACCTAGACCCCTGTCTATGTGGGACCACCTGGAGTGTCCCCTCCCCCGCAGTGCACACACCCCTCCTACGTTTTCTGGCTAGCCCCGGCGTTGCCCCTTCTACAGTCCTTGCCTGTACGCCCACAGGCGGAGGTCAGTGCTGCAGGACTGAGCCCACAGCAGTACTAGTGAAGGTTCATTGAGTGAATGAGTTAACGTGGAATCGGAGGCTGTGGTGCTTAGGAGAGGGGGTGGCCCTGCTGTGCTCTTCGCAGAGGCCCAGCCTAGTTGCTTGGCAGCACAAGGGCATGCGGTGGTGAGGGAGGGGAGGGACCCGCGTGCCCTGCCAAGCTCAGCCCAGCCCCCTGTTCCAGAGGAGGAGCCGCCGTCTAGCGCCCTGGCCAGTGTGGTCCAGCACCTCCCATTGGAACTCATGGACGGTGTTGTCCGGAACCTCAGCAATGATGACAGTGTGACGGACTCCCAGATGCTGACTGCCATCAGCAGGTGGGGTGCCGAGGGCCCCTTCCTGTCTTCTCCCAGAAGCCCCTTCCACTGGGTGGGCATGCGGGGCTAGATTAGTGTCAGAGGGCCCAGGCAGCCGTCCATCCTTTCCTGAGGTCTGCTCTGGGCCTGGGCCGGATGTAGGGGCCACAGAGAGGCCTGCCCTAGTGATGCTATCGGGCTAGGTACCGGCTTTGTGACCCTGGACTTGCCAGTGAACTCTCAGCCTCAGTTTCCCCCTCTGTAAAAGCGGAGGCAGGTGGTGTATGGGAAGTTGTTAGGCTTCTGTGGGGCTGGATGAGAAGGCAAGAGGACTTTATGATGCGCTTTGTGAGTCTGACGACTTCAGTAAGCAGAGTTTGGGTGCTTTTCAGCTCCCAGAGCCCTCGCACATCCCACCTCATCTGAGCATCGTCATACCTGTGCTCTGGCCGCACCTGCCTGTCTGGTGATCCCAGATCACGCCGCCTCCCCTCCTCCCTGCAGGCCTTGGCCTGTGCCGACCCCGTCCACCCGGCATGCCTCCCTCTGCCTCTCTTCCCATCCCGTGTGCAGCTCCACCGTCTCCGTGGGGCCTTCCTGGATTCCTTGTCTTTAGTGGGTAAGAGTGTGGGCTCTAGAGGTAAGTTGCCTGAGGTCAAATCCTGCCTCTACTGCTTCTTGCCTGTGTGACTTTGGGCAAGTTACTCAACCTCTCAATACTTCAATTTCCTCAACTATAAAGTGGAATGTAATTGAACCCATCATATAGGGTTGTGAGGATTAAATTGGATAAAATGAGATGATACATATAAAGTGCCTAGAACAGTGCCATGGAAGTTACTGTTATCATTACTTTGTTCTCTCACTGTTCTCCCTCTTTATAGCGTAGTATAACATTCGTAATAATTATGTTTTCCTGAGCACCTACTACGTGGCAGCTGCATGCTCAATCCACTCAGGCAGTGTGTGTTGGGGATCAGAGGAGTCAGTGCATGTGAAGCTGATAGAACAGTGCTTGGTGCAGGGGGGATACTCCCTAAATGTCAGCTGTTATCTCTTTTAATCTGTATAAGAACCCTACGAGGGAGCGATTATCCCCATTTTACAGAGGAGGAAACTGAGGCTCAGAAGAGGGAAGTGGCTTGCGCCAGGTCACAGAGCAAGGGCTTGCTAGAGCCAGAGCTTCTGGCCCAGGGGCAGTGCTCTTCCAGGCAGAGGCAGCTGAAAGCCCCGCTCTGCCACTGCAGTGCAGTGTGGAGGGGTGAGGTTTGGGGTGCTGAGAGGGCCTGGCTCCCTCCCTGGTGGGCTGTGAGCCTCAGTCTCTGGCAAGTGTCTGTGCTGGGCTCATTTGCATTTCCCAGAGGTGTCTTGTTCATCCCACAGATTCAGGGCTGTCCTGCGCAGGTGTGAGTCAATGTGGGAACTCAGGACATTATGGCTGCCCTCACCCAGGCATCTGGGCCTCCCTTGTCCCTGTGTCACTGTCATTTCCCTCACCAGGATGATTGATTGGGTTTCCTGGCCCCTTGGGAAGAACATTGACAAGTGGATCATTGCACTGCTGAAGGGCCTGGCTGCTGTTAAGAAGTTCAGCATCTTGATCGAGGTTTCGCTTGCCAAAATTGAGAAGGTGGGTGCCCCTGTCCTAGCCTGGGCTTATGGCCTTTCCTGATAGTCTCTTGCCGGGGTGGTGCAGGCCTGGGAGGCAGAGCACCGGGCCTCCTGCCCAAGCTCACTGTTTGAACTGGGCTAATTCACAGCCCCTCTCTGGGCCTCAGATCCCCTCATTCATTCCTCTGACTGCTCATTCAAGCATGTGCATCTTTGTCACTTTCGGTCTGTCCATCCATCCATCAGATATCTATCTTCCACTGACGTCTGTGAGCTCCTCCATGTTCTTGCTCCTGGGTGGGTTTGCTGCTTCAGCTCTAGCGTGTCCCTGACCCCCTCAGGCCTGTGACCGTACTTGGCCGCAGGCAGCCAGGCCTGCGGGACTCCTGACTGGGGACTCTCTTTCAGGTTTTCTCCAAGCTGCTGTACCCTATTGTCCGGGGAGCTGCCTTGTCTGTCCTCAAGTACATGCTCCTGACTTTCCAGCACTCCCATGAGGCCTTCCACCTGGTAAGGGACGTCTGGGTGGCCAGATGTGCTGTCTCTGTTGGAGGGGAAAAGGGGTTGGGGCTTGAGGCCCATGACCTTGAAGCCCTGTTGTTAGGACTGGAAAAGGCCTGAGACCCCTCCATACAGATAAGAAACTGGGGCCAGAGAATTTGTGTGGCTTCCTCTGGGGCACATAGTATAGCGATAGAGCCTAGAATGATGTCACCTAATGTTCCTTGGGGCTAGCTGTGTGCCAGGCACAGTGCTAAGGACAGCACGTATGTTTGTTCACTTAACCCCTGAAACAGCCTGGGACAGAGGTTCTGTCATATTCTCCATTTTTCAGATGAAGAAACTGCAGTTTAGGGAGTTAAGTCACTTATTCCGGACACACAGCTGGCGAGTGATACAGTGAAAATTCAAGCTGAGCTGGCCTGACTCCTAACCCAGTGTCCTTCCTACACCCTGCTGTAGTACCGGTGGCCTGGCCTCTAGCTCAGGGCCCAGTTTGCTGTCCTTGGGGCCCTCCCTTGAGAGGACAGCCTGAGGCCCTGGGGGCTGCCCTCCTCACCCTTACTGTCCCTGGGACCTGCAGATGGGGCCCTAGATTCTGGTGGTCCCTGGTCAGGGCAGTGAAACGTCACGCCTCCCAACTTGTCGCAGTGGGAGAAGCTCACAGTCGGGGATTGGCGTACTTGGGGGGAGTCCCAGCTCTGCCGTTTGCCAGATGTAGTGACCTGGGCTGGGCACTTGGCCTCAGAGCCTGGAACGGGGGTAAACTCCTAGGATGGTTGGAGGGGATTAGATGAGGTGGTATTTGTCAGGAGCCTGCCACATACCAGGGGCTTGACTCATATTTGTTTCCTTCTGTCCTGCTCCCGGTTCCCGTGGCCTGACTCTGTCACCATGTCATGGTGTAGCACCTCTGGGTTGGATGGTTAAAACTGCATAGCACAGGGGAAAGAATCGGGCTTTGGTCAGACAGACTTGCTCCAGACACCAGCTTTTCTCATAACCTAGGGTGAAACCCTGGACAGGCTGTGTAACCTCTCTGACTTCAACTTCTTCATCTATAAAAAGGGAGAAATAGCTGCTGCTGCATACAGTTGTAAGGATGAAGTGCTTGACGTGGCGATTTTTCTGGAGGAATGATGTTTGCCCCTACAGGCTGCCGCGCCTGCTCTGCCAGGGCCTACCCAGCTGGCTGGATTGTGCCCCCGTCAGACCTGGCTGGGCGCGCAGGTCTTCAGGTCCCCGGGGCAGGTCCGCTAGCTGAGGCGAAACAGCCGGGGCTTGGGCTCAGGCCTCGCCTCAGCTATGAGGAGGGTATTATTTGTCCTGTTTTACAGATGATAAAACTGAGGCAGGGTGTCTTAGTTCACATGTCTGGTGAAAGGAGTCACCTGCCTGCAGAGCACAGAGCCTCATCTGAGTAAGGGGACAGTGGTCGGGTGGGCAGCCCTCCCTGTCCCGGAGAGCTCTGGGTGCTTTCAGCAGCGACCCCGATCCGTGTCTCGGGTGGGTCAGTGGGGCCGAGCCTAACCCAGCTCTGTTCCCACAGCTCCTCCCTCACATCCCCCCCATGGTGGCCTCTCTGCTCAAGGAGGACTCGAACTCGGGGACCAGCTGCCTGGAGCAGCTGGCAGAGCTGGTCCATTGCATGGTGTTCCGGTTCCCGGGCTTCCCGGATCTGTATGAGCCTGTCATGGAGGCCATCAAGGTGAGTGGCAGTCCCCTACTTGTCCCTCACCCCACTCTGACAAAGATGCCAGTTTGGGCCTTCCTCAAGGCCATACCGTGGCTTGGTGGCAGCACCCCCATCATTTGGCCCCTGGCTGGCTCCCGTCACCTCCCCAGTCCATCGTGTGCTTTAAGCACACTGAGCTGCCCGCCGTTCCCTGATGGGTCATCCTCGCTTGTGACTGCTCTGAGCCTTTGCATATGCTGTTCTCTCCAACTGTAAACTCTGTTCTGCCTCGATTGTTCCTACTTGTCCTTTAAGGCTCTGCTCAAGTGTTACCTCCCTCAGGTAGCCTTCCCTGATAACTGTCGATCTCCCCTGCCCCACTCCAGGCTGGGTCAGGACTCTCTGGGTGCCCATAGCCCTGGTGCATCCCTGTGTCACATGTCACTGTCCGTGTCTGTCTCCCCGACCAGACTGTGAGCGCTCCGGAGCAGGGATTATCTACACTTGTTTACGTGACTTTCCTGGTGCCCTACTCTATGCCAAGCCTGGGCTGGGAACTGGGCACACAGGCGTGAAGCAGACCAAGCCGCCTCCACTGAGGAGCGTGAAGCCGAGTGGGAGTGATAGGCCTGCGTATGCGAAACTCTGGGCTAAGCAGCCATGCAAATATCTCAGGGGGTTGGCCCGAGACCAGTGAGGAGCCAGAGCAGGGAAAGATCTCCAGTTAGAGAAGGAGGCTTCAAAGAAGAAAGGGTTTCTAAGCTGGGCTTGACAGGTTGCTAGGGTCTGACGGTGACATCTGTAGGTACCGCCGCGTTTGTCACCGTTTTCTCATATATTTTGCCTTCTGATGCTCAGAAACCTATGAAGCAGGTATTGTTCTTTCAATCTCAAACATGAGGAAGGAGGTTTGTAAAGGTTTGGTGGCGTGCGTGCAGAGTCACGGAGGTAGTGAGAGACGTAGCCAGGGCCCTGGACGCCAGGCCCTTCCTCAGCGCTTGATACGGAAGGCAGGTCCGAGCGGGGGTGAAGATGTCTAGACTGTCACTTCTGCAGCACAGCAGACTAGATAACCTGAAAAGTGTCCCACTACGACACATCTAGAGACGCTTGTTAAGATATAACATCAATGTAAGTTCACAGTTGAGCTTACAAGAAAGTACGGGGAATCCCCAGGGGCCATAGAGACCTGAATTCCAGAACAGTAAGTGAGAAAGGATGGTCTTTTCCCCTGGGGTCGGGCAGGAAGAGATGGCCAACTTCAGTCACCAAGGCGCTTGAGCTGGTGGGGACAGGATGAGGCTTAGGGCCTGTCCTCAGTAGGGAGTCGGCACTAAGAAGCCCACTGCAAGCCAGGACCCAGGAAGGGCTTTACTGTTAGCAAAAGAGTGATCTCGAAAAATTATATACATGGTCTCAGATAGACATCAAGGGAACTTTTCTGGCTTGGTCTGGGCCCTGGATTGGGGGAAAATGTAATCAGAGGCCTGTTCCCATGTGGGTTGAGGGGTTCAAATTCGTATCATCTCTGGGGTTGTGGGACCCCCAAGCTCAGAACTAACATTAAAAGTAGTCATAAACTTGTGATGCCCAAGGTAGCCTGGTAGAAACAGAAATAAATCAAACCATGAAGATAAAGTTCTACTGAATGAGTTTGTGATCCCCAAATTACGAAACATACAAAGGGACAACCCACTGTGAATGGGAGTTGGTAGATAAAGCAAACAGAACCTTGGGCATTTACTTGGAGATTCTCAGTTTTTCAGACTTACCACGAGAAAGAATTCTTACTCGAGCGTATCTACAGGGGAAGGAGCTGTGCTGGAGGTGGACGGGCAGGGCAACCGTGACTTCCACGTGTTGGGCGTGTTGCCCGAGGTTATCGGCGTCGGAAGGGAGGCACATCAAGAGCTCTGAGACCCCGTGACTTACTCTCTGTCTCCTGCTAGATTGTGAGCTTCCGGTGGGCAGGGACCATGTCCTCTGTGCCCAGTAGGTGTCTGTGAGTGAGTGAACAGACTGTCGTCGCAGTGCGACTGCAGCGTGGAGAACGCTGTAATGTGGGTGTGGCCAAAGAGCAGGGAGCGTGGCCCTGCCCTGGGCACCGAGGGAGACCCAGGCTTTGCACACTAGGTGCGATGGATGGTCTGATCCAGGGGGCAAGGTGAGTCTGCGATACCTGGACCAGCAGGTGCAGGGAGTTAGGCTTTATTACAGGCACACACGGCATAGGGGACCCCACTTGAGAAGGTCCTAGAAAGCTTCATAGAGAGGGCATGTAGCAGTTAGACCTTGACAGGTGGAAACCGGCAAGAGGAGGATACTCTAGCTGAGTCGGGGGGAAAGGCACAGAGTGAGACGTCAGTTCGGCGTTAACGTGTCGGCGGAAGGGGGACCGGGAAGATCAGAGTGCAGTGCCTGAAAACCAGGCCGAGTCGCTGCTTAATCCGGCCGATCGGGGCTTCTCAAACGTTTCCTACGAAGACGAAGTACTTGACGTCGGAGGCAGGGGCTTACCCAGAGCAGCCTGAGGGGAGCTCAGAGTGACTCTACAGTCTCACTTTATCTTGAAGACTCAAGTATATGCTTCATAGCTGTAAACATTTGTTTATAGTTTTTTCTTCACCGAATGTCTTTAAAGAATGTAGCTCCAGGAAGACGTGCTACATTTGCCCTTGTGCCTTTGACTGCTCCTTGGTACGAGTCAGTTTGAGAGGCAAGGCAGCAACTGGGTTTTATTTATAAAATTCTTTCACATGTATTCTGTGAGTACATCCTTTTGTATACATGTGCCTTTGTAAATAAGTTCTGGAAGGTTCTCTGACTTAGGCAGATGTATCAGGTTATGGCCGTTTCTCTGGGAGCTGTGGTACATGCTAAGGGAGCCGTTGTATGTCAATTTTCAACAACACTGGGAGCTTGAGAGTTATTTGGGAGATTTTATTTTCCTGACAATACAAAATTACCTTCTTTGGGAAAAGGAGCATTTGATGGTTTTTTTCTCATGTGGATATTTTTGCATCTTTTCTGTGTGTGCATGCTGGGTTTGGGGATTCTGTCTGTCTGCCTTTTTGTCCTTATTTGTTCATGGTGTGTGGGGTGGATGAGATGGGGCATAATAGGAAGAAAGGGAAGGGACTAAGATACTGAGCCTGTATCATCCTGTCTCCCCCGGGCACCTCCTTGGTTTTGTTTTTATCCCCTGTGAGAGGTGACTGACGAATCTGATAAATGATCCTGGAAAATGAGTAAGCAAGTGTTAAACCCCTGCTCGTGGGAGACCTTCCACGGTAGCCACAGGGCACGTGCTGGGAGACGGGCTTTGGATGCTAAGCCGGTGTGAAGCCCTGCGGAGCCTTGGACAAACCCAGGGCATTGTGCTCAGGATCTGGAAATAAGACGGCTAGAGAACTGTTAGGAATGTTGCTTAAATTTGTTAAGTAACACTACATTGTGCCTAGATGTTTCTCTTTAAAATATATCATTATTAGAACTATTGCTTGGTAATATTCTTCTAGGTGCAGCTGTTTAACGTGACACAAGATAGCGAGTGGGGAATCATGCTAATGTCCAAGGACCTGTACCTCAGACCCCCAGGACCCTCCTGCCATCTCGACTGTAGGGTCAAGTTCCAGGGGGCTGACTAATTCCCCTGAAAGCTGATTCTGCAAAAATCTAAAAGTAGAAGGTGAAAACAGGAACATCACTGTTCTATCCATCTGTTCTATCAAATATAGAATGCTAAACTGATAGAGGATAGGAGTGTCCTCACTTGATAAGGAAACCGAGGCCCAAGGAGGTTCACTCACTGAGTCAGAGAGGCTCACTGTCCTGGCCAGACTACTCGGGTGGACCAGAGTCAGGGCTCATGTTGACATCTTGACAACACTGGATTTGGCTAGTGGGCCAGGGTTGTCACTGCTTAGAGTCTGTCATAGCCTGGGCTCTTCTAAGAACATACAGATTCTTCGCTTACTGCCTATATGACCCTGGACCAATCCTTTCTCTATTTGAATCTTAGTTTTTTCATCTATGAAATGGGGATTGTATCATCTTAAGGCAGTTGTGACCCAAAAGGTCATGGAGAAGTCCCACATGTGAAGATGAGAAGCTCGAGTGAGTGTGTAAGCATCTCTTGAACACGTGCGGGGCAGTGTGCTTGGGAGGCTGTGGGCTTGGCTGCAGCCCAAGAGGCCTCCCAGGGGAGGTGCTATTTTTCAAGCTGACCCTGGTGCCCATCATCCTGCCTCTGTGTTCCCCCCTCAGGACCTCCATGTTCCCAATGAGGACCGCATCAAACAGCTGCTGGGGCAGGATGCCTGGACCTCACAGAAGAGCGAGCTGGCTGGCTTCTACCCCCGGCTCATGGCCAAGTCAGACACGGGCAAGATTGGTTTAATCAATCTGGGAAACACGTGCTACGTGAACAGCATCCTTCAGGCCTTGTTCATGGCTTCTGAGTAGGTGCTGCTTTTGAATTCCACATCTGTCCTTGATTCTCTCCTCTGGGCTCCCTGGTGAAAGGTGGACAGGTGTTGGGATGGGGGTCAGAGAGAGTGGGCTGTGCTTTGCGTAGCTGGCCTGATGCCCTGAGGTCTGTGGGTACAGAGGGCCTTGGGCCTTTGCCACGGGAGTAGGTCAAGACTGGGTGGGAACGTAAGATCAGGGCTGGGCTGCAGTGGAAGTGGGTCTGCTCTGGGTTAGTTGACATCACTGACTTTTCTCCGAGTCCATGGGAGTGGACTCTGTCTTCCACAGTAGAACCCCCACCCAACCTCGTATTAGACATCTTTTTAAAAGTGGAACAAAGTCTTCATTGTCTATTCCTACCGATCTGCCTTATGGCTTGGTTGCTTAAAAGTCAAAGTTTCGGCTTTGATTCAGTGAAAATAAGCTTTGATTCTGGCTTATAGGGTGAGCTCTGGTCATGGCTTACGATGTGGTTTCTTCTCTCTGAGCCTCAGGTTCAGTAGGAGGAGGTTGGAGTTGATCTCCAAGACTTCCTAAGGTGCTGCTACTTGTTCTCAAAATGCCTGGTGGAGGAATAGTTTTGTTTTCTAACTTCCAGTCTGCTGCAGCCTATTGCTTTTATAAAATAACAAGAAAATGACTTACTAGAAAAATGATAGTGTGCTTCTGTGGTTGTAGTAATGTTGAAATGCTATACAAGTTTCTAAATGCTCACTCAATTTCTGAACTTACCTTGTCTTAGGCCAGCTAAGAGGATCACACTTTGAGTAGTGCTGTTCTGTGCAGTGGGCTGTTTGGAGAAGTGCATGCCTGATCTGTCCAGAGCTACTGTGAGAACAGAAGCTAAGCAGGGTCTGGGAATTAGCTCGTTCCAGGGAGTGTGTATGTTGGGAGGGCCTGTCTCTCACAGGATCAGACCCCTGTCACTAGGAGCTGATGCCTCAGTTGAAGGCAAGGGAGTAACTCAAGGTGCTCTAGGGGCAGGGAGGGTAGGAGTACATTGGAGGGCCCAGGTTGGAACAAAGCTTGCTGCTGTGGATGGGTGTGACCAGCTTTCCCACGGAAGCAGGGGGAAGGGTGTGTGAGTGGCTGCTGGGGATGATGACGGCACAGACTCTGCGGCATGTAAGAGAGTCCCAGCCTTAGAACCCTGGGACCACAGGACCTCAGGCCATTTGAATCTTTCAGTCCTCGAGTTATAGAGCATCAGAGCTGGAAGGGACTGCAGGAATTACCTTGTTGTACCTTTTATTGTCTAAAATATGGCACTGCTGTGTTCCTGACTGCAGACACTCCAGGTTGAGTTGTTTACCAGCTCTTCCTTCCCAGCATCTGGCCTCAGCTTGAGCTAGAAATATCTGTCTGTTCTGCCTCTGGCCAGGCAGCTCTGGGTTGCCTGCAATATGGGTGAAAAACAGAGGTTCCCTGGGTGCTCGTGGCTTACCCTGGGTGCTCATGCTTTGTCTTGAAGCTTCAGACACTGCGTCCTCCGTTTGACTGAGAACAACTCACAGCCCTTGATGACCAAGCTGCAGTGGCTCTTTGCCTTCCTGGAGCACAGCCAGGTGAGTGCAGGGGGAACAGGGGACATGGCAGAGAGGAGGTCAGGCCCCTGCACTGACACCCTTCCCTTCCCCAGGACCTGCCTGCATCTGGCTATGATCTCCCACTTCGTGGAGTAGCCTGCGAGCCCCAGACTGGGCTGGCACAGGTTCACAGCCAAAGCCCATGGGGCCAATTCAGTGACCCTACTGGGCAAGGGAGGGAGGGCCCCTTGAGCCCCGTTCTGTGCTGTGATTCATTCTGTGGCATTAAGGTGTTGTGTCTTGGTGTTTTTGGTGCTGCTGTAACAGAATACCGGAGTCTGAGTAATTTTTAAAGAAAAATTACTCTCTCATAGTTCTGGGGGCTGGGAAGCTGAAGATCGAGGGGTTGCATCTGGTGGGGGCCTTCTTGCTGCATGATGACATGGCTGAGGGCATCACACGGTGAGAGCGCACACGAGAGAGAGGAAAGGGGACCAGACTCATCCCTTTATCAGGAATCCACTCCCACAATAACAGACCCACTGTTGCAACATGGCATGAAATGCATTCTTGAGGGCAAAGCCCTCATGACCTAGTCACCTCTTAAAGGCCCCACGTCTCAACACTGTTGTATTGGGGATGAAGTTTCCAGCACTTGCTTTTTCTTTTTGGGGGACACTGTCTAACCATGAAGGATGTTGCTTCATCTGTAACTTTTAAAAATTTATTATTTCTTTAGTGACAGGGTCTTACTCTGTCACCCAGGCTGGAGTGCAGTGGTGTGATCATAGCTCACTGTAACCTTGAACTCCTGGGGTCAAGAGATCCTCCTGCCCCAGCTCTCCAGGTAGCTGGGATAGGCACACACCACCACACCTGGCTAATTTGTAGAAACAGAGTCTTGCTGTGTTGCCCAGCCTACAGGCTAGACTCAAATGCCTGCGCTCAAGTGATCTTCCCTCCTCAGCCTTCCAAAGTGCTGGGATTATAGGCAGGAGCCACTGCACCTGGCTTTACTGTCACTTTTGAGCACCCATATCACCAGGCACCCTGAAGGCTAATGAGGCTACAGTAGGGAACAAAATAAATATGGTCTGTGCCCTCATGGAACCTAAAGCCTTTGGCCATGGGTTATGCAAGGCCCTGTGGGGGGCCCAGAGATGAGTAAGCCGTGGTCCCTGGCTCATGGAGCCCATAGTCTGGGGAAGACAGACCTACAGGTGACCACCATTGTGCTTCAACAGAGGGAAATGCAGCATGTTGTGAACATGCAGGGGAGGGAAAGGGACAGTGGGAAGACATCGTGGAGGTGACACTGCATCTGGAACTCATCTGGACAGGGGAGAGGGATGTTTTAGGCAGAAAAAGTATGAGGTGTGTCAGGGAAGGGCAGATTCCTAGAGGATTGTTCATCTCCGTGAACCCAGCGCCCTGCTCGGGATGTGTGGGATGGCATGGGTCAGGACGATGGGGGAGGACGTCAGGGAGGGGGCCAGGGAGTGAGGAAGGGGGTCCCAGGAAGACCCTCAGGCCTAACAGGTGCAGAACTGGTCGGCCCACTCTTGACCCTGTCTCTTGCCTGCCTTGTCCTAGCGGCCTGCCATTTCCCCAGAGAACTTCCTCTCTGCGTCCTGGACACCCTGGTTCAGCCCTGGCACCCAGCAGGACTGCTCAGAGTACCTGAAATACCTGCTGGATCGGTAAGGGGGGCCAGGTCTGGAGAGGGTGCAAGCCCCATGCCTCTGAGCTGTGTTGCGTCTTCCCGGAACTAGGAGTGCTGCCTTGACCTTGTGGAAGGCTTAGAGAAGGGGTGTGCCGTGAGTGTGAGGACTGAGTGTGAGGGAAGTTTGGAGATGCCGAACTGGTCACTCTGTTGAATGCATCCTCATCACTGTCCTGGGGACACGGCCTGTCTTTGTGTACCTCGTGTGTGCGCCTGCATGTGGGTGAGTGTAGCACGTGTGCTGGCTGTGTGAGGGCCCGTGCACGGATGCGTTGGCATGCCATTTTGTACACGTGTGTGTATTCCCCATGCAGACTTCCGCATGGGTAGGTGTCTGAGTACGGCAGACGGGCATGAGTGGGGCGAGTGCACGGGAGGAGGACCTGCACGTATGGACGCAGACCCTGCGTTCCCTGTTCTAGGCTGCACGAAGAGGAGAAAACTGGGACAAGGATCTGCCAAAAGCTCAAACAATCCAGCTCTCCCTCCCCGCCTGACGAGCCCCCTAGTCCAAGTTCAACCTCTGTGGAGAAAATGTTTGGAGGCAAGATCGTGACTCGGATATGCTGTCTCTGCTGCCTCAATGTCTCCTCCCGGGAGGAGGCCTTCACGGACCTCTCTCTTGCCTTTCCTCCTCCTGAGCGCTGCCGCCGCCGTCGCCTGGGCTCTGTGATGCTCCCTGCAGAGGACATCAGAGCCCAGGTTCCAAGCCCAAGGGTGGGTCCTCGAAGGCAAAGGAAACACTGTATCACAGGGGACGCCCCCCCCACCGTCCTGGACCTCGAAGGCCTGGACTCCCAGGGAGCTGGGGAGCAGGGCAGTCAGGAGGAGAAGGTGGAGAGGGAGGAGGACAGGAAGGAGGAGAGAGCAGAGGAGGAAGAAGTGGAAAAGGAAGAGGAGGAGGAGGAAAGGACCCGAGTGGAGGAAGAGGAGGAGGAGAAGGTGGAGAAGGAAAAGGAGGAGGAGGCCCAGAAAGAGAAGGAAGAGGACAGCCTGGGCTCGGGGACCTCCCGGGATGCTGCCATCCCCTGTGGGGAACAGACGTGTGGCCCCGAGGGCTCCCGCTCTGTCCTGGACCTGGTCAACTACTTCCTGTCCCCCGAGCGGCTGACAGCAGAGAACCGCTACTACTGCGAGTCCTGCGCCTCCCTGCAGGACGCGGAGAAGGTGGTGGAGCTGAGCCAGGGGCCGCGCTACCTCATCCTCACGCTGCTGCGCTTCTCCTTCGACCTGCGCACCATGCGGCGCCGCAAGATCCTGGACGACGTCGCCATCCCCCTGCTGCTCCGCCTGCCGCTGGCTGGCGGCCGGGGCCAGGCCTATGACCTCTGCAGTGTCGTGGTGCACTCCGGAGTGTCCTCAGAGAGCGGTCACTACTACTGCTATGCCCGCGAGGGCGCCGCCCGCCCACCCCCTTCTCTGGGAACTGCCGACAGGCCAGAGCCTGAGAACCAGTGGTACCTGTTCAACGACACTCGAGTGTCCTTCTCCTCCTTTGAGTCTGTCAGCAATGTCACCTCCTTCTTCCCCAAGGACACAGCCTACGTGCTCTTTTACCGGCAGCGGCCCAGGGAAGGGCCTGAGGCCGAGCTGGGCTCTCCCAGAGTCCGGGCAGAGCCCACCCTTCACAAGGACTTGATGGAAGCCATTTCCAAAGACAACATCCTTTACCTGCAGGTGAGCAGGCCCCTTGAGGGCTTTGGTCCGTCTCCTGGGTGGAGGGGGTCTGGTCCCAGTGCAGCCACTAGCTTACATGCATTATTTCTCTCATCTTTGAGTCTCTTCCTTTTTTTAATGCATTCATCCATTGCTTAGTGCTGGGAATATACTTACTTCAGAGGAACAGACATTAAATACCTGCATAATTAGTTAAGTAAGTGTGCTGAGGAGCAGCACGGGGGTCTATGAGAGTGAACAGTTGAGTACGAGTCAGTGGAGGATACTCGTGGGGGACCCACCCTACCCGTCAACCTCCTGCGTGACTGCCTGTGACCCCACTCTTTAGGGTCAAGGGTGGTATCAAAATATTTAGCTACGAGAAGCCCAGAGCTCCGACCAGTGCATTGGGTACTAGCTATAGCCACAGGACATATGGATACCAGTGTCTAGAGTTGGTGTCCTGTGTGGGGAAGGTGGCGCCTGGGGTGGGACACCAGCCCTGTTTTTGTGCTGCTGTCGGGCTGTCCGGGTGGAAGCGTCTGTGAGGCTGGCCTCTCTTCGGGAGGCAGAGCTGTCTCGCAGGCGGGGGCCGTGAGCTGCACAGCATGGGCGGAGGCTGCAGACGGGCTCCCGTGTGGGGCGACTCTGCACGTCCCCAGACCTCACGGTGCAACATCAGGCCCTTGTCAGCCAGCCAGTCTCGTATGAATAAGTTCTTGGCCTCCAGGGGACTATTTTTTCTTGAGAGGAAGAGGAGAGATTTTTGGAGACTAGACAGAGGTGGGCCGGACCCATCCTTCCACCCTGTCCTGGCGACTCGGAGGAGACACTCAGAAGTGCTGGGCTAGGTGGTGTTGGGGGAGAGAATGAGAGGACGACTCTGGCTTCAGGGTCTGAATCCTAAGCTGCCTCCCCCGTCTGTTCCCAGGAGCAGGAGAAGGAGGCACGGAGCAGGGCAGCCTACATCTCTGCACTCCCCGCATCTCCGCACTGGGGGAGAGGCTTTGATGAAGACAAGGATGAGGATGAAGGCTCTCCAGGGGGTTGCAACCCTGCAGGTGGCAATGGTGGTGACTTCCACAGACTGGTCTTCTAATGTGAACCCACTCCCAGCCTGCTCCCTCCTCTGGGGGCCCCATAGCCAACCTCGGGAAGCAGTGACCCCTTCCTTCTGGGAGCCCAGGTCCAGGCGGCACTGCCAGGTGGGTCTGAGGGAGGCTGTGGAGGCAGGCCCAGTCCCAGAGTAGGCTCTTCCAAGGGCAAGGAGGAGGGAGAGCTTCTGGGACACCAGACCTCAGCCTGGAGGGTCCACAGAGACTCTCAGACGTGGAGGTAAGACCCAAGCCCCTGATGCTGGGATCAGTCCTATTAAGTTTTACACCCAAGTGTCCTGATTAACTTGAAGCAACTTAGGTGGGCACACTCTGGGCTTTGCCTCCCCCCCTCCCTCCCCTGCAGGCTCCCTGTACTGGAGCATCTGATTGTGTTCAGGAACCAGGGCTGAACCTCAGCTCTGATGTTTTGCCATCAAGTAGCACTTCCCTTCCGGCTCTGCTCAGACAAGTCCTGCTTTATAGTAGGAAAAGCACAGCAGGATCTGAGTCCTTGCACAAAAAAAGGGGCTGTGTGTCCCCTCTGGCCATCCTCTTGTTTCTCCAAGGGGGTTCCTGTACTGTTTGTACTACTTTGAGAGGAGTAGGTGGGAAGCAGCAGGGCACGGTCTGACCCCCATCCCTGTAGCAAGCAAGGACGCAGCCCCCTCGTGGCGGGAGCCCCTTTACCTCCATGCCCTCTCTTCCCTAGCCTGCCTCAGTGCCTGAGATGCCACCATTAGCATCCCCCTTCTGGTTAAGGTAGAGTCCTTACTTCACTGCAGAGACTGAAGCCGTCGTCTTCAGAGGAAGCGGGCCGGCTTGGCTCCTCTGTGATCAGTTGGCCACTATAGCCGTGAGAGTGGCTGCCTGAGGGGGTCTGGTGAAGTACAGATGTTGACCTCATTGTGCCCTGACACTGCTAATAAGCTCCCTCTAAGTGAAGCAAAGACCTGTTTCTCTAACAGAAATAAAACTGTTCTCTGAAGCCTTTTAAAGATGTTCTTCCCATTTCGGTGGCCGTGATGTCTGCTGTACCCTTGGTTTTCTGACAATGCCCCAGGCTGCTTGGTGGTCAGGTGGGGACATACCCCTGCCCCCAGCAACTTGTGATTGATTGTGAGTGCCCTCTGTACTGAAGGGCCGGGACTGGGAGGCCCCAGAGGGCAGAGCTGGGTGGCATCATCCCATTCCTGCACGGGTGACCCGGGCAGGGCCCAAGACCAGCCTTCCTGGGATCATTCTCGCCCTCACAATGGGACTTGAGTGTGGGGGCCAGCGCCCAGCCCCGGCAGATGAGACGACTCGGGCAGCCTGCTCTGGGTTGCATTTCTAATGGACTTTTTATTATTGTCCTGCTCCAACACCACAGTAAAAAGGGACCTGCAAGCTCCAGGCCTGTACCATGTGTTACCACAGCAAAAATATGACCCACTTGAACACATTCCCACCCCACCCCCAGATCTACCAACAGGATAAATATGTTACAATTTTTTTAAAAAAAGAAAACAGAATAAATTAATAACTTAAGTGATTAGGCACCAACAGTGATTTGAAAAATTAAATGTCAATTTTGAATGGTAACAAGACAAGAACTTAAGACTGGGCTTTCTCTAGCCCATTTTTCTCTTCCCGACAAATAGCAACAATTCTGTACGAAATGATTCTAAATTTCAAGACACAAGTAGCCAACAAATACACGAGAACACGCGTCACCAGATATCACACAATAGCCTGAATCTCCAGTGGGCCCCCTCGGTAGGTAGCCCACCATGGTCCCAGGCCCCAGACAGCTTGGCAAGTCTGACAGCTCCCCCAGGAAGGCCTTTGGAGCACAGCTTCCCTCACATTTTACAGGTGAGGGCCCGGACGGGAGGGGAGTGCTAATTTCCCTCTGTCTTGTACCCTTCCAGAGCTCTGGCAGAGGGGTGTGGGTGGGCAGGCCTGGGCCAAGGCGTGGGGCTGACACTAGCTCCGTAGCAGGTAAAGGGGCCAAAGGGCAGACCGGCTGAGCTCGTGCTCCAACAGCTTCTGAATGGTTGTGCTTTTGTCCTAGGAAAGGGGCATATTTTAATGGCTTCAAACGAAGAAGCTGGGGTGCTGCCCACCCCTGGTGACACAGACCCTCGAGACGGAAGGTGCGGCAGGAAGTTCCCACTCAAAGCAGCTGGCCATCAGCTGTGGAAGGGACTGCAGACCGTCTAATCCAACCACCCATTTCACAGATGGCAAAGCAAGGACCCAGGGAGACACCAGCTCCCTCTTTTCTCATTGTTCCACTCAACTTTAACCTTGCAGAGGTGGAGCTGGGATTGGGTGCAGAAGGCTCCTTTGGAGAGCCCCAGGCAGGACGAGTCCTTGCGAGAGCTGTGCTGGGTTAAGAAGGCATCCCCGCTCTGGGGTCTCAGTCCTTGCTAGGCCACCGCGAAAGGTGGACTTTGACCCACGGATTGGCCAAAGGACCAGTTTTTCAAACTGAGTTGACTTTTGGGGGGTGGGTACATGCTAGACATGGCTGGTAGGTAGTTTGGGGCCTGTTAAGCCAGAGCTCTGCTTTCAAAAGCCTAATTTCTTATCTTGTCCTTCCTTCCACCTCTATCCCTACACTTCCACCCTAAGGGTTTTGACAGTTACAGGAACCAAGAGCTGGAAGGAGGTCTCTTGGAGATTGGATTTGAGCACCTCAGTCTCTGAAGACTCCAACCAGTTTCATTCCCATCATGGCACACTCAGAGCACGCTCACATTTTTATGGGAGGCTAGTGGGGCTATAAACTGAGGGTAGCGATATCTGGGCCCATTTGTAGCCTGCTGGGGGCACAGGGGAGGTACCAGTTAAAAGCTCTGCCATCTGGGACCCCTTGTAGAGGCCTTAAAGGGACACTGTCAGTGCTGGGCAGAGTAAACCAGTACCCTGCATACCCTGCCCAGTGTAGCCACAGTCATCACTACTGTTTCATCTGAGTGGCTGGACCTATACTCCCAGAGGTCTTTTTGTTCACAAAACATGAGGCTTTCTATGTTTCTCCTTCCTTCCGCCGTCATTGGACCCAGGCCTTGCCTGCCTTCCCCGTAAAAACCCAACCTATCCAACTATAAGGCCCTCTCAGGCCTTACAGTTTCCCTAGACTCCACCTTCCCTGATCTCTACCCCACTCTTGCACCAACCTCCCTGAGTAGTAGTCTACTTCCTCCACACTCCATCAGCATCCTAAGTCCTTTCTCTCATGGCCGTCAACACTGTTTCGTGTCCTTTTCTCACTGATTGTGACCATCTCAAGTTCAGGGACAAAGTCTGATTAATTCCTGTGTCCTCAGTGCCTCAGCCAGCATCTGGCCACAGGAGCCATTAATAAATGCTTCTCGAGTTGATCTGAACTGAAGCTAAGAGGAGAAGAGCTACCATAGGGGACGTACTGCTTCCAGAATGGCTCCTTAGAGGAAGGCCAGGCCATGGGTCTGGCGAAGTGTGTGAGCTCACAGGAGCTGAAAGGGGAGTGGGTAGCCACCCCCATCAGACATGGTGGGAAGTCATTTTTTTGGAGGAAGAAGGTCTGTTCACCCTAGGGTAAGACGCAACGTCTGGTCTGCCCTGTTGCCTCTGAAACTCTTGAAAATTTGGTCAAGAACTTTCAACATAAAAAATTCTCCTAGGCATAGGAGAAAAAGCCTCGGGTGATACCCTACCTCCAGTCCCTGCTGATGTGATGACCTTTCAAGCCTTCCAAGGAGAAGGTTGGCTTCTCCCATCCCTGTAGCCAAGTTTGAGTCCAACGTGGCAGCTGGAATGCTGGGGAGCAACAGAGGGGAGGCCGGCTCAGGAAACCCTCTGGGCCTGGCACCACGCCAGATGTGTTCCTGCCCCGGGACCTGGCACATACCCCAGCCCATGAGCACAAACCATCAGCTGTACCATGTGTGGTCCTCTAGGCACAGTTCTGCCCTGCTCGCCCTTATCCTGCCTGACCTGCCGTCCCTCCATCCTGGGAGTGGCCCTTGTATCATGCTGCCACGCACATCGCTCCTCACTTTCTGCTCCGCCCTGCACCCCTATGCACTGCCCGGGGCACTCCACCAGGTCCTTTGGATATATTTCCGTGCTTGCTGCATGGCCCTAGCCTCTGCCTCACGTCCCATTAGGCCACCTCTGCACCCTCCTCCTGCCACACTGTCCACCTCCCAGAAACTCACTGGCTGCAGCTTCACCACCCCCACTGCAGGGCACTGGACTTCCCTGTGCCTCTACCCAGCCCTTCCTGTCCAAGGTTCCCCCTCGGTCCCTGCATTACCTGCACCTACACCACACTCCCTACCACCTCCCCCAACCCCCACCATGCTGGCAATCCCACACTACACGCTATGGCTGTGTCTCCCAGCCTGGTCCAAGCTGCCTCCTGTGTGGAGCTCTTGGGTTCAGTGGGGGCCCTCCAGGGGGGACTGGGGAGGAAGACTGCCCTCTGGCCCAGAGTGGCATTGTCAGAGAGTGATGGGGGGGCCTGTGGCTCCTGAATTCAGGGGGCCCTGACCCATTTTCCTTGTCACCTCTATGTCCTGAGCTGCAAGCCCTGCTCCTTCCCAGCTGCCCACCATCACTTTTTCCTTCCTTTTGTCCCTCATCCTTCTGCCTGTCCACCCGCTGCTGCCCTGCCATGGCCTCAGCCTGAAAGTGGGGGACCCCTGTGGGTATCAACTGCCCTTCTGCATCTAGGGATCTAATTCCTTTGCCCCTCAGGACCACCACTGGCTTTTCTTCTCAACTATTTCATCTTTTGGTGGCCTGGCCTTGCCTCCCCACCAAGAAAAACCGGGATGAAAAAGTCCGTATCCACTTTGGTCTGCTGGTCCTTGGCTCCCTGGGTCAGTGAGACGACTTGTCTTCTGGGACTGAAGGAGAGGTAGCCCAGTGGCTGGAGGGAAGAGGGCTGAGGGGTGCGACCGAATGTGAGGTGTGGAGTCTGGCTCAGGGCCCCAACCCCTCTCTCCAAACATCTGGTAGATAGTCAGGTCTAAAGGCCAGGAAGAGGCTGAAGGATGCTTTTTGGCAATAGCTCCTAACTAAGGTGAGTGGAGGCATGGCCATTACTGATAAAAATCAGAAGTGGGCCCCGAGCGGGCAGAGGAAGTGCCTTGATGAGGCCCTAACCTCCCAGGGGAACGGTTCAGGGTCCCTGATGTCAAGTGCTTTGAAGGCCGAGAGTGGCAGAGAAGAAGGTGGGGAGGAGGGGAGGGGAGGGGAGGGGAGGTGGAGAGGGGCCAGCTCTGGAGACACTGCCTCCTGGCCCCTCCCTGGGCTCGGCGGCTCATCCTCTGGTCACAGCTTGGCACCCTTGGAAGGCTCCGAGGACTGCCGCACATCTGTCCACTCCTGCATGGTGTTCTGCAGGGCCTGGGTCTTCTCCTTGTCCACCTGCACATAGTCCACTTTCTCATCGGAAGTGACAGATGAAGTGGATGGCTGAGGGGACAGAGTGGGAAAGAGAGTGGCTGTGAGTTACCAGCAAGGAGAGGAGGAGAAGGAGAGTGGGAACTTCCCCAGTGATCTCAAGGGGAGAAGAGGGGGCCTCTGCTTGCCACTCTGACAGGTCTCAGGAGCCTTCTTCCGAATATGGGCTTTAAAGCCTGAACTCCAAACTAATTGTCCCTCCTGCTGGACGCCATGACCCTGCCAGGCTTATTTCCCAGCTCCTAGGAGGATCCAGGCCCATCCTTGGCCCCGGTGGACGGGCCCAGGCCTTCATTTCTGCCTCCACCCATCTCCCTCTGGCCACTCGTCCAAGGGAAAGAATTTGCTGGGTGTCAACAACCATCAGCCAAAGGGCTTTCTGTGTGTCACCCTGGTGAGCCCTCACAACTACCCTGTGGGGGGAACTGTGCTAGGCGGAGCTCCCCACCCTGCTGTCTAGACAGTTAGCTCAGTGTGCTTGCTGAGGAAGCTATCCTAGGCCTGGAAATCCCTTCCAAAGGCCACTGTGTCAATGGCAGGGCTCTGGGACCCCCCAAGACAGCACATCTTCCTTAAACAAGACCCTGAGACCACGAGGCAGGATCGCCAAGTCTTGGATATACCACTGCTTCACTCTGTAACCTTGAGCAGATCAGGACTCTGTGCACTTGTGCCCATCTCTACAACAAGGGGATGGGCTGACTGATGAGAGTCTACAGACTGTGGACACCTGTGCTCTGAGAGAGAGGAACACGTGTCTCTAAGATCCAGGCTAAAGCACAGTTGAGTCAGAAGCTGGTACTGGAGAGGAGGGAGGCTGGGTGCTGTTCAGTGCTGAAGGTACTTTGGCCCCCATGATTTCTCCCCTGGGGTCCCTGGGAGCTCTGATCCCCCACTCCCACCCCAAGCACCTTGCGGTGGGGACTTGGGGAGCTTGGCTGGAAATCCAGGGCCAGATAATCGACGCTGCCCGTGCTCTTCTTAGGGGCTGGACTGTTGGTGCCACTGGGAACGGGAGATGCAGACACTGGGTTTTGCTACCACAAGGAGAAAAAACTGTTAGTGAGTTTAGGAAACAGCTAACCCACCATCCAGAAAAACACACCTCTGGGTATAAGACCTGCTGGTTCACTGAGCCCTACTCTGAGCCATGCACCAACCTAGGGACTTTTCACGTTCTCATTTTAATCCTCACAACAATCCTGTGATGTTGGTATCATTACTGCTCCATTGTTTAAAACAAAGATAAAACCATAGTTCACTTGACTTTCAGAGAAGTGAAGTGACTATGCCCATGGCATAGCTGGTGTGTGATGGCAATCAGGTCTGTTTTCTGACTCCCAGAGCTGTGCTAATCCCATGTACCATGCTGCCTCCTTTATAGGGCATCGGGCCAAATCTCATCCACAGTCTCTCTCCTGAGACACCCAGCCTTTGCTTGGGCCCTTAACGGAGCACACAACATTATCAGTCATCAGAGAAATGAAAATCAAAACTACAATGAGCTATCATCTCACCCCAGTTAGACAGGCAATAACGAATGCTGGCGAGGATGTGGAGAAAGGGGAAACCTCACACACTATTGATGGGAATGTAAATTAGTGCAGCCACCATGGGAAACACTGTGGAGGTTCCTCAAAAAACTAAAAATAAGGGCGGGCGCGGTGGCTCACGCCTGTAATCCTAGCTCTCTGGGAGGCCGAGGCGGGCGGATTGTTTGAGCTCAGGAGTTCGAGACCAGCCTGAGCAAGAGCGAGACCCCGTCTCTACTAAAATTAGAAAGAAATTAATCGGACAACTAAAAATATATACAAAAAATTAGCCGGGCATGGTGGCGCATGCCTGTAGTCCCAGCTACTCGGCAGGCTAAGGCAGGAGGATCGCTTGAGCCCAGGAGTTTGAGGTTGCTGTGAGCAAGGATGATGCCACGGCACTCTAGCCTGGGCAACACAGCGAGACACAGTGAGACTCTGTCTCAAAAAAAAAAAAAAAACTAAAAATAGAACTACCGTATGATCCAGCAATCCCACTGCTGGGTATATATCCAAACGAGGGGAAATCAGTATATTGAAAAGACATTTGCACTCGCATGTGCACTGCAGCACTATTCACAATAGCCAAGACTTGGGATTGACCAAAGAGTCCATCAACAGATGAATGGATAAAGAAACTGTGATACGTATACACGATGGAATATCATACAGCCATAGAATGAATCAAATCCTGCCATGGACGGAACACGGATGGAACTGGAGATGTGTTAAGTAAAATAAGCCAAGCGCAGAAAGACAAATCTTGCAGGCTCTCACTCATATGTGGGAGCTAAATATTAAAAATAATCGATCTCATGGAGACAGAGTAGAATTAGAATGATGGTTACCAGAGGCTGGGCAGGTAGCATTGAGGGGGGGATAAAGTGGGGATTATTAATGTGTGCAAAAATATATACAGATAGAATGAACAATATTTAATAGCACCACAAAGTAACTATAATCAACAGTAAGTTAGGGTATACTTTAAAATAACCGAAAGAGTGGAATTCGAATGTTCCTAACACAAAGAAATGACAAATGCCTGAGGTGATGGATACTCCAATTACCCTCATTTGATTAATTCACATTGTATGTCTATCAAAACATCACATGTACCCTATAAAGATATACAACTATTAGGCACCAATTAAAAATTAAAAAAAATGTAAAAAAGGGAGCACATTTCCTTTGTGCAGTTGATGTTGGAAAATTTTCTTCTGTTGCACCAAATCGGCTCCTCTGAGACTCCCACCCGTGGCCTAGAGTGGGTGGTCACAGGGAAGCAGCGTGCTTCCTCCAGCCGGCTCCTCCGGGATCTGAACACTCGCCTCGTCTCCAGGCTGCACAAAGCCCTGTTTCTTCAGCAGTTCTTCAGATGACACGCTCTAGCGTCCTGCCTCCACCCAGGCTCCTGCTCTAGAAGAGCACACCTTGCCTAGGACTTTCTTGAAGTCTTATTCTAACGAGAAAGGTGATAGTCCCATGTTGTTTGCTGGCTGCTTTATTTAGTTGATTTGTTCTTTCAGTATCTATGTAGTGACTAGCAGGTGCTGGGCAGCTAAACCCTTTTCAATGAAAATCTCAGGGAAGAAACTTCTCATACTCTGCCTGTGTTTATACCTCTACTGTGGCCTTCACCACGGTGAGTTATGCATATGCGTCTCTCATCACTGAGTAGGTGCCTCCAGCACTGCCTCTCCAAGGTCACGGATCATGCCACCTGTGTCATAGCCATGAGAGAGGCAGGCCGCCCCAGCTCTTTAAGACCGAGACTTTCTTGGGGCAGGGCCCATGTCTTCCTTACATCTAATGACAATTCCCATTCCTCGATTCTTGTGCTCAAGAAGGATCTGTAGCAGGAGAGTAAATCACAATGCAAGGAGTCCCTGGGCTGAGGTGGCTAAGCTGGGAAGTAGGGAACTGAGCGGTAGGTACCAGGGGACTCTGACAGGAGTCATTCCAGCTAACCCCCAAGGACTTACCATAGGGACATAGTTCTCTTCACTGTCTCCAGAGTCCGTGCTGGTGATGCTCTGAGTGGAGATAGGGCGGCAGTACTGGGAGGAGCTGGGATTGAAGCTGTGGCTATTGGGGAGGGAGACAAACAATAAACCCCGGGGAAGCCTCGTGGCTGCTGTTTCTTAGCCTCCAGCTCGGCCCTGACCCTCAAACACCCAGACCTCAGCCATCAGAGTTTCACACTCCATCAGATTAGGATCTGATACAGCGCAGGTATAATTATTCCCTGTTACAGCTAAGAAAATCACACCCCAAGAGGTCAGGAGACATGATCAGCTAATGAGAGTATTAGCATTTGAAGCATCAGAATCCAGCTGTCCAGGCCCCCAGGCCAGCGACCATTCCACTCATCTCCCCTAACCCCCGACTCCAACCTTCCCCTTCCACACATACTCACTTGGCCCTAGACCAAGACTTGGTGATAGGTGATTTGAAGGGGAGCTCATCGATGACGGTGGTGTTTCTCAGGTCAAGTGGTGTCGGCTTTGCTGGAGCAGAAAGAGAAAGTCCAGTAATTAGCCAATAATAATAATGCCACACATACGTATATTATACTCAGGTGTAACGCACAAGCATGTTCATAAAGGCCTTCACAGTCATTTCAGTTTTACACAGGGAAACACATGCTCGGCAAGGTTTTATAATCCTTGCCCATGCTGACAGGTCTTGAAGTCATGTCTTCAGATTCCAAATTGTATTTTTTCTGCTATATCCATGATCATCATATTTTCAGAATCCAAAATGGGGACTAATGGTCTGATAACAGACTTTTCTCCCTAGATTTATGACTTTACATAAAAATAAGAGACTGTATTTGAAGCAGAGATGGTCACCATGACCACTCCCTGCTGTTCCTGGACAGGGCCGTGCAAGCCGCAGTGGAGGAAGGTAAGTATCAGGAGGCCCTGAAGGCTTCAGTTCCACACACTAAAATCTGAATTCCCTGTTGACCAGACCCACAAGGGGCTCTCTCTGCCCAGTTATCCTACTCTCCTTTGAATCCCTGCTGCTGATCCAAAGCCAGCAGGGAGAAGTATTGGCAGACTGGAACTTGAATTCCAGCACCACTTCTTGTTCTGTATGCAGAGGGCATAAATCTAACTTTACTGAACACCTGCTGTGTACCAGAGTACTAGCCTAGATGCTGTCCTTCAAAACAAACCTGGGAGGCAAGGATTACTATCCCCATTACACAGATAAGAAAACTAAGGCTTAGCGAATTTACATGATTTGCCCAAAGTCATATACCCCAAATCCAGCATCCACCCAATTCCTAAGCAAATGCAAGTAGTCCCTGGATAGTGTGCAGACATGGAACGGGGGAAAGAGTGGACTTACCTTTCCGGTCAGGTTTCAGGTTGCGGTTGACAGGGGGTGGCTGGATCTCACTTCCTCGGCTGGGGCCTCGGTGCATAGGGAGAGTTGTGGATGGGTAGCCAAGTGGGTCAAAGTGATGGGGCCCTGGGCTCATGGGGATGTAGACACTCTGAGAATTATCACCTGCTCGCTCCATGGCCAGGAGGGTGGAAGAACCTGGGTTCATGGGCACGTAGTTGTCTTCAGAATTGGTGCTATCCGATCGGCCCACAACTGTTTTCCCTGGCTAGGGAGAAGGAGCGTGAAAGAAATACAGCTGTCACTTGCAAGAAGAAACAAGAAGGGGGTGAGAAGCTGTATACAAGGCAAGAAAAGTCACGCCTGAGTTAGCTACACTTTGAGGCTATCAGGGAGACTTGAGAAGACCAAATAAGAAAGCAAAGTGGAAGACAGGAAGAAATGAGGTCTGTGGGTCCCTTCCAGCTTTCATGACCTCTTGGGGGTCCACTTATAATCTGTGATACCTAGAATATAAAATATCCTTGGTGGTTAGATCCACTTGGGTTTCTGGATGCCAGGCCAAGGCTGAGGGTAGCACACCCCAAGGACTGTGTAGGTTTGGATCAGGACCTGCCTTCTCCCTCAAGTTCAGACTCACCAATGGCAGGTCAGCATCTCAGGCCCTGATCAGGGCAAGGAGCATTATTAGGAGTCTTGGCCATGGAAGGGCCTGAGGCTCATCTGGGGCCCCTAGGTGACCCCCAAGCTCCAGGCAGAACTGCCACAGAGTTGTGTAATACAGCAACCCTGGCTAGAGCCTTCCTCCAACCCCTGCCCTATCAGCCCAGACATACAACTTAAGCTGCTTCTGCTTTGGTTACCTAATTTTCACTTTCTCTCCAATGGGCCTGAAGTCAGGCCCTAGGCTGCTTTCCTGGGCTGCTTGTTTCTTTGGAGAACTGTGGTCAGCACCTTTTAGAGAGTGGCTGGAGATCCCACATTCAAGCCATCATTGTGCCCCCTAGCCTGACTCTGAGTACCACCCCTGCCTGGAGTCTCACACTACAGCATCTCTCCTCCAGGTGAGACCTCGTGGGTAAGATTGCCACCTTAGAAGGTCCGCCACCCCAGATCCTGAGTCTATTGCATCTTAGATCCCACCCCCTGTGCTTACCTGCAGCGCTGGTGAACCTCATAATCCAGTCTACCTAAGTACACACATTTCTTCCAGACTAGCATATGTGCAATCTTTTTTTTTTTTTTTTTTTGAGACAGAGTCTCACTGTGTTGCCCAGGCTAGAGTGCCACGGCATCATCCTCGCTCACAGCAACCTCAAACTCCTGGGCTCAAGCGATCCTCCTGCCTCAGCCTCCCGAGTAGCTGGGACTACAGGCATGCGCCACCATGCCCGGCTAATTTTTTCTATATATTTTTAGTTGTCCAATTAATTTCTTTCTAATTTTAGTAGAGACGGGGTCTCGCTCTTGCTCAGGCTGGTTTCGAACTCCTGAGCTCAAACAATCCACCCACCTCGGCCTCCCAGAGAGCTAGGATTACAGGCATGAGCCACCGCGCCCGGCCCATATGTGCATCTTAATTGTCCAAAAACTCATCCCAGGGTTCTGAACTGAGACAAGAATCTAGGCAGAGTCCTAAGAGGGAGATGCTATCATTCTTTTGGTGCCGTGCTTTTAGTTTCATGGGTGTGATCTTTTACCCACCTGAGCTGGCCTGAGGACCCATGGTTAAACTGCACTCACCAAGAAAGAACTGACTCCATCACTCATGGACGCAGCAGACCGGCCTGCACCCTCTCCACCATGCTGGGGCGATTCGTAGGTCTCGCAGGAAGAAGCTATGACACGGGAAGGAAGAGCCACACACACTCACAGTTGGTCCATGTGCTGACACTGCCCATACCCTTACTAGTGTTGCTCAGGGTCTTACTGATACTCTGGAAGATACTATTCTCAATCCCAAATGATAAGGTATTACTTCCAACACATCACTCCTCAGTTCAAAAATTCCTGCTGGGCTTCTAGGTCCAGCTCCAATGTTAGCATTTGCAGAGAATCCCTCCTTGACAACTGCTGCCCTCATTTATGCAACTCTCCTTTGACAGCTATAGCACTTACCACCTGTCCCCCCACCCCAGCCATCATCTCTGTGAACACTACAGTAACGTACTCACCCTAATTTACACATGTTGGTTTTATTTTTCCAACTAGATGTGAGCTCTGAAGGGCAGGAAAGTGTTTTATGTATGTCTCCATCATCTCAGTTCCAAAGCACAGGTGACTGCTCAGAGTGGTGACACACTGAAAGGCCGCAAAGAGTTCTACACCAGGATCCAGGACCCCAGGGTCCTGAGTCTCATCTCTGCCACTGATGACTCTGCAGCCCTGAGTAAGTCTCTTAACTACCAGGGGCCTCATAAGAAATGGAGACAATGAGGCTTTGTCCCACCAAACTCTCTGCCTGGCTTAAACAACAGGATGGATTAGAAAAGACTTCGCAAGCTTTAAAGCAAGATGCAAAATTAAAGGAATTAATATTGTTCTATTTTTTCATCAAACAGAGGAGGTTATATGCAGAGTTGGAATACTTTCGGTGGAAAACAAATGATAACAGAATTTAGGTACTTCAAATAGAAGTTCAGACTTCAACCAAAGAGACTCAAGTGTAGCTTAGAAAATATTCTGAAGATCTCATTTTGTTTTAATAGTCTGTTAGTCCACATAGGTTTGGCTGCAGTTTAGACTGATCTTTTAAATTTATTTTTTAAATCTTTGGGTTGATTTATAAATGAATAAAATACTATGATTTGGACTGCCAAACCCATAATATGTTGTACTGTGGTTAACCAAGAATGTTCTATCTCCCTTAGTAGAATATTAACTTCCCTCAGGCAGGGTCTGCTACACTCTTGCCATTGTGGCTGTCTGCTAATAGCCTCTGGTGCTAGAGGACCAAGTGGTAAAGGATCTGGGTAGAAGATGCCTAAACTCATGAGAATCAGTGACCTGGGTGGTTCTTACATCTCTTTTGGCCATGGATGACCAAGTACTAGCAAACCACTGAGAAGCCCCGTGCTACTGTGTCTCAGCTATGGCTTATACTGACCTCGGTGAAGTCGGCTGTTGTCCATTGCTGGGAGAGTATTGCGCCTGGGGATGGTGGCAGCGACAGAGACAGATCTGTTATTCTCACTGATTGGAGGTTTCTGCTGAGGGCTGCCCCATCGAGGTGTTTCTGCCTGACTTGGCTTGGGGGGCCGGGGTGGGGGAGCTATGGCTGACTCCCCAGGGGTGGCCACTGCCATGGCATTGTGGTTCTTATCCAGAGTGAATGTCCTAGGGATCTGGTAGGCTGAAAGTGGGGTCGCCGGAACGTCCATATTGTCTACCAGGAGGTCCCCAAACTCCCGGCACAGGGTGTTGCTGGGCGTCTTGAAGGTGTACACGTCCTCGTTATCTGTCTCAGAGCCTGTGAGGCTGCCCTTGGTGTGGCCGTGGGAGGCCAGGCTCCGGGGGAGGTCGTAGGCACTGTCTCTGAATTCCGTATTATGCCGGCTCGGCTTGGGAAGGCTATAGAAACCATGGACTTGACCACTGACCCCGTTGACACAGTGTCCGTTGCCCTGGGCAAGTTTCTGTACAGCTGTGTCGCTCCTCATGAGAAACGAGGCCCTGGTGCCCTGAGAGAAGCTGGCACTCCTAAAAGAGAGAAAGAAGAGAAGGGGCAGGGGCATGAGAAAAGCCAAGGACTGCCCCAGGGAGGTAGGCTGGGATGTTCAAGGGCCCAAGCAGGTAGCTGGGGTGGAAAAAAAACACAGTGCAAGGAGTGCAACCTCAGGCAGACCTGAGGTTTATCTAGGATTCACCATGTACTAGCTGTGCGACCTTGAGCAAGGCACTTTCTCTTTCTAAACTTCAGTTTAGTTATCTGCAAAATGGTGATTAAAAATATACTTTAAAGGCTGCTTTTTTTTTTTGTGAGATTAGGTCTCACTCTGTCATCCAGGCTGGAGCGCAGTGGCATACTCACAGCTCACTGTAGCTTTGAACTCCTGGGCTCCAGCAATCCTCCTGCCTCAGCCTCCTGAGCAGCTGGGACTACAGGTGTGTGCTATCACACCTGGTTTGTTTAGAAATTAGACTCTAGTATATCTAACACACAGATGTTCGATAAATATTAGCCTTTATTCCTCCTCCTGCCTGCAAATGGCTGTGATTAGCAAGGGTGGATCTTACTCCCCCGCAAACCCAAAACAGGTATCAATAAGCCAGTCACGCCGCCTATGTGTGCACTGTTTTAAGTACTACAGAATATACACATTTGAATACAAACGCTGTGAGATAGTGAAAAGAACCCTTGAGTTGGTGTCAGAAAACAGCAAGCAAGTCATTTTATCTCAGAGTCTGTTTGCCAGTGTAAAATAAACTAGCTCATAGGTGTTGATGTTGTAAGTTATAAATAATTATTCAAATGTAAGCTATAGATTTATTTTCTACCAAAAATTATGGTTGGTTGAGAGGCCTTTAGAGGGGGAAATATCTCTTACCAGAAATCTAGAAATCTGTAGGAAAAATGGATTCCTGTTTGGGAACTATATTCGAGATAGAAAAAGTTTTTTTTTTGAGACAGAGTCT